>NC_053433.1:79028297-79628297 GCF_007990345.1 Gossypium hirsutum
GAGCTAATTCAAGCAATTTAACTCATTAAAGTCTCATTTTGCTAGCTTATGGCCGAATATGACAAGGAGTTTGATAGGTCATATGGCCACCTTTTAGCTCAAATACACAATGGTCATACGCATTTTTAATCACATCAAGCAATTTAATACAATTCATTCGAACATCAAAAGAGAAGCTCAAGGTACTTAGCCCATATATACATTAGACATTAGAGTCACATGTGTACGAAATCACGAATCGAATTCAACATAGTAGCTAATATTCCCCTTAGCCGAATTTTCTAAGTCAAGCTAAAGCCATCAATAGGCTACCTATGGCCGAACATACACGTAGCTTATGTACTTATTCATGTGGCCGAACATACATGTCTATGTTGGGGCCGATTGCAACACTTAATACATTCTACAAGTATGGTTACTTGTATTGACTAAACACCATTTTGTTTCAAGTTCAAAACTTGGCTAATACACACATATATACACTAGTAAAGCATCCTCTCCCTTTCCATCAATTTAACACATGCATTACTCATTAATATACAAAAATTATATTCGGCCTTAGCACACAACTTGCTAGCCGATTCTTCTCCATCTAGCAACCAATGCACATATGTGCTCACTCAAAAATGCTAAAAAGAAGATTCAAGAATCATCAATCCACCATCACATGCATCATTAACAAGCTTCATATTTAGCTTGCAATGGCATTAACACAAAATCCACCTAGGCCGAATATCATCCCATGACATAGCAAAGATTTGAACCATGGGCTAATTAGAACTCAAGCTAGCAACTAAAAACATGCATGAATCTCATGGCACAACCTCAAACATACCTTGATCTAGATACAAGTATGGCCAAACCTCCTCCTAATCCTCTTCCAAACCAAACATGAAGCAAGAACTCCTTCCTCCTTCCTTAGAATTTTCGCCCAAAAGAAGATGAAAAAGGATGAACAAAATTTTTCTTTTCTTTTCTTTAACTCACGGCAATGGGGGGGGGAACAACCACACATTTTTTTTGTTTCCATTTCTTTATTACCCATACTCCTTATTTTATTTTTCCTAACATACCTCACTAACATAACATGTTTGTGACATGTTTCCACTCATAGCATGGCCGGCCACTATGCCTTAATTTGGGTAAATTGACATGCAAACCCATCATTTTCACAATATGCATTAATAGGCCACTTTGCATTTGCCTAGCACATTTCAAAATTTTCTCACATAAGTCTATTTGATAAAATTCACTTACAATTAACAAAATTCAAACACGAAATTTTCACACATGCACATGTACATATAATGAGCATCAATTATGACGGTTAATTATTTTATGACTCGGTTTAGTGGTCCCGAAACCACTTTCCGACTAGGGTCAATTTTGGGCTGTCACAACTCTCCCCACTTAAGAAATTTTCGTCCCCGAAAATCTTACCGGTAAATAGGTTTGGGTATCGTTCTTTCATCGAGCTCTCGGTTTCCCAAGTAGCTTCCTCGATCCCGTGTTTGAGCCATAACACTTTAACTAACGGAACCCTTTTGTTTCGCAACTCTTTCACTTCACGAGCTAGGATACGAATCGGTTCTTCTTCATAACTCAAGTCAGATTGAATTTCAACTTCTGAGGGATTAATCACATGTGACGGATCGGATCTATAACGTCGAAGCATCGAAACATGAAAGACATCGTGAATCTTTTCAAGTTCAGGGGGCAAAATCAATCTATACGCAATCGGACCAACTCGTTCGGAGATTTCGTACGGCCCAATGAATCTCGGGCTCAACTTGCCCTTACGGCCAAATCTGAGTACCTTTTTCCAAGGCGAAACTTTAAGAAACACTTTATCTCCCACCTGATATTCAATGTCTTTTCGTTTCAAATCCGCATACGATTTTTGACGATCTGTGGCTGCCTTCAGACTTTTACGGATTACCTTTACTTTCTGTTCGGCATCTTTAATCAAATCAACTCCGAAAATTTTACTTTCACCGAGCTCGGTCCAAAACAATGGTGTACGGCATTTACGACCGTACAAAGCCTCGTAAGGTGCCATCTTAATACTTGATTGAAAACTATTGTTGTAAGCGAATTCAATCAAAGGTAAATACCGTTCCCATGAACTACTGAACTCGAGGATGCAACATCTCAACATATCCTCAAGTATCTGAATTATCCGCTCAGATTGACCATCGGTTTGGGGGTGAAAAGCAGTGCTAAAATGCAGCTTGGTACCCAAAGCTTCTTGCAATTTCCTCTAAAATCGTGAGGTGAATCTCGGATCTCTATCCGACACGATAGAAATAGGTACCCCGTGTAATCTCACAATCTGAGAAACGTACAATTCAGCTAGTTTATCCAATGAAAAATCCGTACGCACGGGGATAAAGTGAGCCGACTTAGTCAGTCTATCGACAACAACCCAAATCGCATCTTTCTTACTTGCTGACAATGGCAGTCCGGACACAAAGTCCATTGTGACTCGATCCCATTTCCACTCAGGTATCATGATCGACTGAAGTAATCCTGAAGGCACTTGATGTTCTGCTTTCACTTGTTGACATATTAAACATCTCGAAACAAAGTCGGAGATGTCTCATTTCATACCATGCCACCAAAACCGACGTTTCAAATCGTTGTACATTTTCGTACTCCCCGGGTGAATTGACATTCGGCTACAATGGGCTTCGTTCAGAATCATCGAAATGAGTTTCGAATTCCTTGGAACACACAAACGACTTCTGAACCTCAAACAATCATCATCATCAATTTGAAACTCCGATTCCTTGTTCGGAACACACTCAGCCCGTTTTGCAACCAATTCATCATCAACTTTCTGGGCTTCACGAATTTGATGAATCAATAATGGTTTGGCTTTTAATTCAGCTACTAACACATTGTCGGGTAGAACAGACAAGTGCACATTCATCGCTCGTAAAGCAAACAATGATTTCCGGCTTAAGGCGTCCGCAACCACATTAGCCTTTCCCGGGTGGTAATCAATGACAAGCTCGTAATCTTTCAACAACTCAAGCCAAAGTCTTTGTCGCAGATTTAAGTCTCTTTGAGTCATCAAATATTTGAGACTTTTGTGATCCGAAAATACATGGCACTTTTCACCAAATAAGTAATGTCGCCATATTTTTAAAGCAAATACGATGGCAGCTAGTTCAAGATCAAGGGTCGGATAATTTTTCTCATGTGGCTTTAATTGTCTCGACGCATAGGCCACCACTCGACCTTCTTGCATCAATACGCAACCCAACCCAAGTAGGGATGCGTCACTATAAATGACAAACTCTTTGCCTGATTCGGGTTGCACTAAAATTGGAGCTTCAGTCAAATAAGTTTTCAGTTGATCGAAACTTTTCTGACATTTCTCCGTCCATTCGAACTTAACATCCTTTTGAAGTAGCTTCGTCATTGGTGTGGCTATCATCGAGAAACCTTTGACAAATTGTCGGTAATAACCGGCGAGTCCCAAAAAGCTCCGAACCTCAGTAATATTTCTCGGAGGTATCCAGTTAAGTATGGCTGAAATTTTGTTCGGGTCAACTCGAATACCCGATGCGGATACCACATGACCCAAGAAGCTAACCTCTCTTAACCAGAACTCACACTTACTGAACTTAGCATATAACTGCTTATCCCACAAAATTTGCAACACTAGTCTCAGGTGCTCAGCATGTTCGGTCTCATCTCTTGAATAGACCAAGATGTCATCAATGAACACAACTAAGAACCGATCCAAATATGGTCTGAAGATCCGATTCATCAAATTCATAAATACCGCAGGGGCATTAGTGAGCCCAAACGGCATCACTAAGAATTCGTAGTGACCATATCTCGTTCTGAAGGCAGTTTTGGGTATGTCCGAATCTCGAATTCGCAACTGATAATAGCCCGATCTCAAATCTATTTTTGAGATCACTGAGGCTCCTTTTAGTTGATCAAACAAATCATCAATACGCGGTAACGGATATTTATTCTTTATCGTCACTTTATTCAGTTGACGATAGTCAATGCACAACCTCATGGTTCCGTCCTTCTTTTTCACGAACAATACTGGTGCACCCCAAGGTGAGAAACTTGGTCGAGCAAAACCTCTATCCGTCAATTCTTGCAACTGAGCTTTCAACTCTTTTAACTCGGTTGGTGCCATGTGATACGGAGCTATCGAAATTGGCGTAGTCCCAGGTACAAGCTCAATACCAAACTCTATCTCCCGAACAGGTGGTAAACCCGGTAATTCTTCAGGAAAAACATCCGGGTATTCACAAACCACCGGCACAGATTCGGGTTTCTTTTCTAATTCTTTGTCATCAAGTACATACGCAAGGTATGCTTCGCACCCTTTTCTTACATATTTCTGGGCCAACATTGAGGATATTACAGCTGACAACCCCTTTAAGTCCGTAGACTCAACTCGGATCATCTCGTTATTTGCGCACCTCAAATCAATAGTCTTGCTTTTGCAATTCACAACCGCATCATGCGCGGTCAACCAATCCAAACCAAGAATAACATCAAATTCATCAAACGGGAAAAGTATCAAGTCCGCCGGAAAACAGGAACCTCGAATTACTAGGGGACATTTCTTACACACTTTGTCGACAAGCACGTAACGACCCAAGGGATTTGACACCCGAATTACGAACTCAGTAGACTCAATAGGTAAAGTCTTACTGGATGCTAAGGTTTCACATAAGTAAGAATGAGTAGAACCGGGGTCAATCAAAGCAATTACATTAGTATCAAAGAGAGTAAAAGTACCGGTAATAACATCAGGCGAAGAAGCATCCTCGCGGGCACGTATAGCATAAGCTCTAGCAGGTGCACGAGCCTCGGATCTGGTCGTAGCATCTCTAGATCCTCTCTGACCACCACTAGCATTGCCCGTATTTCCAGATGGTCTACCTCGAGCAGTGGTAGCACCCGGTTTCCCACTCTGATTTACATTCTGTTCAGACAACCTCGGGCAATCTTTAATGAAGGGGTCAATTGATCCGCACTTGTAACAGGAGTGGTCAAGGAATCTACAACTCCCCGAATGCCATTTACCGCAATATTGACATTTCGTTCTGTCTCGACGTTCATTCCCAACACTGGCGACCGAAGTGCCTCGTGTACCCACAGGGGGTCGATCACGATCTCGTCTAAAAAGGCCCGAAGTGCCTCTAGACCGGCCCACATCATCTCGAAATTTCTTCGATGCCTGTTGAAGAGACTTTCCCGAGGATCTTTTACGAAACTCTCCAGTTCCCACATCAAATTTTTGTTTTTCTTTTCTAAGCTCTTCGGCTTTACAAGCTCGCTCGACAAGTACTACGAACTCTCGTATTTCAAGAATGCCCACGAACATTTTTATATCTTCATTCAGCCCATCCTCGAAGCGTTTACACATGATAGCCTCGGACGAAACACATTCCCGAGCGTACCTACTAAGTCTAACAAATTTTTGCTCGTAATCAGTAACTGACATAGAACCTTGCTTAAGCTCAAGAAATTCCTTCCGTTTTTGATCAACAAATCTCTGACTGATATACTTTTTCCGAAACTCAGTTTGGAAAAACTCCCAAGTTACTTGCTCTCGGGGCACAACAGAAGTCAGAGTACTCTACCAATAGTAGGCAGAATCGCGTAGCAAGGAGATAGTACACTTTAGGCATTCATCGGGTGTACAAGATAGCTCATCGAGTACCCGGATAGTGTTGTCCAACCAAAATTCTGCTTGCTCGGCATCGTCCCTATCCGTAGCTTTAAATTCAGTAGCCCCATGTTTTCGGATTCTGTCAACTGGGGGCTTATTTGACCTTATTTGGTCAGTTTCCGGAGGTATTGTAGGTGCGGGGGTGGTATTAGTCGGGAATGGAGGTTGTGGAACAGCCGTATTAGTTCGAATGTATTGGTTGAACCAATCATTCATCACGCTATAGAAAGCTTGTCTAGCTTCATCATTCGGGTTACTAGCATTAGGTTGAGAGTCCGCCGGCGTTGTCCCTTGTGCGGGAGCAGGCGCTACACTCTCAAGATCATCAGCTACCGCTCGGTCGGGATCGGGATCCATTACTATAAATAAACACATTTACAATTGTCAGAAATCACCACACTATCAAATAATCACATAAAATGGCATGTATAGCTAGACCCAACGCATTACGGTAGTCCTAGAATCGACTAAACCGTAGCTCTGATACCAATCAAATGTAACACCCCGAACCCGAGACTGTCACCGGAGTTGAACACGAGGTGTTAACAGACTTTAACCACTTATAAACAAATTTCCCAGACACTGCCAATCTGCGTACTAGTCGCTTTAGAAATCATATCTTGAGTTCAGAAACTCGGAATCCAGTTCCGTAAATTTTCCCTGAAACTAGACTCATATTCCCATCTACATATTTTTTTCTAGAATTTTTGGTTGGGTCAATTAGTACGGTTTATTAGTCAAAGTCTCCCATGTTACAGGGATCGACTACACTGACCTTTGCGCATTACGACTTGGATATCTCCCTGTACAGGGCTTCAATACTGATGTCGTTTGTTTCTATAGAAACTAGACTCAAAGAGGAATCTATATGGCATGACTCCTAATTATCTCTGGTTAATTTATAATGAATTTCCAAAGTCGAAACAGGAAATCCAGAAACCGTTCTGGCCCTGTCTTACGAGAACCTGAATATCTCTTAACATACTGTCCATATGATCGTTTCGTTACTTTCCTATGAAAATAGATTCATCAAGGTTCGTTTACATAATTTATTCACTATTTAATTCCCTTCCAACTATTTTTAGTGATTTTCCAAATCTACATCACTGCTGCTGTCAGCATCTGCCTTTAAGGTAGACTTTACCTATTTCATAGTTTCCATGATTCAACTAACCCTTTTAGCATAAATAGCACAAATTATGATAGTGATTAACCATTCCCATGGCCAATCCTTGTTAAGCATATCCACACCTCTCAATAACCATATCCATACCAAATGATTATAACATTATACTCAAACATATATAAGCCATTTTCGCATGGCTATCCAAAATTATACAAGTCCAAAGGGTCCACGACCCCCAACAAAAAGGGTAGTCCTATACATGCCATTTCGAAGTTCAACCAAAATTGTACCAAAAGGGGGGAGGGGCTTTCATAGTGTGGGCGACTTCGATTTCAAAATCCCGAGTCCGATAGCTGGAGAACCAAAATCTATAAAACAGAGAATCAAGGAGACGGAGTAAGCAATTTATGTTTAGTAAGTTTTGAGCAAGGGATTCCAGCACAATAAAAGTATAGCATTCATGTAGCTAAACGGATAATTTCATATGCATAATTTTTCAATATCATACTTACTTCACATTACCAACCCTTTTATTCATACACAAAGATCAACTTAGCCAAAGGCCGGTAACTCATTTATCAACTGAGTGAATACTTATTTGTAAGGGCTCAACTAATTCAAAGCACATACGAAACATACCTCAATGTTGGGATGTTTCAAGCGTATTAACTAAAATTTTTACAACAAGATCATTCATTCCCAAATCACGTACCTTCGAAATTTAACTAAATATAGCTACTCGTTCAAATGCCTTCGGGACATTGCCCGGTTATAGTAACTCGCACAAATACCTTCAGGACTTAACCCGGATTTAGTAACTCGCACAAATGCTTCGGGACTTAACCCGAATTTAGTAACTCGCACAAATGCCTTCGAATCTTAGTCCGGATATGGTCACTTAGCACAAAGCCTTCGGGACATAGCCCGGACATCATTGAAATAACCATGCACATTTAACAATAAATCATGGCACATTCGTATTTCGTTTTCGTTAGCAAAACTCAAACACAAGACACTTATCATTCTTGCAATTTCGGCTCAATAGCCACACACAAGGAGCATGATTTTGATTTGCTTAAAACATGATCTAATCAAATCATAATTTAAGCTCTTTTACTCAAGAACTTACCTCGGATGTTGTCGAATGATTCCGATGGCTACTCGACCACTTTTTCCTTTCCCTTATCCAACTGGGGTCTTCTAAGCTCTTGAGCTAATTCAAACGAATTTAACTCATTAAAGTCTCATTTTGCTAGCTTATGGCCGAATATGACAAGGAGTTTGATAGGTCATATGGCCACCCTTTTAGCTCAAATACACAATGGTCATACGCATTTTTAATCACATCAAGCAATTTAATACAATTCATTCGAACATCAAAAGAGAAGCTCAAGGTACTTAGCCCATATATACATTAGACATTAGAGTCACATGTGTACGAAATCACAAATCGAATTCAACATAGTAGCTAATATTTCCCCTTAGCCGAATTTTCTAAGTCAAGCTAAAGCCATCAATAGGCTACCTATGGCCGAACATACACGTAGCTTATGTACTTATTCATGTGGCCGAACATACATGTCTATGTTGGGGACGATTGCAACACTTAATACATTCTACAAGTATGGTTACTTGTATTGACTAAACACCATTTTATTTCAAGTTCAAAACTTGGCTAATACACAGATATATACACTAGTAAAGCATCCTCTCCCTTTCCATCAATTTAACACATGCATTACTCATTAATATACAAAAATTATATTCGGCCTTAGCACACAACTTGCTAGCCGATTCTTCTCCATCTAGCAACCAATGCACATATGTGCTCACTCAAAAATGCTAAAAAGAAGATTCAAGAATCATCAATCCACCATCACATGCATCATTAACAAGCTTCATATTTAGCATGCAATGGCATTAACACAAAATCCACCTAGGCTGAATATCATCCCCATGACATAGCAAAGATTTAAACCATGGGCTAATTAGAACTCAAGCTAGCAACTAAAAACATGCATGAATCTCATGGCACAACCTCAAACATACCTTGATCTGGATACAAGTATGGCCAAACCTCCTCCTAATCCTCTTCCAAACCAAACATGAAGCAAGAACTCCTTCCTCCTTCCTTAGAATTTTCGGCCAAAAGAAGATGAAAAAGGATGAACAAAATTTTCTTTTCTTTTCTTTAACTCACGGCAATGGGGGGGGGAAACAACCACACATTTTTTTTTGTTTCCATTTCTTTATTACCCATACTCCTTATTTTATTTTTCCTAACATACCTCACTAACATAACATGTTTGTGACATGTTTCCACTCATAGCATGGCCGGCCACTATGCCTTAATTTGGGTAAATTGACATGCAAACCCATTATTTTCAAATTATGCATTAATAGGCCACTTTGCATTTGCCTAGCACATTTCAAAATTTTCTCACATAAGTCCTATTTGATAAAATTCACTTACAATTAACAAAATTCAAACACGAAATTTTCACACATGCACATGTACATATAATGAGCATCAATTATGACGGTTAATTATTTTTATGACTCGGTTTAGTGGTCCCGAAACCACTTCCTGACTAGGGTCAATTTTGGGCTGTCACACATAGTAGTTGTTTATCAATGCATCCGGGAAGCACAAAAATTTATAATGATTTAAAATAGCATTATTGGTGGCATGGCATGAAACGAGATATCTCAGAATTTGTTTCGAAATGTTTGATTTGTTAGCAAGTCAAAGCTGAGCATCAAGTGCCGTCAGGTTTATTGCAACCAATCATGATTCTCGAGTGGAAATGGGATAGAATGACTATGGATTTTGTATCAGGTTTGCCATTATCTCCGAGAAAGAAAGATGCGATTTGGGTCATTGTAGACAGATTGACGAAATCAGCTCATTTTATCCCTATATGTACAGATTTCTCGTTTGACAAGTTAGCTGAGTTATATATCTTCGAGGTTGTGAGATTGCACATGGTGCCTATTTCTATTATTTTAGATCGAGATCCAAGGTTTACATTGCGCTTTTGGTAGTAATTGCAAGAAGCATTGGGTACAAAGCTACATTTCAGTATTTCGTTTCACCCGCAGATGGATCGTCAATCTACGCGAGTTATTCAGATGCTCGAGGATATGTTACGTTTTTGCATTCTTGAGTTCGAAGGTACGTGGGAAAAATATTTGCCGTTGATTGAATTTGCTTATAATAATAGCTTTCAATTGAGTATTAAAATGGCATCATACGAAGCTCTATATGGTTGTAAATGTCGAACACCATTGTACTGGACTGAGCTAAGTGAGAATAAGATTCACGGAGTTGATCTGATCAGAGAAACAGAAGAAAAGTGAAAGTGATTCATGATACTTTGAAAGTAGCTTCGGTTTTACAAAAATCTTACGCAGACTTGAAACGGAAAGATATTGAGTTTCGGATAAAGTGTTTTTGAAAGTATCTCCATGGAAAAAGATATTACAATTTGGTCGGAAAGGAAAATTGAGCCTGAGGTTCATCGGACCGTATGAGATTATTGAACGAATTGGGCCAGTGACTTATCACTAGCATTGCCATCTGAGTGAGAGAAAATTCATAATGTATTTCATGTATCGATGCTTCGACAATATCGATTTGACCCTTCACATGTCATTTCCCCGACTGAGGTTGAAATTCAGTCAGATTTATTGTACAGTGAAGAACCGATTCGAATCTTAGCTTGTGAGATCAAAGAACTGATAAATAAGGGAATTGAATTAGTGAAAGTATTGTGGCATCGGCACAGGGTTGAAGAAGCTACGTGGGAACCCGAAGATGCTATGAGAGAGCAATATCCAAACCTATTCACTGGTAAGATTTTCGGGGACGAAAATCCCTAAAGGGGGAGAGTTGTAACAACCCATTTATAGCTTAAATCAGAATAGTAGTTTTGGAACCACAAATCTGAGGCCAAAAAATTATTTTAATATTATTTTATGTGTTTACATCATGTGAATATATATGTGTGAAAATTTTGTGAGCTAATTTTATCGTTTCATAGCTCAATTTGAGAAAAAAAGGACTAAATTGCGTAAAATGCAAAAGTTGCATTCTACTTGTTTAAAGTGTTTAATCGCTACGTTTATTAAATGAAAGGTTCTTATGATGTTATTAAGCCATTGATAGTGGAAATTGACATAAATGGCTATTAAATGAATGCTTTTAAATGGTTTTAACTAAGGCTAAAATTGTAAAATGGCTATTAATGTTAATATTAATAAAACAAAACAAAAATTAGCTCCATTATCATCATCCATAACCGAATATCTAGAGAAAAAGAAGAAGAAAATGTTGTTTTAGGGTTCGGCTAGCATATAGCTTGATTAAAGAATGTTTTGAGCTCGGTTTTTAATAATTTTTAGGTTTTTGTGATTGTTGCTTTGGGTTCTAGCTAGCCCATGCTCTAATATTTGAAATATTTGATGACTTCATGAAATGCCATTGATGAATGCTTGAGCTTTTGAATGTTTGACGATGAAAAATGAATATTTGTTGTTAGTTATACAAGTTTTGTTAAGTGATTTTGAGTAAAAATGCCTATTAGGGATTAATTTGTGAAAAGTGAAAGTTAAAGGGTTGAAATGTGAAATAAATGAAAAATATTGGCTGCTAGGGGCACTATGGTAATTCAGCCAAGCACGGGTCTTGTTGAATTGTGTGAATTTTGTGTATTTGTGAAATAGAGGCTAAATTGTAAAAATATGGAACTTTAGGGGCTAAAGGTAAAAATGCCTAAATATGTGTTTGTGGATTGAATGATTTGATGAATAAAGGAGTAAATTTTGAATGTATATAGCTCAAGAACGAAAGAAATCGGATTTTGATTGAGGAAAATCAAAGGTTATCGAATAGTTGATCCAGTCCCTTTATTTCGACTACGAGGTAAGTTCATATGCAAATAAATGTCTTTAAATTTATTTATAAATGTTCATTTTTCATTGAGTTGCTATGAATGTTGAATGAGCAAATACGAGCAAGTATCGACGAAGTTATGTTACCCAAAAGTCTTGTATGAACCCTAGGAATAGTATAGGATACGAATGTCATGACATTAGGATTACTGAGATATGTTTACATGTAAGACCATGTCTGAGACAATGGCATTGTCTTGTGATTAAGAGAAAGACCATGTCTGGGACATTGACATCGTTATATGATTTCGTGTAAGGCCATGTTTGGGACATTGGTATCGATATGTGAGAACATGTAAGACCATATCTGGGATATGGCATTGTACGAGCTATATACGATTTTCGAGTATCCTTAACGAATCTAAAAGGTTCAATGGGCTAAGTCAAGACGAGAATGAATATGAGATTAAATTAAGTGACACAGGTACGTATGAGATTCATACGAGTATTGAAAATGGAAGTATTTGATGAAATTACATTTGAATTTGAATAAGTATTCATTGAGAAAGTTTTGTGTATCTATATGTGCTTATTTATAATTTGCTTATATGATGGAAATGATGTTGATTCGTGAGATAGATTTATTTGTATATGGCTTACTAAGCTTTTAAAGCTTACTTTGTGTATTCTTCCCTTTTTATAGATTATCGAAGCTAGCTCGGACATCGGGGATCATTAGGAACCATCATCACACTATCGACTACTTGTTGGTACTTTTAGATACTTTGTAAATATGGTATATGGCATGTATAAGCTAGTGAGTTGATGATAAATTTTGAGCATGATATAGCCATGAGATTTGGCTTGTTTATGATGTAAATGTTGGTGTGTTTTTGGCCATTTAAGTTGGCTTAATTCATAAGTTTGATAAGTGATATATGATGCATATAAAGCCTTATGTTTTGGTAAGTTTAATATGGTTCATGTGTTGGCTAGATGGATAATTGGTTTGGTTAAGTATTAGTGATGTATCATGGTTGAGAAATGGCATGTTTTGGCTTAGTTTTAAGATGATGAATTGGTATATTTGATGGCATGAATTAGTTGATAAAATGATGAGAATAATGCATAAGTAAGATAGTTGAAATTGTTGATAATGTCATATTGTTGTGCTATATTTATGGTTATGATTGGAGTATTGAAATGGTTGAAGATGAGATGGCTTGATTTGTATATGAATTGGCATGTTTTGGTTGCCTATAAGTGAATTGAAATGGTATGTAAAGTTGAGGTTTAGGTATGCTTGTGGTGGGTAAGAAATGTGGCTTAAACCAAGCCTATTTACTCTCTACACGGTTGAGCACACAGGCGTGTGACTTGACCGTGTGCCTGTTGTAACTTAATTATACAAGTCAAAGAGTTACACGGCTTAGACACACAAGCTTGTCTATTGGCCGTATGTGGCACACGGGCTGACACATGGGCATGTGGCCGGCCGTGTGACCCAAGTCAGTATACTCTCCAGATGTCACATAGTCATGGCACACATGCATGTCTCATAGAGCCTTATAAGGGACAATGTGAATATGGTGAATGGATTTTGATGATGAATACATAAATGTATGTGTTATGTTTGTGAATGATGTGTATTGTTCAGTAATGCCTCATAATGCTATTCCAACGACGGATACGGGTTAGGGGTGTTACACTATCCATCGATCCTTTTGGTACTTTCAGTAAATTAATTCTGGTTAGAATGACATGTAAAGGTTATTTTGGACAATGATCGCATATAAATGTTTTGTTGAGATTAACCATGTATGTGGCTTGTTTTTGGTATATTTTGATGTTTATATAAGTGACCTTATCATGTTTGATGTGTGATTGATATGGTAGAATAAAAGGAAGTAAAATGTGGCTTGAATATGGATATAGGAATTTGGTCATTTAGGTAAGTTGAGATACCTGGTTGACATGCCTTTAAGTTGTCATTTGAGGTTCCTAAGGGCATATTGGTTGTATGTGGTGATATTTTATGTTTAAGACTTGATTTTGGCTTATTTTGAATGCCTTGTTACGGCTTGTTGATGTGCAAAATTGTTGGGTTAGGTTGATGTCAAATTCGGTGAGAAATGTGGCTTGGAAATTGGCCTATTTACGTCTACACGGGTAGAGACACGTACGTGTGACACACGACCAGGTGACATGGCCATGTGTCCTCTATATCTTTTAAATTGCACAAGTTAGTATACTCACACGGCCTAGCACACAGGCGTGTGGCTTGGCCGTGTGGCCCAAGTTAAGGAGTTACATGGGCACAAACATGGGCTGGGACATGATCATGTGTCCCTATTTCGAATGTCCACACGGTTTAAGACACGGGCGTGTCTCTTGGCCATGTGACCCCTGTAGGCTTAAAATTTTTTAATGTTTTCTGAAAAATTCTTTGAGTACCCAGGTTAGTCCCAACTTGTTTTTAATGCGCATTTTGGACCTCGAAGGCTCGCATAAGAGATAATATGTTTGATTTCAATTGGTTTCTGACCTGAATGTTATATGATATGAAATGTTTTTTATTTAATCTGTAAACTCTGGTAATGCTTTGTAACCCTATTTTGGCGATGGATGTGGGTTAGGGGTGTTACATTTATTGGTATCAGAGCTACGATTTAGTCGATTATTAGATTGAGTGTAGTGTATAGGAGTTTAGCTATATATGCCATTATATGACCTATGATAGTGTGATAGTGTGATATCTCCTGACCATTTTAAAGCATGTTTTCATATAGCAATGACATCCAACTGAGCTAGTTCTGATGAAGTAGATAGTAACGCTCAAGCCTCCATTCCAGGAGTAGCTTCGAATGGTACGAGACTCCTTGAATGGTACGAGGCCCGTATCTAAGGGCCAAGGAGGAGAGGCGAAGGAAGCTTTCTTCTAGATGATGAACGAATGGTTCATTGAGTTCGTACGGATGAATCTGGTTGCTCAACAACCTCCACCCCCTCCTGTTCCTCAATTGGTTCCCGTTATTCCTCAAAGTACAGAACCTATCAGAGTTGGTAAGCCTCTTGTTGATAAGATCCATAAGTACAATCCTGAAGAATTCTAAGATATAGCTGAGGATGATCCCAAGAGAGCTGAGTTCTGGTTAGAAAATACTATTAGAGTTCTTGATGAATTATCTTGTCCATAGGCTAAATGTATTATGTGTGCAGTATCTCTATTAAATGATTTAGCTTATCAGTGGTGGAATATGTTGATTTCAGTTGTGCCAAAAGATCAGATCATTTGGGAATTCTTTCAAACCAAGTTCCGAATGAAATACATTAGCTAGAAGTTTTTCGACCAGAAACATAAAGAATTTTTGGAGCTTAAACAAGGTTGTATGACAGTGTCCGAATATGAATGGGAATTTGTTTGATTGAGAAAATATGCTTGAGAATGTATTCTGACTGAAATTGCTATGTGTAAGCGTTTTGAAGATGACTTAAACAAAGATATAAAACTGTTAATCGACATCTAGAGTTGAAAGAATTTGTTGTACTAGTTGATTGGGCATATAAAGCTAAAGAGCTAAGCAAAGAGAAAAGACACGTTGAAATTGAAGCAGAGACTCGAGAAAGAGATTGATGGGAAAGTCATACCAGTTAGCATCGAAGAAATCTAGAGAACAACACTACCATTCTACTACTTCTATGGGATACTCCGGTAGAGACAGAGGTACCTGACGCTCTAGTCCTAAATCTCAGGCTACATCTGTAGCGAGTGTGGGTAGTGATAGAAACACCAACCCAAGTGCAAGCACTGTAACAAGCTACATTTTGGTGAGTGTCGAATGAAGAGTGGAGCTTATTTTAAATGTGGTTTCTTTGATCACTATCTTAGAGATTGCCTAGAGAAATCTGAAAATGATAATATTTAAACTTCGAGGCCGAGCAACATAACTGCGAGAGGTAGACCACCTCATAATCCTAGAAATTTGAGGGGTAGTCATGGTGTGACAAAAGACTCTACTGTAAGGTCTGAGGCACAAACACCAGCTAGAGCTTATGCTATTCGTTATTGTTTTTCGGTTGATTTGATCCTATAACCGTTCGATGAATTTGATGTGATATTGGGCATGAATTGGCTAACTCTGCATGATGCTTTGGTAAATTGTAGACGAAAGCATATCTTATTGAAATGTCAGAATGGTGAGATACTTCATATTGAATCAGATAAATTGAATGGGTTGCCTATTTTGATAACAGCTATGTCAGCATAGAAATATGTGAGAAAAGGTTGTAATATTACCTTATGTATTGGATATTAAAGCGTCTGAGTTGAAGCTTGAATCAATGCTAGTGGTTTGTGAGTATCCTGATGTGTTTCTAGAGGAGTTATTTGGATTACCACCGGTTAGAGAAGTCGAATTTTCTATAGAACTTGTACCGAGAACAACACCGATACCGATAGCATTATACAGATAGCTCCTACAGAGTGAAAAGAGTTGAAAGCACAGTTGCAAGGGTTGATTGATAGGGGTTTTTCTTGACCTAGTTTTTCACCTTGGGGTGCACCGGTTCTGTTTGTTAAGAAAAAGGATGGATCAATGAGATTATGCATTGACTAAGGTCAACTCAAAAAAGTTACAATTAAGAATAAATATCCACTGCCTCGTATTGATAATTTGTTTGATCAGTTGAAAGGTGCCATAGTGTTCTTAAAGATTGATCTTCATTCTGGCTATTATCAATTACTAGTGAAAGACTCGGATGTGCCGAAAATGGCATCCAGAACCAGGTACGAACACTATGAATTTCTTGTGATATCATTTGGTTTAATTAACGTTCCAATGGAACCTTCTCTTCTACCGGGGATTGGTCGTTTATCCACGAGCCAAGCCATTACTTTCTATTCGTTATTCTCTTTATTTCTATTAACAAATTAACAACTCAAATGACCACAACAAATTATCTTAAGAATCATTAAATTCTATACCTATAAAAGGGCGGCCTGATGTATCATGTAAATTGTTTGAAATGCAAGAGTCAAATAATTCTCGGTGGTGGAAGAAAATATCTCTCATTTACCTGCAGTGTTTATAAATTTGATGAATAGAATTGTCAGATCATATTTAGATAGATTTGTTGTGATATTTATTGATGCTATTCTGATATATTCCTGAGATGAGACTGAACATGCTGAACATATGAGAATTCTTCTGCAAACCTTGCGAGATAAACAACTGTTTGCTAAATTTAGGAAATGTGAAATTTGGCTTCGCGAAGTTGGTTTTCTAGGACACATAGTATCAGATAAAGGAATCAGAGTTGATCCAAGTAAAATTTCAACAATTGTTAACCGGAAATCACCGAGAAACGTATTTGAAGTCAGAAGTTTTTTGGGATTAGCTGGTTATTACCAGATATTTGTAAAAGGGTTTTAAATGATAGCTACACTGATGACACGACTATTACAGAAAGATGTGAAGTTTGAATGGTCTAATAAATGTCAGCAAAGTTTTAACCAGTTGAAAGCCCCATTGACCAAAGCACCAGTTCTAGTTCAACCTAAATCGGGTAAGGAATTTGTGATTCTCAATGACACGTTATTGAACAGATTAGGCTATGTTTTGATGCAAGAAGGTAAATTAATACCGTATGCTTTTAGACAGTTAAAGCCACATGAAAAGAACTATCCCACACATGACTTAGAGTTGGCAGCCATTGTCTTTGCATTGAAAATTTGGTGACACCATTTGTTCTGTAACACCCAAACCTGCCCTGGACGGTATGGCCGTATCTGGCAATGTCACATGAGTGTGTTTTTGAAAATGCATTGGCCTTAAAATCGTCCCAATTATTATCTTTTACTTAGTTTGGGAAAACATGTTTTAATTGATTTGATTTGAATTATTTCCTCTATGCGGAAGCTTTTGAAACTCAATTAATTCTTGGAAGCCGTTTCATTTACGAAAACCTTAGCTTTTAGGAAAACTGAGTTTTGACTAAAATCCCATAACAGTTTAAAAAAAAATTCAAATAAAGCCCGTAAAGCCCAAATTACATAAAAAACAACCCAAAAATTTGTTAAGAATTAAATACAGAAGCTAGGTTTAAAACTGTCTAAACATGTGTGGCCACCGTCGTGTCCTCCGCTGCACCAACCAGTCAAGTCTAGGAATTACCTACACAGATTAAACAAAAAAGGGTGAGCTTTTGCAACTCAGTGTGTAATCCCCATAGAAAACATACACAATAGCAGAATTCAGTCATTTGTCCAAATAACAGATAGTTCGAGCCTGAGCCCTTTACAGAACCGGTGTGAACCTCGGTCCACTTAGTCACAGAATCAGATATGAATTGGGCCTTCTCCCAGCTCAGATATATCATGCAGAACAGAGCAGAATAATAGAATCCTACCCACTAGCCTTTACACGCCAACTCCATCCAACCCTACACACCATGTGGGGATAAAATCGACCCTCCCATCCCTACACACCATACTGTACCGAAATGCGGCACATAATCAGATAATTGCAGCTGTGCTGCCAGATATCAAGCTTAGGAGCCTTTCAGAATACTTCCTCCATATACATTAACCCAACCTCGATGCAATGTAGCATACAATACATGAAATGCAAATATGCAATTAACAGATCACACATTCAGATCGGTATACATGCTAAGAGTAACATGCTAAAGCGCATATAACATATAGTCAGATCATGTAATCAGGGGTCATGTAACTCTTACATACCTTACAATAGGTCTCAATCGACTTGAGTGACCCAAGCAACCTTTCAGCGTATTTCAGAAAAATGGGTTCACACGCCTATGTAGCCCACACGACCCAAATTGTCCTTGGCCGTGTGGATCACACAGCTTGGCCCAGAATCCCACACGCCTGTGTGGTTCACCCGTATGGGCCCAAAGTCGTGTGGCCCACAAGCTAAATTGTTCAAGCCTGTGTCTCGATATGGCCTCACCGGCCATCACACGGCCGTGTCATGCATCCGTGTCTTATGCGCATGGCTTTGCTCGTCAATCACATGCCCGTTACTGCCACAGTCTACTACACGGGTAACTACACGCCTGTGTGGCACCGACAAATTCACTTTTTGACTTCTGTCAATTCTCGATTTCTACATTTTCGGGTACACACTTGGTTTCAATTGAAGCTAAGGCGAACTCTGAGCCTTTCCGAACCTATATTTTCCTAAAACTACTCAATTAGACACTCAAACATCAAATTAAAACCAATCCAAATGGATTACTCAATTGATGAGCGATTGAAACTTACCCTTAACTTTTCAAATTCGGTTTGCTAATGAAGCAGTACGAGAAGAGCCTTGATCCCAGCAATGTGATGTTGTCAAATCAACAAAATAAATATCCTCAATCAAAACTTAACGTCCTATTTTACAACCACGAGAGACTACTTACCACAGTTACTCAAAGAAATGTCAAAGATGGGGGAGGGAGAACAATTGCCATCCAATAGAAGAAGTAAAAAAAAAATAGAAGAACGAAGAGAGAAGGGAGAATTTCGGCTAGAGGAAGGGAAGAATGAACAGCAGAATTTCCTTCAAGAGGGGAGCAAAATTGAATTTTTTTCAAAAATTTGTTGGATAAATTAAACTCACCCCAAATCCCTTAATTCCCTCCTACTTAAACTCTCACACTCCCCCACTACACACCACTACCCAGAGTCCCTAATCAGCACAACTCTAGCCAATACTTAACCACCAGGCCAGCAGGCCCATTCTGATGTATTCTTATAAAAAATTAAGCATAAGCCTATTGAGAAAGTCTAAGGCTTTATTTAGAAAAATACCAAAATTTGCCTAAGCTAAGGTTTGAACTTAAGACCTCTCCTACATGCCCAGAACAATTAACCACTTAAGAAGATACACAGTTATGTCCTAAATTCATAAAAACAAAAAATATAACTTTTGGGGCATTACAACTTCCCCCTAAAAGAAAATTTCGGCCTCGAAATTTACTTGATCAGAACAGATGAGGATACTGCTGACGCATCGCATTTTCAGGCTCCCACGTAGTCTTCTCAGTGACATGGTTCTGCCATAGCACCTTCACTAATGGAATTGATTTCCTCCTCAGAACCTTAATGTCGCGCTTCAGAATCCAAACCGGCTCTTCCTCGAAGGTCAGATTTGATCGAACCTCAATTTCCTCCACAGGAACAATATACGTGGGATCAAAGTGGTAGCGCCTCAATATAGAGATGTGGAACACATCATGAATCCATTCCAACTCTAGGGGTAGCTCCAACTGATAGGCGACTGGCCCTGCTCGTTTTAGAATCCGGTATGACCGAATAAACCGAGGACTTAGCTTGCTATTACGACCGAACCTCAGTACCTTCTTCCGTGGTGAGACCTTCAGAAGAACGAAATCCCCCACGGTATACTCAATCTCTCGATGCTTTAGATTTGCATAGGACTTCTGCCTATCAGAAGCCGCTTTCAGTCGATCTCGAATCAAACGAACCTTGTCCTCAGTCTCAGAAACCAACTCCAGACCCAGAATACGTCGTTCACCCAACTCAGTCTAGCATAAGGGAGTGCGACACTTACGACCATACAAGGCATCGTAAGGTGCCATTTATATACTAGACTGGTAGCTGTTATTGTAGGCAAACTCTGCCAAATGTAAGTACTCCTCCCAACTGCCTCGGAAATCAATAGCACAGCTTCTCAACATGTCCCCCAATATCTGAATCACCCTCTCCGACTGACAATCTGTCTGAGGATGGAAGGTAGTACTGAAGTCTAATCTTGATCCCAGAGCCTCATGAAGCTTCTTCTAGAATTGAGACGTGAAAGGAGGGTCCCTATCAGGGATGAACGAGACAGGTACCCCATGCAGCCTCACTAATTCAGAAATGTAGTGTTTAGCTAGCTTTTGTAGAGAGAAGTCTGTCCTAACCGGGATGAAGTGAGCAGATTTGGTCAATCGATCCATGATGACCTAGAAAGAATCCTTCTAAGTGGGTGTTAGAGGTAACCCACTAACGAAATCCATCGTTACTCGCTCCCATTTCCACATTGGTATCTTAACTGGCTGCAGCAAACCCAAAGGTAATTGATGATCAGCCTTAACATGTTGACAAGTCAAACAGCGGGCAACGAAGTCAGTAACCTCATGCTTCAATCCTGGCCACCAGTACACATCTCGCAGGTTTCAGTACATTTTACTCACGCCCGGATGCATAGCATAAGGGCTATTATGCGACTCCCTCAGAATCGACTGCCTCAAGTCCTCATCATTCGGTGCACAAATCTTAACGTGGAAACACAATACCCCATCCTTATTAATCCCAAATTCTATAATAGTACCACTCTCAGCCTGATGGAACTGTAACTCCAAAGACTTATCCCCCATTTGCTTATCCCTGATCTAATCAACCCAAATCAGTTTTACTTGAAGTTCAGCCAACAGACTTCCATCGTCGAATAAACTAAGTCGAGCGAACATTACTTTAGATCGATTATGACCCTATGGCTTAACGCATCGGCTACCATATTGGCCTTACCAGGATGGTACTCGATAGTGCAGTCGTAATTGTTAAGTAGTTCAACCCATCTATGCTGCCTAAGGTTCAACTCTTTTTGAGTGAGGAGATATTTAAGGCTTTTGTGATCAGTGTAGATAGTACACTTCTCACCGTACAGACAATGCCTCCAGATTTTTAGAGCGAAGACAAACGCTACCAACTCCAAATCATGCATTGGATAGTTAACTTCATGAGTCTTGAGTTGTTGAGACGCATAAGCAACTACTTTTTTGTCTTGCATTAGAACACAACCCAGACCCACATGCGACGCATCACTGTATACTATGAAATCTTTACCGGGCTCAGACTGTATCAGAACAGGAGCTTGAGTTGAAATAGTTTTGAGCTTATCGAAGCTCTCCTGCTGTGCATCAGTCCAAATGAAAGGTACTCCTTTACGCAGAAGTTTAGTCAACAGAGCTACGATCAAGGAAAACCCTTCTACAAAGCGCGGATAATAACCTGCCAACCCTAGAAAGCTACGGATTTTAGACACATTATTCAACTGTTTCCAACTCAACACAGCTTTAATCTAACGAGGATCAACACGAATCCCCTTAGCCGAAACCACATGTCCCAAAAAGGTCACTTCTAGGAGCTCGAATTCACACTTATTGAGTTTCACAAACAGCTATTTCTCATGCAGTATCTGTAATACCACTCTCAGATGCTCATCGTGCTCATCCTCAGACTTAGAATACACCAAAATATCATCGATGAATACCACTACAAACTGATCCAGATAGGACTAGAACACTCGGTTCATTAAGTCCATAAATGTAGCTGGTGCATTAGTCAGCCCAAAGGGAATCACTAAGAGCTCGTAATGGCCATAACGAGTCCTAAATGCCGTCTTATGCACATTGGCCTCCTTGTCTCTCAACTGATGGTAACCCGAACGCAAATCAATTTTAAAAAAACACAGAAGCCCCTCTAAACTATTCGAATAAATCATCTATCCTCGGAAGTGGGTATTTGTTCTTAAGTGTTAGCTTGTTCAGCGTCGATAATCAATGCACATCCTCATCGTCCCATCTTTTTTCTTTACAAATAGAACAGGTGCTCCCCACAGAGACACACTGGGATGAATGAACCCATAGTCTAACAGTTCTTGAATCTGATCCTTAAGCTCTGTAAGCTCCTTTGGTGCCATTCGGTAAGGGGCGATAGACACCGGAGTTGTACCAGGAATCAATTTAATCCCAAACTCTACCTCACAACTGTGAAGCAACCCTGGTAGTTCCTAAGGGAATACATCTGGAAAGTCCCTCACGGTTTTGATGTCCTTAACTGAAGAGTCCCTAAAATTAGAAATACTAATGTAGGCCAAGAATGCCTCACACCTTTTTCGAACCAATTTTTCTGCTACCAAAGTTGAGATCACATGAGTCAGGTAGTCACGGCGTTCCCCAATCATAATTTCCTCATTGTCCTCATCAGTTCTCAACACAACCCTTTTTGTCACACAATTTAGACTTACTCGGTGCTTTACCAGCCAATCCATCCCCAATATCAAATCAAACTCCCCAAATGGAAGCGCCATTAGATCAGCTCAAAAAACTGTCCCTTGCACCTCTAATGGAACGTCTCTATATAATTTACTAACTCGAATGGTTGCCCCAAAGGACTCATAATAGTCACCTCACTAGAAGTATCCTCAATCGAAATGCCTAAAGTTTCAGACACAGTGCTAGCTACATAAGAGTATGTAGAGCCTATGTCTATCAGTGCAAGATAAGGTACATCAAAAATTAAGAACATATCCATGATGACGTCTGGAGCATCTCAATCCTCACGACGACGAGTAGCATAGACCAAAGTAGGCTGACTCACCTCAGTCAGTCCAGCACCTCTGCCCGGTGCTCTTTGACCTCGGCCCATACCATTACCACCCCTGGCTTGACCTCGGCCACTAGGTTGCTGCTAAACTACCATCGGTGACTATGCAGTA
The DNA here is from genome assembly GCF_007990345.1 of Gossypium hirsutum. NCBI lineage: Eukaryota > Viridiplantae > Streptophyta > Magnoliopsida > Malvales > Malvaceae > Gossypium > Gossypium hirsutum. Next base: position 79,051,546 of record NC_053433.1, read on the forward strand.
CCAGTACCCGTAGCTTGCGTCAACTTGGTCCTCAATGGACAATCCTAAACATGGTTCTCAATCAACCCATACCTCAAACAAGCCCCAGTAATCCTCTAACACTCGCCCAGATGGCGACTACCACACAGTGTCCACAAAGAGCCACCCCAGAAGGTGTACCAGGAGGCCCAACTCTCACTGGCCCATCCAATCTGGCCTTTTTCTTAGCCTTAGCCTAGGAGTCGAGGCTCTGAATCCCTCTTAGCATTTCCTCTGTCTCAGTTTTGGCGCTCAGTACGCTTTACCTTTTCGTTGATCTTTGCCTTCTCAACCAGAATAAAAAAATCACGCTCCCTCTACGGAGCTATCAAGGCTCCCAAACTGTCCCTGAGACCATCCTCAAACCAGACACAACGCTCATACTCGGTCGCCACCAAGCCTCGCGCATAATAGCTCAACTTTAGGAACTCGGCCTCATACTAGAGCACTGAACGATCTCCCTGAATGAGATTAATGAACTCCCGCCTCCTAGCGTTGATGTAACTGGCCCCCACATATTTACCCTGGAAAGCCATCTTAAAAAAATTCCATGTCAGTCCATCGGGCTGGGTGCCCTCCTTAACCGTCAACCACCATTGGTACGCCTCATCACGGAGCAGTGAAACAACCCTTTTAAGCTTCTACTCGGCGGTAAAATCCAAGTTGTCCACAATTCTCTCCGTGGCCTCCATCCAATACTCGGCTACATTAGGGGTGACTCTAGTGACACCCCTTAAGTTCAACCCATTTGGACCGGAGTCGTTTCATAACCGACCCTTGGCCTCTAGATCCAGTATTGGGCCCAGCGACCCTCTCTAAAATCCGTAGCCTAGCTTGGGACAGTGCGTCATCCCCAGCCGTACGATCATGAGCCCCACACCTAATCTTTGTCACAGGTGACATCAGTGTCTCGCTAGTATCCAAATTTAGAATAGTATCAGATGCCAAGGACTCAGCTCGAGTCCCACTACGGCCCCTACCACATCCTCTAGTACCCCGTCCACGAGTACCACGTGTGCTTATCGTAAATTTCATAATTTATCTGTATTAACAGTTTTAAGCATTAGTTATAGTTCCAATATTTATTAACAGATATTTCATGCAGTAGAGTATTAGAATATTCAGAGTCGATTATCGCGAGTAGTAGTCTCACTACAGTTTTCAGTTTACACTACTTAGAGTGTTTTCAGTGTAATATACTACCTAAAGTAGTTTCAAAATATTCTAATCATATTTTCAAACAATTTTAAACAGAGTTTTAGAGAACTTACAAGATTGACGCCGGAGACTCGATGTACCACACATTCGGTAAAAATATTTCAAATCATTAGAAAATAGTATTCAAAAAATCAAATCTTAAAACCCAAATCCACGGCCGAGCTTTGCAACTTGGCTTTGATACCACTAAATGTTACACCCTTAACCCGGCTTGGACGGTATGGACGAATCTAGCAATGCCACATGAGTGTGTTTTTGAAGACGCATTGGCCTTAAAATCGTCCCAATTATTATCTTTTACTTAGTTCAGGAAAACATGTTTTAATTGATTTGATTTAAAATATTTCTTTTACGCAGATGCTTTTGAAACTAAATTAATTCTTGGAAGCCGTTTCATTTACAAAAACCTTAGCTTTTAGGAAAATCGAGTTTAGACTAAAATCCCGTAAAAAAAATTCAAATAAAGTCCATAAAGTCCAAACTACATAAAAAACAGCCCAAAAATTTGTTAAAAATTAAATACCGAAGCTGGGTTTAAAACCATCTAAACATGTGTAGCCACCGTCGAGTCCTCCGCTACACCAACCCGTCAAGTTTGGGGATTACCTAGACAAATTAAATAGAAAAGGGTGAGTTTTCACAACTTAGTGTGTAATCCACACAGAAAACATACACAATAGTAGAAGTCAGTCATTTATCCAAATAACAGATAGTTCAAGCCTGAGCCCTTTACAGAATCGGTGTGAAGCTCAGTCCACTTAGTCACAGAATCAGATACGAACTGGGCCTTAGCCCAACTCGGATATATCATGCAGAACATAGTAGAATAATAGAGTCCTACCCATCAGCCTCTACACACCAACTCTGTCCAGCCTATACACTATGTGGGGATAAAATTGACCCACCCATCCCTACACACCATACCGTACCGAAAGGCAGCACGTAATCAGGTAATTGCAGTTGTGCTGCCAGATATTAGGCTTAGGAGCCTTTCAGAGTACTTCCTCCATATACATTAACCCAACCCTGATGCAAAATAGCATACAATACATGACATGTAAATATGCAATTAACAGATCACACATACAGAAAGGTATACATGCTAAGAGTAACATGCTAAAGCACAGATAACATATAGTCAGATCACGTAATCAGGGGTCATGTAACTCTTACTGACCCTACAGTATGTCCCAGTCGACTTGAGCGACCTGAGCAACCTTTCAGCGTATTTTAAAAAGTTGGGCTTACACGCCCATGTGGCCTGCCCGTGTGGGCCCACACACCCATATGGCCCACACAGCCCAAATTGGCCTTGGCCGTGTGGATCACACGGCCTGGCTCAGAATCCCACACACTCGTGTGGCACACATGGCCAAATTGGTCAAGCCCGTATCTTGCACACAGCCTCACCAGCCATCACACACCTGTGTCATGCACTCGTGTCTTGCGTACACGGTCTAGCTCATCGATCATACGCCTGTGTATTACCACACGGCCTACCACACGAGTGACCACACGCCCGTGTGGCATAAAAAATTTTACTTTTCAGCTTCTACTGATTCTCGATTTCTATGTTTTCAGGTACACACCTAGTTTCGATTGAAGCTAAGGCAAACTTTGAGCCTTCCCGAACCTATATTTTCCTAAAACTACTCAGTTAGACACTCAAAAATCAAATTAAAACCAATCCAAATGTATTACTTAATCGATGAGCGATTGAAACTTACCCCTAATGTTTCAAATTTGGTTTGCTAACGAAGCAGCACGAGAAGAGGCTTGATCTTAGCAATGCGATGCAGCTAAATCATCAAAATAAATATCCTCAACCAAAACTTAACGTCCTATTTCACAACCACGAGAGACTGAGGAATGGAAGAATTTCGACTGGGGAAAATAAATAATGAATAGTAGAATTTCCTTCAGGAGGGGAGAGAAACTGAATTTTTTTTTCAAAAAATTGCTGGATAAATTGAACTCACCCTAAATCCCTTAATTCCCTCCTACTTCCACTCCCATACTCCCCCACTACACACCACTACTCAGAGTCCCAAATCAGCACAACTCTAGCTAATACTAGAAGCCAAAAATACAACCCCTTACTGTCCTAGAGAGTCGAACCCAAGACTTCCCTCACATCAACACTCCACTTAGCCACCAGGCCAGTAGGCCCATTCTGATGTATTCTTATCAAAAATTAAGCATAAGCCTATTGAGTAAGGTTAAGGGTTTATTTAGAAAAATACCAAAATTTTCCCAAGCTAAGGTTTAAACTTATGACCTCTCTCACATACCCATAACACTTAACCACTTAAGCAGATACACAGTTGTGTCCTAAATTCACAGAAACAAAAAAATATAACTTTTGGAGTGTTACATGTTCGGTGAAAAATGTCATATATTTACTAATCATAAGAGTTTAAAGTATCTGATGTCGTAGAAAGATTTGAATCTAAACAGCGTAGATGGCTCAAACTATTGAAATATTATGAGTTAGTTATTGATTATCATTCGAGAAAAGCAAACGTAATTGCTGATGCTTTGAGTAGAATATCCTTGTTTGTTCTATGAGCGATGATGGCTCGATTTTAGTCGAGTTAAAAGCTAAACCAATGTTTTTCAACAGATCTACGAAGCTCAGAAATGTGATAATGAGACGTTAGCTAAACGAGTAGAGTGTGAGTCAACTTTTGATTCAAAATTTCAGATAGAACCCGATGACTGTTTGTTATTTAGATGTAGAGTTTGTGTATCGAAGAATCCAGAGCTTATGCCAAAAATTTTGCATGAAGCTCATAGTGGTAGCTTCTCTATTCATCGGGAAGTAATAAAATGTACAATGATTTGAGACAGATGTATTGGTGGCTGGGAATGAAAAGTGAAATTTGTGATTTTTTATTTGGATGTTTGATATGTTAACAAGTTAAACCTGAACATCAGGTACCTTCAGGACTGTTACAGCCAGTGATGATACCAGAGTGGAAATGATATAAAGTTACTATGGATTTTGTATCGGGTTACCTCTATCTCCGAAAATAAAATATGCCATTTGGGTTATTGTCGATCATTAGACGAAGTCTACATATTTTATTCCGATACGTATAGATTTCTCACTTGATAAATTAGTAGAGTTATATGTTTCGGAGATTGTCAGGTTACACGGAGTGCCAGTCTCCATTATTTCATATAGAGATCCACAGTTCACATCACAATTCTAGAAAAAAGTTACATGAAGCTTTGGGTACACGATTACATTTTAGCACCACATTTCACCCTCAGAATGATGGTCAGTCCGAGCGTGTGATTCAGATTCCTAAAGATATACTTCAGTGTTGTGTTTTAGAGTTTGAAGGCAATTGGGAGAAATATTTTTCGTTAGTCAAATTTTCATATAATAATAGTTTTCAGTCGAGCATAAAGATGGAACTGTACGGGGCTCTGTTTGGTCAGAAATGCCAAACTCAATTATATTGGACTGAGCTCAGTGAGAAAAAAGATACTCGAGGTTGATTTGATTTGCGAGACTAAGGAAAAATTAAAAGCAGTCTGAGATAACTTAAAAGTAGCTTCAGATCATTCGAAATCTTATACGGATCTTAAATGTAAAGATATAGAGTTTCAAGTAGGTAACAAAGCATTTTTGAAAGTGTTTCCCTGAAATAAAATTCTTTAGTTCGATCGTAAACGAAAGCTGAGTCCGTGATTTATCGGGCCATATGGGATTACTAAAAGAATCAGACCTGTTGCGCATCGATTAGCTTTACCATCAGAACTAGAAAGAATCCATAATATCATCCACGTGTCTATGTTACGAAGTATCGATTTGACCCTTCACATATTATTTCTTCGAGAATGTCAAAATTCAGCTTGATATGACATACAATGAAGAACCGATTAGAATTCTAGCACAAGAAGTGAAAGAATTGAGAAATAAAAGCATAGCTTAGTAAAAGTTTTCTGCCAGCAACATGGAATAGAAGAAGCTACTTCGGAACCTAAAGAAGCTATGAGAAAGAAATATCTGAACCTCTTTTCTGGTAAGATTTTCGAGGACAAAAATCCTTTTAGGGGGAGAGTTGTAACATGTTGTTTTTAGTGAAATCAGAACAATGTTTTTGGGACCACAAATCCAAATTCAAAAATTTAGTTTAATATTATTTTATGGTCTACAGTATGATAGAAATATCATATAAAAATTTCGTTAAGAAATTTTACCATTTACATGCCTAATTTGATAAAAAGGACTAAGTTGCATAAAGTGCAAAGGTTGTGTTCTAATATCTAAAGGTATTAAATAGCTATAAAATTTTAAACTGGATGTCCTTATATAGTAAATAGGCCACTAAAGTGCTTAGTGGTTAAACATGAGTAGTCATCATTGGAAATTAAATAAATTATTAAGGGTAATTTTGAAAATTAGTAATTAAAGTTATAATAAATAAAATAAAATAATCTATTCTCATCATCATCCACCAAAAAAAAAAGAATAGAAAGAAACCTAGCCATGGAAGCTTGAATTTGGACAAGCATATTTTGCTGAATTAGGTATGTATTTTTCTCTCATTTTTGATGATTTTTGCGTTTCTGAGATCGTAGTAGCTTAATCTAGCTAGCTTGGGGATTAATTTGTAAACTATTAAAGTATTAGGGTGTTTCTTTTGATGAATATGTTTGACAATATAAAATGAATGGTAGTTGTTAGATAAACAACTTTTGTAAAGAGAATTTTGATGGTATTATCAATTAGGGATTAAATTGAAAAAGATGATAAATTTCTGGTAAAATTTATGAATTTTGTGAAATATATGGGCTGCTATTAATATGTATAAAATTGCTAGGCTTGAGTAAGGATTAAATTGTATGAATTTCATTTTTCGAGCCTAGGGACTAAATTACAAATGAATTAAAAGTGTAGGGAAAAATGGTAATTTTGCCAAAATTCCATGTTGGATTAAATTGGTATAATGAGAATTATATTGAAATGAGTTAAATTTATTCATATGGATCCTATCAGACCTCGTATAGAGTTAGATCAAGGTAAAGAGAAAACATCGGATTAGTCGCCTTCGTGTTTATGTACACTTGTCGAGGTAAGTTTGTGTAATTAAATTGAGTATTTGTATGTTCTAATTAAATCATATGTATGTGATTTGTATAATTGCAATGTATAAGTACCGGTCGTATATCCGACGATTACCAAGTCCCGTTTGAACCTTAGAAATTCGTATGATACAAATGACATGTCATTAGGGTTACCGATTTTGTTTGGGTTCTACATGTGTTGCGGATAGGCCACAGCTCGTATGAGCTTCCCGATTTATAGTTCGTATGAGCTTCTCGATTCACAGCTTGTGAGAGCATATTGATACATAGCTCGTATGAGCATACATGAATATAAATTGACGGATTACAGTTCAGTACACCTCGTGTGTACTACCCGTGTATCCAACGATATTTTAAATGGTTCAACAGGCACAGTTCTGTTACGAGATTATATGAGTTCGATATGAACTATTACTGGTATTTACATGAAATACATGAAATATGATTATTTGATGAATTCAACCATGTGTGTTGGATTTTATATGTGATTTTCATGGCTACTGTGTTGGTGATCATGTGTTTAGGCTTTTGGCCAAATTGGTTGAGATATGCTTTATTTACTTACCTATTTTATGGATATATGGTAAGTTAAATTTTGTGTTAAACGAACTTACTAAGTTTAAATGCTTACCTTGTGTTATTATCCATGTTTTTTAGTAACTCGGAAGCTTGTATGGGTTAGATGCTGGTCGGAGCCATTTCACACTATCCATTGGTCCTTTTGGTACTTTCAGTAAATTAATACCGATTATAATGGCATGTAAAGGTTATTTTGGCCAATGATGGCATATAAATGTTTTGTTGAGATTAACCATGTATATGGCTTGTCTTTGGTATATTTTGATGTGTATATAAGTGACCATATCATGTTTGATGTTTGATTGATATGGTAGAATGAAAGAAAGTAAAATGTGGCTTGAATATGCATATATAAATTTGGTCATTTAGGTAAGTTGAGATACTTGGTTGACATGCCTTTAAGTTTTCATTTGAGGTGCCTAAGGGCATATTGGTTGTATGTGGTGATATTTCATGTTTAAGAATTGATTTTTGCTTGTTTTGAATGCCTTATTATGGCTTGTTAATGTGAAAAAATGTTGGGTTAGGTCGATGTCAAATTGGTTGAAAAATATGGCTTGAAAATTGGCCTATTTTCGTCCACACGGGTAGAGACACGGGCGTGTGTCTCAGCCGTGTGTGACACACGGCCAGGTGACACGGCCGTGTGTCCCCTATATCTTTTAAATTGCACAAGTCAGTATGCTCACACGGCCTAGCACACGGGCGTGTGGCTTGGCTGTATGGCCCAAGTCATGGAGTTACACGGGCACGGGAACTGACATTAGCTGGGACACGGCCGTTTGAGTCACACGGCCTGGCCCCACGGCCATGTGACCCCTATAGCTATGAAAAATTTTAATGTTTTCTAAAAAATTCTTTGAGTACCCAATTTAGTCCTGACTTGTTTTTAATGCATATTTGGGCCTCGAGGGCTCGCATAAGAGACAATATGTTATATGACATGAAATGCCTATTTATGTTATATGACATGAAATGCCTATTTATGTGACCTGTAAACTTCGGTAATGCTCCATAATCCTGTTTCGGCAATAGATATGGGTTAGGGGTGTTACAGTGAATTAGGCGTAGACAAATAATTAGGTAACGGAGTTGATTTTAAGGCAAAAGGTTGATTTTAAGCAAAAAGGTTTAGTATGGATCGAGATATCAGTTTATAAGGTTTGTTATGATAATAGTTTAAGTTGCATGGGGATTTAGCTTAAAGCTTGTGTTTTAGTTAGTTTGAGTGAATATTTGGTTGATATTTGACTGTGGTTATTGTGTGATTATATGTGTTAAGCTTCGGATTCATTAGAGATTGCTACGAGCTAGAGAAAGTTAGTTGAGTTTTCAGTTTTTGACAAAAGCATAAAGTGGTGAGTGTATGGAATTGCTACTCGTAAACAAGATTCATGTGATAATTAGGAACTTAGACGTAGCCTAAACCACTACTCTAAATTCCGAGTGTAAGTTTTCTTGAACTATACTTGTCTTGTGATTATGTGGTTGTATAATATGCATGATATGTGATATGTTGATATGGTTCTCATTGTGTAAAGTGTAATTATATACATGTAATAAATGTACAATATATATGTTATACGAATATGCTAGTGTTTTGCAAAAGATGCTAAAATACAGTGATAGTGCACGGATAATCAGTAAGCAATATGTCTTATTTCTCGAATATTTTGGCCTTGTGATCTTGGAACCATTGGATATAGTTGGCATGCCATAGGATTGTGAGTGCTCACTTATATGTATAGAGGTTGTAACAGACCGTTTTTAGGTCAAATCGAAATAATGGTTTCGGGACCACAAATCCAAAGTCAAAATATTTTTTTTATTATTTTATTAAGGTCTACAACATGATACATAAATTATGTGAAAGTTTCGTTAAGAAATTTTACTGTTTAAATGCTTAATTCGGTAAAAAAGACTAAATTGCGTAACACGTAAAAGTTGAGTTCTATTGTGTAAAAGTATTAAATAGCTATGGTTTATTAATATGGAAGTCCTTATTATGTAATTAGTCAATTTATAATGTAAGTGGACAATCTTGTACATGTTATAGGTGGTTTTCTAATGTTTTATTAAAGGTTAATATAGTAAATTAGTAAATAAGGTTAATTTTAATTAAACAAATTGTATCATCTTCTTCCATTATCTCTTCATCACCGAAATTAGAGAAACAAAATAACCATTGGAGAGTTTAAGGTTCAACCAAGCTATTTGTGCTAATCTAGGTACGATTTTTGTTTGGTTTTTAATGATTTCTACGTTTTTGAGCTCGTTGTAGCTTAATCTAGCTAGCCCGTACCTTCATTTTTGAAATTGTTATAGATTTTAAATGATGCCATAGTTGAATACTTGAGTTATTTGATGTTTAATGATAGATTATGGAAGCTTGATGATAGTTTTACAAGTTTATAAAGTGATTTTTGACAAAAATGTCAAATAGGGATTAAATTGTGAAAATGTAAAATGTGGTAGTTGAAAGTGTGAAATAGTGATAGATATGGATTGCTAGTAGTATATAGGAAATTCAACTATTATGGCTTATGGCCTAATTGTGTAATTTTGCATTTTTATGTGTTAAGGACTAAATTGTAAAGTAGTCAAAAGTCTAGGGGTAAAATTGTAAATTAGCCAAAATGAATGTTTTAGGCTACATTGAATTGAATGAAAGTTTGAATGAGTTAATTTGATATTATATAGATCAAGATAAGCAAATATCGAAACTAGATAGGGTAAAACAAAAAGTAGACGAATAGGTGATAATTTTATCCGAGGTTACGTCGTATAATCAGAATCGAACTTCTATATATATTTGGAAATATTTGAAATGATTATTGTAATTGAAAATTGGATATATTTAAATTACAAATTTATTATAATGTATTTGTTATTAATCCCCATTTGAACTGTATAGATTCATTGGATACGAGTGACATGTTACTGGGATTACCTTTTTGGCTGAGCTCCTGCATTTGTTGCGGACTCACCACAGCTCGTATGAGCTTATCGAAATATCAGCTCGTAAGAGCTTACTATTTTTAGCTCATTGGAGCTTACTGTTTTAGCTCAATAGAGTTTACTGCTTAGCTTAATAGAGCTTACTGTTCAGCTCGATAGAGCTTACCGTTTCAGCTCATTAAAGCTTACTGTTCATAAGCTCAGGAGGAGCTTACCGACCATAGCTTGAAAGAGTATAAATGATAATGAATTGATGAATTACTGATGTTGTTCACTCGAGTATCCTTTGAAGTTTTAATAGGTTCAATGGGCCTAAATATTGTTTATACGGATAAAATTACGGATTAAAAATGTTACTAATGTTATATGTATGACATGTGAATTTTGGAATGATGCAAAGTATTGTATTAATGGATGGTTTTATGTATTTTCCAAATTACTAACATGTGATGGATACTAGTGATTAGGTGATGGTTAATTGAATTGTTAACATTTTAATGTTGCTTTGATTATGTATAAATGATAAGTTTAATTCTGAATTATACTGGCTTACTAAGCTATAAAGCTTACTCTATTTCTTTTTCTATGTTTTATAGAGGTTCGTTAGCTCTCTCGTTTCGGATAAGTCAGGGTTTCACATCACACTATCCAATTTTCGATTGGTACTTTTGAGCTTGTGGATATTTGTAAATATGGTATGTATGGGCTAGTTTAAGATATGATAGTTATGTTACTTAATATCATGACTTGGATATGTTTTTGTGTATAAGTTAAGCCATGTGATTTGGCTTATTTTGGTAATATGTTTTGGTTGAATTAAGTGTTCAATTATGGTATGTTTTGGTAAGGTAATGATGGAATGAAATTATGTAAGTGAAGTCCTAACATGTTGTTGTTAAATGAATGGATTATGCATGATGTTAAATAGGTATTTGGGTATGAAATTGTTAGGTTTTGATATGGCAAATAATGTGTATTGAAATGGTTATTTTGGCTTCCTATTGAGTTGTAAGAATGTGGTTATTTATGCTTGTGAAAGTTTGTGTTTATAGGGTGGCAAAATGGCTTTGCAAATAGCCTATTTTTGTCCATACAGGCAGGGACACCGGTGTGTGTCTCAGCCGTGTGTGACACACGGTCATGTTGCACGGCTGTGTGTCCCCTAGTGTGAAAATGGAATTGAAGTCAGTATACTCCCCTAAATGGCACACGGCCTAGCACACGAGCGTGTGAGTTGGATGTGTTGATAAGTCAGTGCACCTTACAGTTTTGGCACGGCCTGATACACGGGCATGTGTGGCTATTTCGAAGGGCACACGGGCTAGACACACGGGTGTGTGGTTTGCCGTGTGACCCAAGTCAGTATACTCTCAAGTTTTCACATGGCTTGGTAGACGGGCGTGTCCTTCGCCGTGTGATACAAGTCAGTATGTATGCCCTATTTTCACAAGGTCTAAGACACGGGCGTGTCTACTAGCCGTGTGAGGCACACGGCCTATTCACATGGGTGTGTGACATTTGAAATGTTGAAATTTTTCTAAGTTTCCAAAGTTTTAATATGTTATTGATTTAGTCCAAATGCATGATTAAAGCTTTGAATGCTCAATTTAAGTATATATCGAATGTGAATGAATGATATTAACTGAAATATGATGTTTTTGGATAAATGATTGATCTCAATTGAGTTACAAGTACGATAATGCCTCGTAACCTATTTCAGCGATGGTTACAGGTTAGGGGTGTTACAGAGGTTTTGGGCATTGAGGTCCTGGGACATGTTTAGAGGGATAAGGGAATGTGATCTAAAGCTCCATTCAACGGGACATGTGAGGGATAATAAGGAGAGTGTTAGCTATATGCTTCACTTTTGGGACATGTTTGACTCTACGAGTCTATGTGGTGTAAAGAGATCCGTGTATCTGATGTGTGATGATAGAGCTGACTATATGTTTCATAATCCAAGTGGCATCTTATCTTATGTTATATAATTGTGTGGAATATGTTCTATGCTTGAATGATAAAGTATATGTGCTATGAGAAGGACTTTTAGGATATGCATGATTTAGTACTATGTGATGCTAGACCTAAGACTGTACTACTTGTGAATAAATGTCTAATTGTGTTACATGATGATGTATTTATGTTGTGGTCATTCTTGCATTCACTGAGCTTGCAAAAGCTCATTCCCTCATTTCAACATTTGCAGATTACTAACGTCACGGTGTGGGTGGTGTGGTTTCCAAGGGAGTGATCCAAGGAAGTCTGGTGATTCTTTGTAGGTGTTTTATTATTCTTATTTGTTTTAGGGAGACAGGCAATGTGGTAGAATCTATTTGATTTGTTGATTTCTGGACATTTGAGCTTGTTTATGTGAACTTTTTATTAAAATGTTAGAATACTTAGTCATTGATGTTAGCATGATGTCAGTTGTTCGGACTCAGTTTTGGTGTTTTATGCAATCAGTTAAGCCGTATGAATGATTATTGAACTTAGTACTTGATGCACGTTGTTTGAGAACTATTTGAGATGAGTTAATTGCATTCCTACACTGTAAATTCAGCTTCAGTAGCAAAGGTATCGATATTGGGCCTTAAAAATCGATACCTCTGTGAACTAAATGTACAGGAAATAGAATAGAGATTTGGTATCGATACCCTTTCTCGATTCTCAATACTCGGGGAAGAAATATCGATACTTGGTTCGGAGGTACCGATATTTTTTGACAAATGGGGTTTTGATTCAAGAAATAGAATGCTCAATTGGTATCATTTTTTTCCTAGTGGTATTGATACCATTACAGGGAAATATCGATACCTGATTACCAGTATCAATACCTGCGGACATCTTTATGAAATTTTGCTACTTGACCATTATGCATGACTCTAGCTATTTGTGTGATAGATTAACGAAATATTTGCATGTAATAATGATAATTAATTGTTTAAATGTAGTAAAACTTGATCGACTTAACAATAGACGTTCGACTTATTGAATCTAAGCTTTCTGTTTAATGTAAATGAGACAAGATAGTAGTGTGGCATCTCGTATTCGAGCTTGGTGACCAGGTCGGGTATAGGGTGTTACATTAAACAAGTTCATGGTTGGGATAGATGTTGAAGGATTTCTCTTCTCATTTTCGATTAAATAGATCTTTTGATTTGTACAAACCGAGGTTTTAAAAGCTAAGCAAATAGAGACATTACTAGAAAATCTACACCCATGAAATGTGGGTGTCTTGAAGATAATTTATTATTAGACTCTAAGGTATTAGTTATTTATTTTTATGATGAATCGATGCATAGATTGTAGAAAATGATTGATTTCCATTACATGATGTTTTTTTTAAATTAGATGCTTGAGAGAAATTTATAGAGGATAAATTGGTAAGTATAAATACAAGAATAATCTCGGGTAATAAATTTCTTCTTGAGTTCCAAATAGGATGTTTGACTACTGACACTTTAGCAAGCTATTGACCAATGTTTATTTGTGACATGTTATTTCGTTTTGGTGTCTTCTATTGATCGGGGAGATGAGAGGTGAATGTTTGTTAAATATGTTTTGATGACTTTTTTTTACTTTTTATGTTGTGACATGTTGTGTCTATGGTTATTATTAAAGTTTGTATGACTCGAATCCTGTCACTTGTTGAAGGAATAAATATAGTGACAAAATAATGAGATCTATGAGGGCGAGATCTAATTATATCCATATTGTATATTTCTATATTATTTATTTTTAATATAAATAGTTTTCTTTTATAAATTTTTAACTTATTAAATTTCATTAATCTAATTTTTTTAAAAATTATTTAATCAAATGAAATAATCACAAATATTAGAATTTTGAAATGATGCACATTAAAAAGTTAGCACTATAAAAGTTTTCAAAATTTTAAAATTCTTCATCGAGACATATACTTAAAATTTTAATTTTTTTAAAAAATGTTATCTAAACATGTAATTTTATTATTTTATTTAAACTTAATTTGTCGAGACCATTTTTAAATCAAGTTTTGGAAAATGGGAATTGACTTTAAGAAAAACGAAAACGGGAGTCGCCACCAATCTTTTTAGGTGTGATTGGATCACCTTATAAAATGTTTTGTTTTAAAACATTAATTTTGGTCTACGAAAGTCGAGAAAATGGATACGGGAGTCGGTTACATACGAGGAAGGGTTAGCACCCTCGTAACGCCCAAAAATTGGTACCTAATTGATTATCAAGTGTCTTCAATGTCAGAAATTTGAAAGTTTTAAGATGCAATCCTCTTTTAATATTTTTGATTTTGAAAATTAGGGTTCACTTGTATCAAATGAATCAAAATATTACATCCAATAAGTTAGGACACAATATTTTTAAAATATTTGACACTAAGTTAGCCTTTATATCTCGAAACAACAAAACGCCATATCCAGTAAGTTAGGACACAACGTCTTGAAATTCCGAGACAGTTGCTTACACTTTAAAAAAACCTTAAAAACTTAGAAGGGTGCTTAACTATTCGAACTCAATGAGAAAGGTTGCAACCCAATAAGTTAGGGTACTACTTTTCTCGAAATTTCCAAACACCAAGCATTGCTTTTATTTTTTTTGAAAACTTTAGAGTCTCGTTTTTTTATGATTGATGCATGAAGGAGCATATTAACATAACATACGAGATAACATGTTATAGTAAAAGCACAATATCATGGATATCATACATTAACTAACATATACATATAAGAAACATGGAAAATTTTAAATAAGTAAAATATACATAAAACACGATATATATTTAAGAAGAATAGGTAAAAACACATAAACATGTAATTCATTATATATTTAAACATATTGATAATAAAAATGATGCATGATATACAATTTGACACATATATATATAAAATACAATAAAAATAATAATAAGTCAAGCACTCAACATTTAATTATGAGACCAACATCTAATATATTGACATAATATAATATATATTTTAAAATATAAAATAAAGTGAGTAATTATTGATAAAAAATACCTAAAATATAAATTAAAAATGTTTAAAATGAGTTATATATAATAATATAATATGAATAAAATATAAGGAAATATAATATAAAATAATAAGAATATAATAAGTATTTTGCATATAAAAATATGGTAAAATAATTAGTATAAAAAACAAAATAAAAAATATATAATAAAAAATATATAAGAAAGATAGATATTATAAGGAATATTGAATAATAAAAATATAGTATGTAATAAAAATTCATAAATAATTATAATGAAATATAATATGGTATACGTATAATAATAATAATAAAGTAACAAATATTTTACATATAGAAACATAGTATATAAAAATATAACATATAATAGAATTTAAAAATATATATAATGTATTGCCCATATTATAGGTAAAATATAAAACAATAAATAGGATATGAGTAATTTTCATAAGAATATTATAAAATAAATAATATACATATATAAAATATATAAATAAAGAACAGGTGTAATATAAAAATGGAACATGAATACTATTATAAATAAGGATAATATATACTATTATTTATTAATATTTTTTTAAAATTTATTTGCCATTTATAAATTTAGTAAATAATAATACAATTTTATAAAAAATATATAAAATAAAATATACAATATAATATAATTTATAGATAAAATATATGATAATAAAAATATTGAATAGTAATAATAATATATAACTAATATTTACAAAAAATATATTAAGTATTTAAAGTAAATTAAAATATAAAAAGGATTAAAATTGAATTTAATTAGAAAATCTAAGGTTAATTTGCAAAATAATAAAAATTCTGGGCCTGATTTGAAATGCGCGTTAAATTCAGAAGACTCACTGGGCAATTTTCCCTAATCCTAAACGACGCCGTTTTCTAAATATTGTTTTAAAATCATCGAGAGGACTAAATTGAAACAAAATTAAATCATTAGGGCTAAATTAGAAATAAATAAAAATGGAATTATAAATATTAAAAATGCAAGAGGACCAGTTGAGAAATTAACCCAATCCTCAAAAACACGCGGATCCTCCCCGGGTAATCGGGTCAACGCGCGGATCCTTAGTCTAAAAACGACGTCGTTTTAAGCTTATTAGATTAAGCAGAAACGATGTTGTTTCGTCAACACTATATAAGGCCGATTTCTTTTATTTGAAATTCATTTTAACCCGTTTCTAAAAAAAAGAGAGAAATCTCTCTCAAATCCCTCCAGCTCTCCGAGCTTTGGCCTTTGGTCGGTGGTCCTCTGATCATCGGACCACCATGTTCCCTTCCACGCGCCGTCATAGATCCCGCCTTGTACGGCGGTCGGGACCTGAAAGATTCGCTTTTTCTTGCAAAACAAAAGGTATTTTCTGTTTTCTATTTCCTTTCTGAGTTTTTTTAAAAAAGATTTTATATATCTGCATGCAAGAGAAACAAATCAGTAAAAACAAAATAAAAGAGACAATTTAGTTACCCTTCCAAAGATTTGCTTTATTTCTCTGTCGTTTGAACAGATACAAATTTTGTGGTATTTTCTGTATATTTATGCCTATATATGCTTCTGTTTCTCTCTGTGTATGTATTTTGATTTTTCTATGCTTCTCTGTATATCTATCAGCGTAAGTGTTCTTACAGATTTAAGAAAAGGCTTTATAGCCTTAATCTACTGCCTATTTTGGAAAGAAATCAAAATATTTATTTCCAAACCCTGTTCTAATCTATTTGTTGTAGTTTTGCTTTGATTTCTTTCTTTTTCCTGCCGGTGACTGTGAGGATCTCGGTGGTGAGACAATGCTGAGGTGTAGCGCGCTGATGGAGCCTTGACGTGAGGCCAATAGACTCTCCCCGAAAGATCTGGAGTTTCGTGAAACGAAAGGGCGCTGATTGGGCATGACGTTTGAGGCGCCTGAAGCTTCTAGAATCCTTTGCGGCGCGAGGAGAAAGAGAGCTAGGGTTTCTAACCCTATCTGAAAGTCATTCGGGCCCCCTGCTATTTGGGCCTTCGGGTTTATTAGTATTAGGTGGGTCTGTTTGGGTCTATTGTAATGGGTCCGGTTTAAGTTGGGCTACGAGTGTATTTGGGTATACGGGTAGTGGGATTTAGTTTTGAAGGTTTTAAATGTTGGGCCAATAGTGTTTGGGCTCTTGTAAGCTGGACTGTTTTAAATAAACATTTATTTATATATTTTAAAAGCCCTGGCAAATTTAGCCTATTATAGCTGCCCCTCTTTGCTCATTACTGTGTAATAGGAATCGAACAAAGATTTAGAAAGACCAAATTTGACCGGTCTTATCAAATCATGGTCTTCAATCTTCTTCTTGTAAACTTATTACTGTCATGTTGATATCATCGATATGCTCTCCGCCGAACACAGAGACGCCAGATCTGCTTCTTCGATTTGTTCTCTAACAATACAGAGATGCCAAATCATCTTAGATTTGCTTCAGCGTAAGCACGCGAAAACCAAATCAGCTATGTCTTTGATTTGTTCCTTGTAAACACAAGGATGCCAAACCATCTTGGATCTACTTCAGTCTAATCATCTGAAGGTTAGATATGCTATGTGTCTGCCCTCCGTCGAATATGGAGACGCCAAACTTCGATTTGTTCTCTGACAATACAAAGATGCCAAATCATCTTAGACTTGCTTCAGCGTAAGCACATGAAAGCTAAATCAGCTATGATTTCGATTTGTTCCTTGTAAACACAAGGATGCCAAATCATCTTGGATCTGCTTCAGTATAAACATCTGAAGGCCAGATTTGCTATGTATCTGCTCTCCGTCGAATATAGAGACGCCAAACTTCGATTTGTTCTCTGACAATATAGAAATGCCAAATCATCTTAGATTTGCTTCATTGTAAGCACATGAAAGCCAAATAAGCTATGTCTTCGATTTTGTTCCTTGTAAGCACAAGGATGCCAAACCATCTTGGATCTGCTTCAGTATAAACATCTAAAGGCCAGATCTGCTATGTATATGCTCTCCGTCAAATATGGAGACGCCAAACTTTGATTTGTTCTCTGACAATATAGAGATGCCAAATCATCTTAGATTTGCTTCATCGTAAGCACGTGAAAGCCAAATCAACTATGTCTTTGATTTTGTTCCTTGTAAGCACAAGGATGCCAAACCATCTTGGATCTTGCTTCAGGCAGATCTGCTATGCTACGGTCTATTACCCTACTGCTTAGAGGATTAAGGCATGTCGTCTTTGATAACCTGTAGAATATTTATGCCTGAGGATGCTATGATCAAAGTGAGTCGAATGTTTCTAATTAAACATGTTATGATGCAAAATGTTGTGAACATGACCCCTATCCTAGACGTCACCACTCATTCCTTCATTTGTCTCAAAGTATTATTCTTACTCAGCCTGTAGGCCAGTACCCTTCCTCAAATGCTACGATCCACTGAGGATGTCTGTAAGATAATCTTTCCTTAGAATTGAGTCGTTGGTTTTATCCATTTTCCTTTTAGACTGGAAGAAAGAAATCCCTCGAGTTCCTTCATCCCTTACTTATGTGAATTTCTCGAACAATTGTCCTGTTTTAGTTTCTTGTATTATCTAGAAATTCCAGAGTAATGCGCAAAACTTCGTTTGTGGACATATTTAGTTCATCTATCATTATTTCAATGTAACATACTTAAAGAATAATGGAAGATAAATAAATCTCTAAGAATAATTGGATTTGAATGAATTATCGGAAAAGATACAAATGAAATTAATCTGAAAGCCTATTTTTGAGAAGAGAGAAAAAAAATCTAAAGATAGCAAACAGGCTAAAAATTAGATGCCCTAGATATCCCCGCTTGAGCACTTATACATCAAATTCATGAAGGCAGGTGTTTAGAAGATTCAAAGTACTCTATCGATGCCCCAGTATGCAACGTTCTTCACTCTTTGTTGAGTAAGATTATCGAATGTTTCAAAATTTGAGTCGCCCTTTCGGGTTTTCAACTCAAAACCCTTTTGGTCAAAAGGCGCCCTTTGCGGGTTTTCACCTTGGCCTCTCCATTTTTCTCTTTTTTCTCCTTTTTTTTTGAAACCTTAAAGCACCCTTTGTGGGTTTTCACCTTGGATTCTCTTCTCCTTTAGACAAAGTATTTTTTAACTGAGTCTGAGTTTACTGGGTTGGGTAAACTTTTCCCATCCATTTCCGTTAAGATCAATGCACCGCCAGAGAAAGCTTTCTTCACGACGTACGACCCCTCCCAATTCAGCATCCATTTCCCCCTAAAGTCTTTTTGAATAGGAAGGATCTTTTTTAGTACAAGGTCTCCCTCATGGAATTCTCTTGGTCGAACTTTCTTATCGCTTGCATCATTTGCTTCTGATACATCTGCCTATGTCGAATGGCTCTTAGCCTCTTTTCCTCAATCAAGTTGAACTGGTCATATCGGAATTGAACCCATTCAGCTTCATCTAACCTTATCTCCGTCAAAATTCGAAGAGAAGGTATTTCTACTTCAATAGGTAACACTGCTTCCATCCCATAAACTAACGAGAATGGGGTTGCCCCAGTAGAGGTTCTGACAGATGTTCGATAGGCTAGGCGTGCAAATGGTAACTTCTCATGCCAACCTCTATAGGTCTCAGTCATCTTCCCCACTGTTTTCTTAATGTTCTTGTTGGCGGCCTCCACTGCCCCATTCATTTTTTGGACAATAGGGAGAAGAATTGTGATGCTTGATTTTGAATTGGTCTCAAACCTCTGCTATCATTTTATTGTTTAAGTTCAATGCATTATCGGATATGATCTTCTCAGGCATTCCATACCGACAAATGATCTCCTTCTTCAAGAATCGACTCACTGCTGACTTAGTAACATTCGCATAAGAAGTGGCCTCTACCCATTTTGTAAAGTAGTTAATTACCACGAAGATAAACCGATGTACATTCGAAACTTTCAGTGATATTGGTCCAATGACATCCATGCCCCACATGGAGAAGGGCCATGGAGAAGTCATAACATGCAAAGGCGAAGGTGGTATATGAATTTTATTCCCATAAATCTGACACTTATGGCATTTTTTGGTATAGTTGATACAATCCCCTTCCATAGTGGCCCAATAATAGCCAAACCTCATGATTTGCCTTGCCATCGTGAACCCATTTGTATGCGTCCTACATACACCTTAGTGAACTTCTTCTAAAATTAGCTTAGCTTTCACAGCATCGACACATCTCAAAAGTACTTGGTCTTTACTTCTCTTGTACAGGATATCCCCGTCCAAGACATAGTCGCAAGCTAACCTTCTCAAAGTTCGTTTGTCATTTTCATTGGCCTATTCAGGGTATTTACGATCTCTCACATATCGTAATATATCCTGATACCAGGGGTTATCATCATTTTTTTCCTTCTCAATATTACAACAACGAGCTGGAGCCTCGTAGATACTCATTTGAATTGGTCTCATCTCTTCCTCTTTATTCGCCTTAACCATTGAGGCCAAGGTTGCTAAAGCATCTACCATCTGATTTTCGTCTCGTGGGAGATAATTGAAGGTGATGTCATCAAACTCCTTAAGTAACCCCAAAACTATCTTTCGATAATTGATCAATTTAGGGTCCCTTGTCTCCCATTCACCTCTAAGATGATAAATTACCAACGCAGAATCTCCATATACTTCTAGGGTTTTTATACCTCGCTCTATAGCTGCTTGAAGTCCCATGATGCATGCTTCATACTCAGCCATATTATTCGTGCAATCAAAGTCCAACTTGCACGTAAACGGGTAATGATCGCCATTCGGGGATACCAAGACTGCCCCAATTCCATTTCTGACTGCATTAGAAGCCCCATCAAAATTTAGCTTCCAAGAAAAATCTTCAGTCGTTGCTATACACATTAACTCCTTATTTGGAAAATGAAAGTTCAATGGCTCATAATCTTCTAGAGCCTTACTGGCCAAGAAGTCTGCTACCGCACTTCCTTTTATGGCCTTCTGACTTATATAGACAATATCAAACTCTGAAAGCAAAATTTGCCATCTCGCCATTCTCCCATTTAGAGCCGTTGACTCCATCATGTATTTCAATGGATCAAGCTTTGAGATGAGCCAAGTGGTATGGTATAGCATGTACTGTCTTAATCTTTGAGTTGTCCAAATCAGCGCATAGCATAACTTTTCAATTGGTGGATATCTCATTTCACAGTTAGTGAATTTCTTACTGAGATAATAAATTGTCTTCTCCTTTTTCCCTGACTCGTCATGCTGGCCAAGCACACATCCCATAGAATTACTGAACACTGACAAGTACAATATCAACTGTTTATATGGGCTAGGTGGAGATAATACCGGAGCATTCAACAAATACTGCTTGACCTTTTCAAAAGCATTCTGGCACTCCTCATCCCAAGTACCTTGATTGTGCTTTCTGAGGAGGCGAAAGATAGGATCACATTTCTCAGTTAGTTATGAAATGAACCGAGCGATGTAATTCAACCTTCCTAGGAATCCTCGAACTTCTTTTTAAGTTTGTGGTGGAGGCAATGCTCATATTGCTCTGACTTTGTCTGAATCAACTTCTATTCCCTTTTCACTAACTACGAAACCTAATAGCTTTCCCGATCTAGCTCCGAAGGTACACTTTGCCGGATTGAGCCTTAACTGAAACTTCCTCAACCTCAAGAATAGTCTTCTCAAAAATTCAATATGCTCTTTCTCTGTTCGGGACTTAGCAATCATGTCATCAACATATACTTCAATGTCCCTATGCATCATGTCGTGAAACAAGTTCACCATGGCCCGCTGGTAGGTTGCCCCTGTATTCTTCAGTCCAAACGACATACTTTGTAGCAAAAAGTGCCCCACAAGGATATGAAGGTGGTTTTATCCATGTCCTCTGGATGCATCTTTATCTGATTGTACCCCGAGAAACCATCCATAAAGGAAAACAACGAGTGTCCCACCGTGTTGCCTACCAAAGTGTCGATGTGCGGCAAAGAACAGTTGTCTTTTGGGCTAGCTTTATTCAGATCTCTGTAATCAACACACATTCGTACCTTCCCGTCCTTCTTAGGGACCGGCACAATATTAGCTACCCATTCGGAGTACTTGACCTCTTGTAAGAATCCTGCATCGAACTTCTTCTTAATCTCATCTTTTATTTTTAGAACAATGTCTGACCGCATTCTCCGTAACTTCTGTTGGACTGGTTTGCAATCCTATCTTATCGAAAAATGATGTAATATAATGTCGATACTCAATCCAGACATATCTTGATATGACCATGCGATGATATCCTTAAACTCTCGAAGCAACTCAACCAGACCATGCCTTGTGTCCTCGGTAATCAGTGTTCCAATTTTTAACTCCTTCCCTTCCTCTAGGGCTACATTTTCTATTGCCTCTTTCTCATGCTGCATACTTTGTTTTTCCTCCTGTTTTACCATTCTTAACAGATCAGGAGACATATCACAATCTTGAACATCTTCAAAATCCTGAGATTCCTCTAAACACATGTCTTGCTCGCAAGAGAAATCAGGAGTTGCAGTATCAGTGCTCATATCATTGATATCTAGGGACCTGTGGGGGTATGAAAGAATATACAAAGAATGAATGAATATAAGAATGATTGTTTATGTGCTATGAAAGAATGAGAATTGTAAAAGTTTAACGAAATATTGATTGATAAAAAGAAACCATATTCGTCCAAATTGATAATATAGTTATGTTTTATTAAAATAATAATAGATGATCATAAGCCTTTTTCACAAACATAATCTTACTACTCCTAGGCCCTAGAGTAACAGACATGTTTCGAGAATTACTCTGAAAAATTCCTAAAGACTACAGGAAGGTCCTCCGCAGTCCAATTGTTCAGAGAGCTCCCCAGTTCATAAGGGCGAATACCCTCGAGGCTTCCTTGCTTCAATCCCTCATTGTGTACAGCATTAATGAGATGACTTTCTTCTACCAGTAACCCTCCTGACTTAAAGGATTTGGATATAGGTGGGAATGTCATCGGTTCCCACTCCACTTCTCCTCTGTTCAAATGCACCTTTCTTCTCACTTAGCGCTTCTCAATCTCTTGCCTCCGGTGCTTATGGTCTGGCTTGAAGCCCAAACCAAAGTGATCTTTCTTCTCAATTAGTTTTGGGATTTGAACCCCTCCTTGCAACTGTCTTCCTAGTCCTTTTCCTGGCAATGCTCCTTTCCCTATCATCATTTGCAGGGCCATCCTTGTGGCTCTAGACATTTTGGGTACCAGCACCTCACTACCTTCCAAAATGAAGGTTGCATTGATGATTTCTAAAGAGCGAAAAGAACACTCAATAGCCTCTTCATTCGCCTCGACATAAGGGGCCTTACTAGTGACTACTACTATAATGTCTTCCTCTGCATTGATGGTTATTAACCGTCTATCTGTCACTAACTTCAATTTTTGGTGCAATGAGGAGGGCACCGCTCCTGTCGAGTGTATCCATGGTCTCCCCAATAAACAATTATAGGAGGGATTGATATCCATCACCAAGAAATCAACTTCATATGTATTTAGCCCAATTTCCAAAGGGATGTTAATTCATCCCATCACTTTTCTTTCGGTTCCATCGAAGGCTCTTACCACATTGTGACATGTTTTCATATGCGAACTGTCAATGGGTAATCTGTTCAATGTGGATAATGGAAGGACGTTCAAAGCAGACCCGTTATCAATGAGTACACTTGGAAGCGTGTATCCCTTGCACCGAGTAGTGATGTGCAAGGCCTTGGTTGACCCTATGCCCCCAGGTGGAATTTCATCATCATTGAAATTGATGAAATTGTCAGCACTGATGTTATTTACCAACCGGTCCAACTTGTTAACGGATATGTCGTGGGTGACATATGTTTCATTAAGTACCTTCAACATTGCATCCCGATGCACCTCAGAACTCAGAAGTAGGGCTAATACTGATATACGCACTGGCTGCCTACGCAACTGCTCGATCACACTATACTCGCTATGCTTAAGGAACTTTAGAAACTCCTTAGCCTCTTCCTCCTGTACCGGCTCCTTGATAGGCACTTCAACCTCTTTCCTCTTCTCAATGTCAACATCCTTTGCTTTCGTGGGCTCCACTCTGACGCCCCCTCATCATAACGCTTCCCACTTCGTGTATGGGAACCTTCGTTTTGCACGCCCCTAGACGCACTGGCTATACTCTTCCCCTCAAGTACTGTTACATTGCAGTCATAGCTCCATGGTACCTTCTTTTCATCCTTGAAAGGGAAAGGAGTGGGTTTATGGATGACGACCTTGGGCCCGGTTTGCGCCCCCACTTCATTATTCCCCGGCAAGGAAATAATAATTCTTGGTCAGCTGATTCCTTGTCGTTCGTTTTCCAGAACACATATTTTTCTTTTGCAAGAACCACCTTCAAAAATTTGTAGCTCTTTATTAACATAAAGCCTTACACCATGGCCTTGAACTCTTCACAATTTTGGATCATATGACCCACCTCTCCATGGAATTCACAATAGTCCCCTATTCATTCTCTACCTTTTCCAGAGGTCAACATACCTCTCTTCACCATCTCCTCCCATATTACTTTCATGGGTGTCTTCACCTTAGCAATATCTTCCTTGATTCTTCCTTCCCTAGTTTCATCAATGGCATTCACTCCTTGATTGCCATGATCTGGTAACGGATTTTCAGCATTAGGGGTACTGTCGAATTTCACAACCCCCATCTTGATAAGCCTCTCCACGACCTTCTTGAATCCAGTGCAGTTTTCAATCGAATGCCCCGGTATTCCCGCATGATATTCGCATTTAGCATTTGCATCATACCATTTGGGGTATGGTGGCTATAGCGGTTTCAAGTGAAATGGAGCAATGGCATGTGCATCGTATAAGCTTTGATAAAGCTCACGATACGTCATAGGGATAGGCGTGAATTGCATCCTTTTTGAATTCTGTCTTGTACCCGATTCCTGTCTTTGAGTACTTTGTTGCTCGACCACAGCTGCTTTAGGTTGACCAACTGTGATTGTCCTCGATTTGAGACTATTCATGTTATTCACCTCGTTGTCCTTTCTCCTTGGCGCCGATCTTTTAGCCATTTCCCCCTCAATTTTACCGCCCCTTATGGCATTCTCAATCATCTCTCCTGCCATAACTATATCCGTGAAACTTTTCGTAGTGCTTCCAACCATGTGAGTGATGAACGGTGCCTTCAAAGTGTTGATAAATAACATGGTAGTCTCCTTTTCTAACAGTGGTGGTTGTACTTGCATTGCCACCTCCCTCCATCGTTGTGCGTATTGCCTAAAACTTTTATTATGCTTTTTCTCCATGTTTTGAAGCATGATCCTGTCTGGCGTCATATGAGTCACAAGGCTGTACTGTTGCATGAAGGTTTATGCAAGATCTCTCCATGAACCAATTCTTGCATGGCTCAACTGATTGTACCACCTAGCCGCTGCTCCTACTAAGCTATCCTGAAAATAATGGATCAATAGTTGATCATTGTTCACATACCTAGTCATTCTCCTACAAAACATTGTTATGTGTGCCTCTGGGCAAGTAGTCTCATTGTACTTTTCAAACTCCGACATCTTGAATTTGTGAGGAAGTACCAAGTCTGGGACCAAACTTAAATCTTTGGCATCAATATGATGATTTCCAGTGCCTTTCAAAATCCTAAACTTCTCTTCCAACCACTTGTAACGATCTTCCAACTATTTTGAGGATTCGGTTTCCATTCTTTCCCTCTCCATCATATCTAGATCAGGAGTGCTAGGGTTGATCGGGCTATCGCCCAAATTATTTCCCGACCCAGATGGGAAATTCACGGGGATTCCAGCATCAACCGGCCCATGTTGAGGCCTTACAGTGACAGATGGCCTTCTAGGAGGTGCCTCAGTTTGCAGTGGCACATGAGGCGGAGTAAATCTCGGAGGATGATCCTCCCCTTCCTCACCAATGATAGCCACGGGGGCTTTCCCTTTATCAGTAGCCCTTAGCAGCTGAGCCATTTTAGCCATCATATTCCTATGAGCCTCTAGCATTTGCTCCCTCATGTCATTCTGCATTTTGGCCAACTGCTCTTGCAATTGGTCTTGCATATCCTTTTGCAATTGTTCAAACCTTTGATCCATACTCTTAGTTTTAGTGTGAGTGCCGTAAGGATGTGTGATTTCCATATTTTCTTTTCTACCTCTCTGGAAGTGAACTTTAACTAATTAGGGTCTTTCTATAACTTTGAATGCATATGATGTGATGTAATGCAAATGCATGAATGAAAAAAGGTATCGATCTCAATTCAATCTCATTTAGAAAACTTTATTTAGAAAAAGAATACCTTTACATACAAATGGATTACATATACGCCTTTGCCCTAATGCCCAAAGTTCTAACTTTATCTAATAAAAGGGCTAACTCTCGACCTTTATCAGACACTGACTCATACATCATACTCAACGCATCAGCTCGTACTGCTAAGTCTCGAACATATTCAGCAATCTCTCGGATCTGGGCTATAGCCTCCCTAATAACGTAATCCTTGTCTCTGACTTGACCTTTAACTTGATGGAACTCTCCTTTTATACAATCTTCTTGCGCCTTGAGCTGCTCAATCCGAAGTTCACCATCATGCAATGCCACTTCCAAATCTTCAACCTTACTTTTTAGCTCCTTTAACTCGACCGTAGGATCATGGTTTCGATGCCAACGAAGGGATATTCCAAGCTCAGTTACTTTGGTCTTCAACCCTTTATTCTCTTCCTCTAATGCCAAATTCTGCGACCGCATCTCTTGGAACTTCCTCTCCCAATCTCGGCTCTAGCTTTTTCCACTTGAACTTCTTTCTGCCACTGTTCTGAAGACCTTCCTAACCTCACTCACTTTAAAGATACTTGTGCCTTCTTATACTCCTCTTTTAAATCATCTCAGTCTTTCTCAACCTTCCTTTTTTCCTTCCTAACTTTTTCAACCTCCTTCTTTTGCAGGTCAACATCTAGACTCAGGTACATCTTCTCCTTCTCAGGCTTTTCTATCTTCTTTTCAAGTTCCAAATTATTTCTCTTAGATTCTTGATTCATGATATCAAACTCCGAGGGTATCACTTGTAGATATTCCTCCATTGGTCGAACTTCCTCCATTTTTGTCATAGGGACATTATCGTTAGTCCTTCTACTCCTCCACTCGACATATTCCAGCGTCGTAGCAGGATTAATGGCCACTCCCTTCAACCGAAAAGTCTTGTTCCAAGCACTAGAAACCTTGCTAACCTTCCTCTTGTAATCGGCTCCTCTGTATACAAACTCACTTTGAGCCAACCCATGAGTCACTGGTACGAACTGTCTCAATCCATGCTGCCTTAGCACGAGCAAAGGGGCATAACCAATGGCACCCCAAATTCCCAACAGGGGAACCCAATCAAAGCTGCCGCATCGATAAAGTATCTCACCAGGAACCATCCATGGAGCTCTCCACTTAATATCCTCCGGCTGAAGATTCCAAAGTAATGCTATCCAATTCTCTTCTGGCACATCCACTTTCCTAGATGAGGCTACTATATCTTTCAACGGGGAGTAGTTCTCAAAGAAAACCCGATAAACAATCCCATCAATCAATCAGAAGTGACTGTAGAACCAAGCCAAAAGTAACTGAGCACACCCTATAAACCTGCCTACACCAGCCCTCCTACATGCACCTAAGGACCTGAATGTCTCTGCCAAAATTGCAGGGACGAAAGTGATCCTTTTACTGAGTCGATGAAAAAGATCTATGGTTGCCTCATCCACATCCCAAAGCCCTAGGGAAAACCATCAGTCTATACAAACTTAAGGCAAAAATGTCTACCTTTTTCGTCTCATCGGGGTGTGTCAAAATCAGATCTTTCAAAGCATCCCACGAAATGCACTTATACTCACCCTTTTTTTTAATTCTGGCCGTGATCCACTACTCGCTCATTCCCGTAATGGTCATTAATTTCTTCCAAAAGGTAGGGACACAAGCAGCTCGAGAATAGATCCTATCACTCTGAAACCTGGGACAACGAAGTAAGGCAGTGTACTCCTCCACGGTAGGTACCAAATCTACTTCCCCAAAAGTGAAACAACTGTACGCCGGGTTCCAAAACTGAGCAAGGGCTCGGAACAAGTGCTCAACTACCTGAATATTGAGCAAGTAAGGTAAATCTCCGTAATTATCATAGAATAACTGCTTGGTCTCATTGCCCCACTGATTCTAAATTTCCTTAAGCTCTTGGAGATTATTCTGTGTGACACTAATATGAGTATAATCTGATAGCTCCGACACATATCCCATAGTTATATTGTCTCCCTTTTCTAGTTGAGTTTGCTCTGACCATCTATGAACATCGGCGTTACCCTTCACTCTATCAAGAAGTCCGTTCTCCATAATAAAACTTCCTAACTTAGAAACTGAACGTGAATCGATACCTTTGTAAATGCAAAATGACATGCAAACAAAAGAAAAGAAATAGTCAGTATCACATGATATCAATAAATCTCAACGATAACTTATAAGGGTAATATCTAAAGTTTAGCTCTAACTAAGTCGGGCTCTTACGGTTTTTCTATATGAGGTTGGTTCTAAAGTTTGAGGTACCCGAATTAGCAGATTCCTCAATTCTCACCTATTATAGGCTCATTTGAAACAAGTTCAGTTCAGAGGAATACATTTCTCTATGGCTACACGGAGATGAAAATCTCACGAAACCATAGGTACAGATGTATCCCGAAAGTGATCCACTATCCTACACGGAGGCGAAAACCTCACGAAGGCGTAGTTTCTCACTCCCACTTAAGGGTGTGACCACAACGGTCATGCAAATGCAATGCGTATAAGAATATATATGAAATAATACAAACACATGTAATGCAAAAAGGATTGAATTTTAAAATTTTTCAAATTTTCGACATTAAGACAAAAGGTAATCAATTATACGGCCTGAGTCTCTTACTAAGTCCCCAGTGGAGTCGCCAAGCTGTCGAGACCATTTTTAAATTGAGTTTTGGAAAATGAGAATCGAATAGTGTATGATCTTTATATTATTGCTATCATATTGTTTAAATTCATGCTTTCGCTTGCCTATTATGATAATATGCCATATTGTATGTCATCCCATAATGTTAATATGCTCCTTCATGCATCGATTTTAAAAAGGGACTTCAAAGTTTTTGAAAAAAAAAGGCAATGCTTGGTGTTTGGAAGCTTCGAGAAAAGTAGTGCCCTAACTTATTGGGTTGCAATTTTTCTCGTTGAGTTCGAATAATCAAGTACCCTTGTAAGTTTTTAAGATTTTCAAAATACGAGCAATTGTCTTGGAATTTCAAAGCACTGTGTCTTAACTTATTGGATGTGGCAATTTGTCGTTTCGAGATAGGGATTTCCAAAAGGTTAATTTAGTGTCAATGTTTTGATACAAGTGAATCTCAATCTTCAAAATCAATATATTTTAAAGAGGATCGTATATTAAAATTTTTAAGTTTCCGACCTTAAAGACATTCGATAATTAATTAGGTACCAATTTTTGGACGTTATGAGGGTGCTAATCCTTCCTCGTACGTAACCGACTCCCGAACCCGTTCTTTTATTTCGTAGACCAAAACTAATGACTTTAAAACAAAATGTTTTAAAGGTGATCCAATCACACCTAAAAAGATTGGTGGCGACTCCCGTTTTTTCCTAAAGTCGATTCCCATTTTCCAAAACCCGATTTAAAAATGGTTTCGACAGTTTGGCGACTCCGCTGGGGACCACTAAGAGAGTCAAGCCGTGTTATTGATTATCTCTTGTCTTAATATCGGAAAGTAAAAATTTTAAAATTTAATCTTCTTTACATTACATGTGTTTGTATTATTACATGTGTTGCTATATTTTGATACGCATTGCATTTGCATTACCGTTGTGGTCACACCCTTAAGTGGGAGTGAGAAACTACGCCTTCGTGAGGTTTTCGCCTCCGTGCAGGATAGTGGATCACTTTCGGGATACATCCGTACCTATAGTTTCGTGAGATTTTCATCTTCGTGTAGCCATAGGGAAATGTATTCCCCTAAACTGAACTCGATTCAAATGAGCTTATAATGGGTGAGGATCGAGGAATCTGCTGGTTCGGGTACCTCAAACTTTAGAACCAACCTCATATCGAAAAACCGTAAGAGCCTAATTTAGTTAGAGTTGAACTTTAGAAAATACAGTTGAGATTTATTGATATCATATGATACTGACTATTTCTTTTCTTTTGTTTGCATGTCATTTTGCATTTACAAAGGTATCGATTCACGGTCAGTTTCTAAGTTAGGAAGTTTTATTATGGAGAACGGATTTCTTGATAGAGTGGAGGGCAACGCTAACGTCCATAGATGGTCTAAGCAAACTCAACTAGAAAAGGGAGATAGTATAGTTGTGGGATACGTGTCGAAGCTGCCAGATTATACTCGTATTAGTGTCATGTAGAATAATCTCCAAGAGCTTAAGGAAATTTGGAATCAGTGGGGCAAAAAGACCAAGCAGTTATTCTATGATAATTACGGAGACTTACCTTACTTGCTTGATGTTCAGGTAGACGAGCACTTATTCCGAGTCCTTGCTCAGTTTTGGAACCCGGCGTACAGTTGTTTCACTTTTGGGGGGGTAGACTTGGTACCTACTATGGAGGAGTACACCGCCTTACTTCGTTGTCCCAGGTTTCAGAATGATAGGATCTATTCTCGAGCTGCTTGTGTCCCTACATTTTGGAAGAAATTGATGACTATTACGTGGATGAACGAGCAATGGATCATGGCCAGAATTAAAGAGAAGGGTGAGTGCAAATGCATTTCGTGGGATGCTTTGAAAGGTCTAATTCTGACACACCCTGATGAGACTAAGAAGGTAGATGTTTTTGCTTTAAGTTTGTACGGACTGATGGTTTTTCCTAGGGCTTTGGGATATGTGGACGAGGCAACCATGGATCTTTTTCATCGACTCAGTAAAATGGTCACTTCTGTCCCTACGATTTTGGTAGAGACGTTCAGGTCCTTAGGTGCATGTAAGAGGGCTGGTGCAGGCAGATTTGATGGTTGTGATCAGTTACTTTTAGCTTGGTTCTACAGTCATTTTCGATTGATAGATAAGGTAGTTTGTCGGGTCTTTTTCGAGGATTATTCACCGTTGAAGGACATAGTAGCTTCAACTAGGAGAGTTGATGTTCCAGAAGAGAATTGGATAGCACTACTTCAGAACCTTCAGTCGAAAGATGTTGAGTGGAGGGCTCCGTGGATGATTCATGGTGAGATTCTTTACCAATGCGGCAGTTTTGATTAGGTCCCTTTGTTGGGAATTTGGGGTGCCATTGGTTATGCCCCTTTGCTCGTGCTAAGGCATCATGGATTGAGATAGTTCATGCCAACGACTCATGGGTTGGCTCAAAGTGAATTTGTATACAGAGGAGCCGATTACAAGAGGAAGGTTAGCGAAGTTTCTAGTGCTTGGAAAAAGACTTGTCGGTTGAAAGGAGTAGCTATTAGCCCTGCTACGACACCAGAATACATAGAATGGAGAGGCAGAAGGGTTAATGATAACATCCTTAAGCCAAGCGTAGAAGGAGCTCGACCGATAGAAGAATATTTGCAAGTAATGCCCTCAGAATTAGAAATTATGAAGCAAGAGTTCGAGAGAAAGAACTTGGAGTTTGAGAAGAAAAGATGTACTTGAGCTTAGACGTCGACGTTCAAAAGATGGAGGTTGAGAAAGTGAGGAAAGAAAAGAGGAAGATTGAGGACGATCGAGATTATCTAAAGGAACATTACAAAAGGGCACAAGTATCCTTGAGAAGAGTGAGAGTAGGAGGATCTTCAGAGCAGTTGCAGAAAGAGGTCCAAGAGGAAAAGGCTAGAGCCGAGTATTGGGAGAGGAAGTTCCAAGAGATGCAGGTGCTGAATTTGGCATTGGAGGAAGAGAATAATGGGTTAAAGACTAAGGTAACTGAGCTTGGAAGATCCCTACGTTGGCACCAAAACCATAATTCGATGGTCGAGTTAAAGGAGCTAAAAAGCAAGGTTGATGAGTTGGAAGTGGCATTGCATGACAGTGAACTTCGGGTTGAGTAGCTCGAGGCGCAAGAAGATTATCTGAAGGGAGAGCTTCATTAGTCTAGAGGACAAGTCAGAGAAAGGGACCACGTCATTGGTAAAGCCGTAGCCCAGATTCGAGAGGTTGCTAAATATGTGCAAGTCTTGGCAATTCGAGCTGATGTATTGAGTCTGATGTATTCATCGTCGTCGAATATAGGACGAGAGTTAGCCCTTTTATTAGAAAGAGTTAAAATTTTGGGCCTTAGGGCGAAAGCGTATTTGTAATCCTCTTATCTGTAAAGATATTCTTTTTCTAAATAAAGTTTTCTAAATGAAGTTGAACCAGAATCGATATTCTTTTTGCATTCATGCATTTGCATCTCATAGCATTTCATCGCATCATTTGCATTCAAAGTTATAGAAAGACCTTAATTAGTTAAAGTTTACTTCCAAAGGTAGAAAAGAAAATCTAGAAATCACACATCCTTATGGCACTCGCACTAAAACTAAGAGTATGGATCAAAGGTTCGAGCAATTACAAAAGGATATGCAAGACCAATTACAAGAGCAGTTGGCCAAAATACATAATGAAATGAGGGAGCAAATGCTACAGGCTCAGAGGAATATGATGGCTGAAATGGCTCAGCTGTTGAGAGCCACTGATAAAGGAAAAGCTCCTATGGTGATCACTGAAGAGGAGAATGAAGGTCCTCCTCCGGGCTTTACTCTGCCTCATGTTCCACTGCAAATCGAGGCACCTCCTAGAAGGCCATCTGTCACCGTGAGGCCTTAACATGGGCCAGTTGATGCTGGAATCCCCGTGAATTGCCCATCTGGGTTGGGAAATAATTTGGGTGATAGCTTGATCAACCCTATCACTCTTGATCTGGATCTGATGGAGAAGGAAAGAATGGCAACCGATTCAAAACAGTTAGAGGATCGTTGCAAGTGGTTAGAGGATAAGTTTAGGGTTTTGGAAGGCGCTAGCAATCATCATAGGATTGATGCCAAAGATTTAAGTTTGGTTCCAGACTTGGTGTTTCCTCATAAATTCAAGATGCCGGAGTTTGAAAAATACAACGAGACTACTTGCCCAGAAGCACACATAACAATGTTTTGTAGAAGAATAACTAGGTATGTGAACAATGATCAACTTTTGATCCATTATTTTCAGGATAGCTTAATAGGAGCAGCGGCTAGATGGTACAATCAGTTGAGCCGTGCAAGAATCAGTTCATCGAGAGATCTTGCACAAGCCTTCATGCAACAGTACAACCATGTGACTGATATGATGCCAGACAGGATCACACTTCTAAACATGGAGAAAAAGCCTAATGAAAGTTTTAGGCAATACGCACAACGATGGAAGGAGGTGGCTATACAAGTACAACCACCATTGTTGGGAAAGGAGACCACCATGTTATTTATTAACACATTGAAGGCACCATTCATCACTCACATGATTGGAAGTACCACGAAAAGTTTTGCGGATATAGTTATGGCAGGAGAGATGATTGAGAACGTCGTGAGGGGCGGTAAAATCGAGGGGGAAGTGGCTAAGAGATCGGCCCCAAGGAGAAAGGACAATAAGGTAAATAATATGAATAGCCTCAATTCGAGAGCAGTCAAAATTGGTCAACCCAAAACAGAACAACAAAGTACTCAAAGACAGGAATCGGGTACAAGACAGAATTCGGAGAGGATACAATTCATGCCTATCCCTGTAACGTATTGTGAGCTTTATCAAAGCTTATACGATGCACATGCCATTGCTCCATTTCACTTGAAATCGTTGCAACCACCGTACCCCAAATGGTATGATGTAAATGCTAAATGCGAATATCACGTGGGAATACCGGGGCATTCGATTGAAAACTGCACCGGATTCAAGAAGGTCATGGAGAGGCTTATCAAGATGGGGGTTGTGAAATTCGACAGTACCCCTAATACTGAAAATCCATTACCAGATCATGGCAATCAAGGAGTGAATGCCATCGATGAAACAAGGGAAGAAAAAATTAAGGAAGAAATTGCTGAGATGAAGACACCCATGAAAGTAATATGGGAGGAGATGGCGAAGAGAGGTACGTTGACCTCTGGAAAAGGTAGAAGAGGAATAGGAAATTATTGTGAATTCCATGGAGAGGTGGGTCATATGATCCAAAATTGTGAGGAGTTCAAGGCCATGGTGCAAGGCCTTATGGTTAACAAAGAGCTATAGATTTTTTAGGGTAGTTCTTGCGAAAGACAAATATGTGTACTAGAAAATGAACGACAAGAAACCCATCGGCCAAGAATTATTATTTCCTTACCGAGGAATAATGAAGTGGGGGCGCAAACCGGGCCCAGGGTTGTCATCCATAAACCCAATCCTTTCCCTTACAAAGATGACAAGAGGGTGCCATGGAGTTATGATTGCAGTGTAACAGTACCTGAGGGGGAGAGTATAGCTAGTGCATCTAGGGGTGTACAAAATGAAGGTTCCCATACGCGGAGTGGGAAACGTTATGATACAGGGGGTGTCAGGGTGGAGCCCACAAAGACAAAAGGTGTCGAGGTTGAGAAGGAGAAAGAGACCGAAATACCCATCAATGAGCTGGTGAAGGAGGAAGAAGCTAAGGAGTTCTTAAAGTTCCTTAAGCATAGCGGGTATAGTGTGGTCGAGCAGTTACGTAAGCAGCCAGCGTGTATATCAGTATTAGCCCTACTTCTGAGTTCTGAGGTGCATCGGGATGCATTACTGAAGGTACTCAACAAAACATATGTCACCTACGACATATCTGTTAACAAATTGGACCGATTGGTAAATAACATCAGTGCTGACAATTTCATCTATTTCAATGATGATGAAATTCCACCTGGGGGCATAGGGTCAACCAAAGCCTTGCACATCACTACTTGGTGCAAAGGATACATGTTGCCAAGTGTACTCGTTGATAATGGGTCTGCTTTGAACGTCCTGCCATTATCCACCTTGAATAGATTACCCATTGACAATTCGCATATGAAAACATGTCGTAATATGGTAAGAGCCTTTGATGGAACTGAAAGGAAAGTGATGGGACGAATCGACATCCCTTTGGAAATTGGGCCAAATACATATGAAGTTAATTTCTTGGTGATGGATATCAAGCCCTCCTATAATTGTTTATTGGGGAGGCCATGGACACACTCGACGAGAGCGGTGCCTTCCTCATTGCACCAAAAATTGAAGTTAGTGACAGATGGATGGTTAATAACCATCAATGCGGAGGAGGACATTATAGCAGCAGTCAATAGCATGGCCCTTTATGTCGAGGCAAATGAGGAGGCTATTGAGTGTTCTTTTCCTTCTTTAGAAATCATCAATGCAACCTTCATTTTTGAAGGAAGTGAGGTGTCGGTACCCAAAATGTCTAGAGCCACAAGGATGGCCCTGAAAATGATGATGGGGAAAGGGGAATTGCCAGGAAAAGGACTAGGAAGACAGTTGCAATGAGGGATTAAAATCTAAAAAATGATTGAGAAGAAAGATCGCTTTGGTTTGGGCTTCAGGCCAGACCATAAGCACAAGAGGCAAGAGATTGAGAAGCGTCAAGCGAGAAGAAAGGCGCGTCTAAACGGAGGAGAAGTGGAGTGGGAACTGATGACATTCCCACATATATCCAAATCCTTTAAGTCGGGAGGATTACTGGTAGAAGAAAGTCATCAAATTAATGCTGTACACGATGAGGGATTGGAGCAAGGAAACTTCGAGGGCATTCGCCCTTACGAACCGGGGAGCTCTTTGAACAATTGGATTGTAGAAGACCTTCCTGTAGTCTTTAGGAATTTTTCAGAGTAATTCTTGAAACATGTCTGTTACTCTTGGGCCTACGAGTAGTAAGATTACATTTGTGAAATAGGCTTATGTTCATCTATTATTATTTAAATAAAACATAACTTTTATCAATTTAAACGAGTATTGTTTCACTTTTATTCCTTTAAATTTTGGCAATTCTTATTCTTTTATTCATAGCACATAAACAATCATTCTTAGATTCATTCATTCTTTGTATATTCTTTTATACCCCCAAAGGTCCCTAGATATCAATGATATGAGCACCGATACTGCAACTCCTGATTTCTCTTGTGAGCAAGACATGTGTTTAGAGGAACTTCAGGATTTTGAAAATGTTCAAGATTATGACGTATCTCCTAATCTGTTAAGAATGGTAAAGCAGGAGGAGAAACAAATCATGCCACATGAGAAAGAGGCAATAGAGAATGTAGCCCCAGAGGAAGGGAAGGAGTTGAAAATTGGAACACTGATTACCGAGGATACAAGGCGTGGTCTGGTTGAGCTGCTTCGAGTGTTCAAGGATATCTTCGCCTGGTCATATCAGGATATGCCCAGATTGAGTACCGACATTGTAGTACATCGTCTTCCGATAAGACAGGATTGTAAGGCAGTCCAACAGAAGTTGCGAAGAATGAGGCCAGATATTGTTCTGAAAATAAAGGATGAAGTCAAGAAGCAGTTCGATACAGGATTCTTGCAAGAAGTGAAATACTCCGAATGGGTAGCTAACATTGTACCAGTTCCTAAGAAAGACGGGAAGGTACGAATGTGTGTTGATTACAGATATTTAAATAAAGCTAGCCCCAAAGATAATTTCCCTCTGCCACACATAGACACTTTGGTGGACAATACAGCAGGATATTCGTTGTTTTCCTTTATGGATGGTTTCTCAGGATACAATCAGATAAAGATGCATCCAGAGGACATGGATAAAACCACTTTCATAACCTTATGGGGCACCTTTTGCTACAAAGTAATGCTGTTTGGACAAAAGAACGCAGGAGCAACATATCAATGAGCCATGGTAAACTTATTCCACGACATGATGCATAAGGATATTGAGGTATACGTTGATGATATGATTTCCAAGTCGCATACAGAAAAAGAGCATATTGAGGTCTTGAGAAGATTGTTCTTGAGGTTGAGAAAATTTCAGTTGAAGCTCAATCTAGCAAAGTGTACCTTTGGAGCCAGATCGGGAAAGTTGTTAGGCTTCATGGTCAGTGAAAAGGGAATTGAAGTCGACTCAGACAAGATCAGAGCCATACGAGAGTTACCTTCACCACGTACTCAGAAGGAATTTCGAGGATTCCTAGGAAGGTTGAATTACATCGCTCGGTTTATTTCACATGTAACACCCCGAACCCGAAACCGACACCGGAGTCGAACACGAGGTGTTAACTGACTTTAACCCCTTAAAAAATTTATTTTCCAGACACTGCCCAATCTGTGTACTAGTCGTTTTAAAAATCATATCTTGAGTTTCGTAACTCAAAAATCAGTTTCGTAATTTTTCCCAGAAACTAGACTCATGTGCCCATCTATGTATTTTTTCTAGAATTTTTGGTCGGGCCAATTAGTACAGTTTATTAGTCAAAGTCTCCCATGTTGCAGGGGTCGACTACACTGACCTTTGCCC
The DNA here is from genome assembly GCF_007990345.1 of Gossypium hirsutum. NCBI lineage: Eukaryota > Viridiplantae > Streptophyta > Magnoliopsida > Malvales > Malvaceae > Gossypium > Gossypium hirsutum. The sequence goes on from NC_053433.1 coordinate 79,088,902, forward strand.
ATTACGACTTGGATATCTCCCTGCACGGGGCTTCAATACTGATGCAGTTTGTTTCTATGAAAAGTAGACTCAGAGAGGAATCTGTACATATATGGTACGACCCCTAATTATCTCTGGTTAATTTATAATGAATTTCCAAAGTCGGAGCAGGGAATCCAGAAACCGTTCTGGCCCTGTCCCACAAAAATCTGATTATCTCTTAATATACTGCCCATATGATCTTTTCGTTACTTCCTCATGAAAACAGACTCATCGAGCTTCGATTACATAATTTATTCATCAATTAATTCCACTCCTACTATTTTTAGTGATTTTTCAATCTCATGACACTGCTGCTGCCAGCATCTGTTACGAAAGTAACTAGGTCCATTTCATGCCTACCCTTGATCCAACTCAATCGAACATTCGTGCCATTTTCGCATGGCTTAAAGTTTACATGCCAAAGTTCAAACACAACGTAATAGCTTATACATGCCAAAATGTTCTTCTAAGCCAACTAAGAAGAAAGTACCAAAACTTGCTATCCGGTGTGATGACTTCGATGACGGCCTGACCCCGCAAAAATAGATGTGTCCAAGGAACCTAGAATAGGTGACAAGGAAACACCGAGTGAGTTTATAACTCAGTAAGTCATAAGCTATGCACTACCATCCATCAATAACATTATCACAAGAGAAAACAAAATGGAACGAGGCTAATTACTCCATCCATTCCGAACCATACCATAGTTCCTCCAACCTATCGGTTCAATTTCATACCAATTTATGCATTCACAATCCACATACTCATCAATAGGATATTCGAGGCATTTTCATAAATCATTTTATTTTCGTTACAAACATACAACTAAACGGCCTTTCACCCATTCTACGATAAATTTTATGTACGTGACTTCAAGTATATTTGTCACATAGGTTCAAACTTACCAAGCTCAACACCAAGTATAGGCATAGCACCTATTAGCCATGAACTCAAGACACTTACCCGATCCGCTGTCCGCGATCGACTCAATAGTGTCGCACACATAGTGTCCATAATGATTCACGAATGTATATTGAGTCCGCACACTCAGTGCTATATAATCAACTCGCACACTTAGTGCTACGTAATCAAATCGCACACTTAGTGCTACATAGTCAAACTCGCACACTTAGTGCCGCATGGTCAATTCGCACACTTAGTGCATCATATTCATTTCGCACACTTAGTGCAACATAGTCAAATCGCACACTTAGTGCTGTACAATTTAATCCCGCGCACTTAGCGCCAATCTCATGGTCATAAATGGTTATACCCGCACGTTTAGTGCCGAGATCAACAACTCAGTACATCTTACCTCTTTTCTTTTCATTCAACAATTTCATCATCACATACGTACATGCATATATATATGTATATTTATTCATTCCATTCAGCATCAATACATAAACATTATGACCATTTGAAATAATACCAACTACATGCTTAATGACTTACTTTATGTTGGGTAAAATAATTCCGAGTCGGCTACTCGATGACCTTCGATTTCCCCTTGTTGGATGCCTCTCCTTTAGGTTCTTGAGCTTAAATAAATAAATCAACTAGTTTAATTACCTTGCTAGTTATTTATATCCCGTAACATTAATAGTTTCATATCAAAAGAAGCATACGGCAACATTCTATTTCAAGGTACATATTCATAATTCAAATTCGACCATATAAACCAACATCATCCACTTGATCAATTATAAAGAATTAAGGTTAATATCACCATGTGTACTCTATATGGCCCATTATACATAACCAAATTTAACATCATCTATGTATTCACTCATATGGCCGAATATACATACCCCATATAACATCATTTTCATTCCATTTAACACTTAATTTCCACCGCATGAACACTTGGCCGAATACTCTTAAACTAGCAAAACTCCACATTTGTTCATACCATCTTTTAAATTCACATGCCTATTTTTACTTTTTTTTACAAGAGTCATAGCCGAATCGTTTTAACCATGAGTAACATAACAAGCATAGATCGTGTTTATGGATATACCATGGCCGATTCAAGCTAATCACCTCCAAAATCATCAACCATTTTCAATGCATATAACATATATAAACATGAATAAGTTTCATATAATCTCTTAACACATTAATTTCTTTCATCAACAACCTTTTGTTTCTTTATCCATCAAAACTTAAAGGTAAGAAAAAATCAAGTTCTTCTCACACATACCATAACCGAAAGCTCCATCCAACACTCTAAATTCGAAATTTTAGTATGGCTAGGTAAGAAAAACGTGATGATTAACCCAAACAACTATTATTCCAAAAGAAAAATTAACAAAATTTACTAACCTCCTCTTCATTCAAAAGGCCGAATGCCTTTGCTCCCCCCTCCTTTTTCTTCTTCTTGTACGGCTAAGAAGAACAAGGTAATGACCCCCTTTTTTTGTTACTTCTTTTATTATCCTTAGTATTTCTTTTTATTATTTCCTTTCTTTTACATAAAATAATGACCACTTCATGGAAACTTACCACCTATTCTAATATATGCTCCATCATGGCCGGCCACTATGTATAAAAGAAGGGGTATTTGACATGCAAAGCCATTATTCCCACCACATGCTTTAATAGGTCCTTGTAATTTAACCAATCACATTTCCAGATTTTCTCACATAGGTCCTATTTACTAAAATTCACCTTCAATTAAAAAAAATTCAAACATGGAATTTTCACACATGCATATATACATATAATAAGCATCAAATATGACAGCTAATTATTTTTATGACTCGGTTTAGCGGTCCCGAAACCACTTCCCGACTAGGGTAAATTTTGGGGTGTCACAACTCTCCCCCACTTAAGAAATTTTTGTCCCCGAAAAGCTTACCGGTAAATAGGTTTGGGTATCGTTCTTTCATCGAACTCTCGGTTTCCCAAGTAGCTTCCTCGATCCCGTGTTTGAGCCATAACACCTTTACTAACGGAACCCTTTTGTTCCGCAACTCCTTCACTTCACGAGCTAGGATACACATCGGCTCTTCTTCATAACTCATATCGGCTCGAATTTCAACCTCCGACGGACTAATTATGTGCGAAGGATCAGATCTATAGCGTCGAAGCATCGAAACATGAAAGACATCGTGTATCCTTTCAAGTTCAGGGGGCAAAATCAATCTATATGCAACCGGCCCCACTCGTTCGGAAATTTCGTACGGCCCAATGAATCTCGGGCTCAACTTGCCTTTACGGCCAAATCTGAGTACCTTTTTCCAAGGCGAAACTTTAAGGAACACTTTATCTCCCACCTGATATTCAATGTCCTTCCGTTTCAGATCCGCATACGATTTTGACGATCTGTGGCTACCTTCAGACTTTCACGGATTACCTTTACTTTCCGTTCGGCATCTGTAATCAAATCAACTCCGAAAATTTTACTTTCACCAAGCTCGGTCCAAAACAATGGTGTACGGCATTTACGACCGTACAAAGCCTCGTAAGGTGCCATCTTAATACTTGATTGGAAACTATTGTTGTAAGCGAATTCGATCAAGGGTAAATACCGTTCCCATGAACCACTAAACTCGAGGATGCAACATCTCAACATATCCTCAAGTATCTGAATTATCCGCTCGGATTGACCATCGGTTTGGGGATGAAAAGCGGTGCTAAAATGCAGCTTGGTACCCAAAGCTTCTTGCAATTTCTTCCAAAATCGTGAGGTGAATCTCGGATCTCTATCCGACACGATAGAAATAGGTACCCCGTGTAATCTCACAATCTAAGAAACGTACAATTCAGCTAGTCTATCCAATGAAAAATCCGTACGCACGGGAATAAAGTGAGCCGACTTAGTCAGTCTATCAACAACAACCCAAATCGTATCCTTCTTACTTGCTGACAATGGCAGTCCGGACACAAAATCCATTGTGACTCGATCCCATTTCCACTCGGGTATCATGGTCGGCTGAAGTAATCCTGAAGGCACTTGATGTTCCGCTTTCACTTGTTGACATATCAAACACCTTGAAACAAATTCAGAAATGTCTCGTTTCATGCTCGGCCACCAAAATTGACGTTTCAGATCGTTGTACATTTTAGTACTACCCGAGTGGATAGACATTCGGCTACAATGGGCTTCGTTCAGAATCATCGGAATGAGTTCCGAATTCCTTGGAACACACAAACGACTTCGAAACCTCAAACAATCATCATCATCCATTTGAAACTCCGATTCCTTGTTCGGAACACACTCAGCCCGTTTTGTAACCAATTCATCATCAATTTTTTGGGCTTCACGAATTTGATGGATCAATAATGGTTTGGCTTTTAATTCAGCTACTAACACATTGTCGGGTAGAACAGACAAGTGCACATTCATTGCTCGTAAAGCAAACAGCGATTTCCGGCTTAAGGCGTCCGCAACCACATTAGCCTTTCCCGGGTGGTAATCAATGACAAGCTCGTAATCTTTCAACAACTCAAGCCAACGTCTTTGTCGCAGATTCAAGTCTCATTGAGTCATCAAATATTTGAGACTTTTGTGATCCGAAAACACATGGCACTTCTCACCAAACAAATAATGTCGCCATATTTTCAATGCAAACACAATGGCGGCTAGTTCGAGATCATGGGTCGGATAATTTCTCTCGTGTGGCTTCAATTGTCTCGACGCATAGGCCACCACTCGACCTTCTTGCATCAATACGCAACCCAACCCAAGTAGGGATGCGTCACTATAAATGACAAACTCTTTACCCGATTCGGGTTGCACCAAAATTGGAGCTTCAGTCAAATGAGTTTTCAGTTGATCGAAGCTTTTCTGACATTTCTCCGTCCATTCGAACTTAACATCCTTTTGAAGTAGCTTCGTCATTGGTGTGGCTATCATCGAGAAACCTTTGACAAATCGTCGGTAATAACCGGCGAGCCCTAGAAAGCTCCGGACTTCGGTAACATTTCTCGGAGGCTTCCAGTTAAGTATGGCTGAAATTTTGCTCGGGTCAACTCGAATACCCGATGCAGATACCACATGACCCAAGAAGCTAACCTCTCTTAACCAGAACTCACACTTACTGAACTTAGCATATAACTGCTTATCCCGCAAAATTTGCAACACTAGCCTCAGATGCTCAGCATGTTCGGTCTCATCTCTTGAATAGACCAAGATGTCATCAATAAACACAACTACGAACCGATCCAAATACGGCCTGAAGATCCGATTCATCAAATCCATAAACACCGCAGGGGCATTAGTGAGCCCAAACGGCATCACTAAGAACTCGTAGTGACCGTACCTCGTTCTGAAAGCAGTTTTGGGTACGTCCGAATCTTGAATCCGCAACTGATAATAACCCGATCTCAAATCTATCTTTGAAAACACCGATGCTCCCTTTAATTGATCGAACAGATCATCAATACGCGGTAACGGATACTTATTCTTTATCGTCACTTTATTCAGTTGACGATAGTCAATGCACAACCTCATGGTTCCGTCCTTCTTTTTCACGAACAATACTGGTGCACCCCAAGGTGAGAAACTCGGTCGAGCGAAACCTCTATCCGTCAATTCCTGCAACTGAGCTTTCAACTCTTTTAACTCGGTTAGTGCCATACGATACGGAGCGATCGAAATTGGCGTAGTTCCAGGTACAAGCTCAATACCAAACTTTACCTCCCGAACAGGTGGCAAACCCGGTAACTCTTCAGGAAAAACATCCGGGTATTCACAAACCACCGGCACCGATTCGGGTTTCTTTTCTAACTCCTTGTCATCAAGTACATACGCGAGGTATGCTTCGCACCCTTTCCTTACATATTTCTGGGCCAACATTGCTGATATTACAGCTGGCAACTCCCTTAAGTCCGCAGACTCAACTCGGATTATCTCGTTATTTGCGCACCTCAAATTAATAGTCTTGCTTTTGCAATTCACAACCGCATCGTGCGCGGTCAACCAATCCAAACCAAGAATAACATCAAATTCTTCAAACGGCAAAAGCATCAAATCGGCCGGAAAACAGGATTCTCAGATTATTAGAGGGCATCTCTTACACACTTTATCAACAAGTACGCATTGACCCAAAGGGTTTGACACTCGAATTACGAGCTCAGTAGACTCAACAGGTAGGGTCTTACTGGATGCTAAGGTTTCGCATACATATGAATGAGTAGAGCCAGGGTCAATCAATGCAATCACATTAGTATCAAAGAGAGTGAAGGTACCAGTGATGACGTCGGGGGAGGATGTCTCCTCTCGTGCGCGAATGGCATATGCTCTAGCAGGAGTACGGTTCTCGGCTCGATCGGCCGTATCAGAGGCCCCCCTCTGACTACCACCCCTGCCTCCTAAAATTCTCGGTGGTCTACCTCTAGATGTCACTCCACTAGGTCTTGCACCTTGAATTTTATTCTTCTCATCCAGCTCCGTGCAATCTCTAATGAAGTGGTCCTTCGAACCGCATCCGTAACAGGCCCTGCTAGTAGACTTGCCCCAACATTCATCTAGGTGTCGTCTTCCACATTGGGGACATTCAGGTTTCTCGTGACGATTATTGCCCACACTAGCTACCGAAGTAGCTCGGGAGCCCATCGATGGTCTTGCCCTGATGGAAATTCCCGCAGTCGCCCTCGACTTATTAATGTCCTCCCTGAACTTCTTTACAGCTGAGAACGGAGCTTTACCCGTCGATCTTTTACGATAATCTCTAGCTTCAAATTCAGCCTTCCTCTTCTCCTTTCCAAGTTCTTCCGCCTTGCAGGCTCGTTCGACTAGTGTTACGAATTCTTTTATTTCCAAAATACCCATTAGTAGCTTTAAATCTTCATTCAATCCTTCCTCGAATCTTTTGCACATAGCAACCTCGTCAGCTACACACTCTCGGGCATACCTACTGAGTCTTACGAATTCATGTTCGTATTCAGATACAGTCATACGGCCTTGCTTGAGTTCCAAGAACTCCTTAAGCTTCTGATCAATGAACCGTTGGCTAATAAATTTCTTTCGGAATTCCGTTTGAAAGAAGTCCCAAGTTACTCGCTCCTTCGGGACTATGGAAATCAAGGCCCTCCACCAATAGTAGGCTGAGTCTCGCAACAAAGATACAGCACATTTTAGACATTCGTCGGGTGTGCATGACAATTCATCGAACACCCGAATGGTGTTATCAAGCCAGAACTCGGCCCTTTCGGCATCATCAGTTACTATGGCCTTGAACTCCTCGGCCCCACGCTTCCTAATCAAGTCTACAGGTGGCTTACTCAGCCTCACAGGATCAGCGACTGATGGCATTACAGGCTCTTGGGGTGGATTATTCAAATTTGGGAATTGTTGGACAGCCGGGTTGGTTCGGGCATATTGCGCGACCCACTCATTCATCATGGTAAAGAAGGCTTGTTTAGCCCCCTCACCTTGATTATTCACAGATGACTGAGGTTCAACAGGCAGCGTCCCTTGTGCAGGAGCAGCCGCTACGCTCTCAACGTCATCCGCTAGGATTCTTTCTTCACCGGGGTCCATTTACTAATCAAAACAAAAACATTTCAACCGTCAGAAGTCATCACACATTTAAACATTAACATTCGGCATGTATAGCTAGACTCATACGCGCTATGGTAGTCCTAGAACCGACTAAACCATAGCTCTGATACCAATCAAATGTAACACCCCGAACCCGAAACCGACACCGGAGTCGAACACGAGGTGTTAACTGACTTTAACCCCTTATAAAATTTATTTTCCAGACACTGTCCAATCTGTGTACTAGTCGTTTTAAAAATCATATCTTGAGTTTCGTAACTCAAAAATCAGTTTTGTAATTTTTCCCAGAAACTAGACTCATGTGCCCATCTATGTATTTTTTCTAGAATTTTTGGTCGGGCCAATTAGTACAGTTTATTAGTCAAAGTCTCCCATGTTGCAGGGGTCGACTACACTGACCTTTGCCCATTACGACTTGGATATCTCCCTGCATGGGGCTTCAATACTGATGCCGTTTGTTTCTATGAAAAGTAGACTCAGAGAGGAATCTGTACATATATGGTACGACCCCTAATTATCTCTGGTTAATTTATAATGAATTTCCAAAGTCGGAGCAGGGAATCCAGAAACCGTTCTGGCCCTGTCCCACAAAAATCTGATTATCTCTTAATATACTGCCCATATGATCTTTTCGTTACTTCCTCATGAAAACAGACTCATCGAGCTTCGATTACATAATTTATTCATCAATTAATTCCACTCCTACTATTTTTAGTGATTTTTCAATCTCATGACACTGCTGCTGCCAGCATCTGTTACGAAAGTAACTAGGTCCATTTCATGCCTACCCTTGATCCAACTCAATCGAACATTCGTGCCATTTTCGCATGGCTTAAAGTTTACATGCCAAAGTTCAAACACAACGTAATAGCTTATACATGCCAAAATGTTCTTCTAAGCCAACTAAGAAGAAAGTACCAAAACTTGCTATCCGGTGTGATGACTTCGATGACGGCCTGACCCCGCAAAAATAGATGTGTCCAAGAAACCTAGAATAGGTGACAAGGAAACACCGAGTGAGTTTATAACTCAGTAAGTCATAAGCTATGCACTACCATCCATCAATAACATTATCACAAGAGAAAACAAAATGGAACGAGGCTAATTACTCCATCCATTCCGAACCATACCATAGTTCCTCCAACCTATCGGTTCAATTTCATACCAATTTATGCATTCACAATCCACATACTCATCAATAGGATATTCGAGGCATTTTCATAAATCATTTTATTTTCGTTACAAACATACAACTAAACGGCCTTTCACCCATTCTACGATAAATTTTATGTACGTGACTTCAAGTATATTTGTCACATAGGTTCAAACTTACCAAGCTCAACACCAAGTATAGACATAGCACCTATTAGCCATGAACTCAAGACACTTACCCGATCCGCTGTCCGCGATCGACTCAATAGTGTCGCACACATAGTGTCCATAATGATTCACGAATGTATATTGAGTCCGCACACTCAGTGCTATATAATCAACTCGCACACTTAGTGCTACGTAATCAAATCGCACACTTAGTGCTACATAGTCAAACTCGCACACTTAGTGCCGCATGGTCAATTCGCACACTTAGTGCATCATATTCATTTCGCACACTTAGTGCAACATAGTCAAATCGCACACTTAGTGCTGTACAATTTAATCCCGCGCACTTAGCGCCAATCTCATGGTCATAAATGGTTATACCCGCACGTTTAGTGCCGAGATCAACAACTCAGTACATCTTACCTCTTTCTTTTCATTCAACAATTTCATCATCACATACGTACATGCATATATATATGTATATTTATTCATTCCATTCAGCATCAATACATAAACATTATGACCATTTGAAATAATACCAACTACATGCTTAATGACTTACTTTATGTTGGGTAAAATAATTCCGAGTCGGCTACTCGATGACCTTCGATTTCCCCTTGTTGGATGCCTCTCCTTTAGGTTCTTGAGCTTAAATAAATAAATCAACTAGTTTAATTACCTTGCTAGTTATTTATATCCCGTAACATTAATAGTTTCATATCAAAAGAAGCATACGACAACATTCTATTTCAAGGTACATATTCATAATTCAAATTCGACCATATAAACCAACATCATCCACTTGATCAATTATAAAGAATTAAGGTTAATATCACCATGTGTACTCTATATGGCCCATTATACATAACCAAATTTAACATCATCTATGTATTCACTCATATGGCCGAATATACATACCCCCATATAACATCATTTTCATTCCATTTAACACTTAATTTCCACCGCATGAACACTTGGCCGAATACTCTTAAACTAGCAAAACTCCACATTTGTTCATACCATCTTTTAAATTCACATGCCTATTTTTACTTTTTTTTACAAGAGTCATAGCCGAATCGTTTTAACCATGAGTAACATAACAAGCATAGATCGTGTTTATGGATATACCATGGCCGATTCAAGCTAATCACCTCCAAATCATCAACCATTTTCAATGCATATAACATATATAAACATGAATAAGTTTCATATAATCTCTTAACACATTAATTCTTTCATCAACAACCTTTGTTTCTTTATCCATCAAAACTTAAAGGTAAGAAAAAATCAAGTTCTTCTCACACATACCATAACCGAAAGCTCCATCCAACACTCTAAATTCGAAATTTTAGTATGGCTAGGTAAGAAAACGTGATGATTAACCCAAACAACTATTATTTCAAAAGAAAAATTAACAAAATTTACTAACCTCCTCTTCATTCAAAAGGCCGAATGCCTTTGCTCCCCCTCCTTTTTCTTCTTCTTGTACGGCTAAGAAGAACAAGGTAATGACCCCCTTTTTTTTGTTACTTCTTTTATTATCCTTAGTATTTCTTTTTATTATTTCCTTTCCTTTACATAAAATAATGACCACTTCATGGAAACTTACCACCTATTCTAATATATGCTCCATCATGGCCGGCCACTATGTATAAAAGAAGGGGTATTTGACATGCAAAGCCATTATTCCCACCACATGCTTTAATAGGTCCTTGTAATTTAACCAATCACATTTCCAGATTTTCTCACATAGGTCCTATTTACTAAAATTCACCTTCAATTAAAAAAATTCAAACATGGAATTTTCACACATGCATATATACATATAATAAGCATCAAATATGACAGCTAATTATTTTTATGACGCGGTTTAGCGGTCCTGAAACCACTTCCCGACTAGGGTAAATTTTGGGGTGTCACATCACAACTAACCGAGAAATGTGATCCTATCTTTCGTCTCCTTAGAAAGCACAATCAAGGTACTTGGGATGAGGAGTCCCAGAATGCTTTTGAAAAGGTCAAGCAGTATTTGTTAAATGCTTCGATATTATCTCCACCAAGCCCAGATAAACCGTTGATACTGTACTTGTCAGTATTCAGTAATTCCATGGGATGTGTGCTTGGCCAGCATGATGAGTCAGGGAAAAAGGAGAAGGCAATTTATTATCTCAGTAAGAAATTCACTAACTGTGAGATGAGATATCCACCGATTGAAAAGTTGTGTTGTGCACTGATTTGGAAAACTCGGAGATTAAGACAGTATAGCTATACCATACCACTTGGCTCATCTCAAAGCTTGATCCATTGAAATACATGATGGAGTCAACGGCTTTAAATGGGAGAATGGCGAGATGGCAAATTTTGCTTTCAGAGTTTGATATAGTCTACTTAAGTCAGAAGGCTATAAAAGGAAGTGCGGTAGCAGACTTCTTGGCCAGTAGGGCTCTAGAAGATTATGAGCCATTGAACTTTGATTTTCCCAATGAGGAGTTAATGTGCATAGTAATGACCGAGGATTCTCCTTGGAAGCTAAATTTTGATGGGGCTTCTAATGCAGTTGGAAATGGAATTGGGGCAGTCTTGGTATCCCCGAATGGCGATCATTACCCTTTCACGTGCAAGTTGGACTTTGATTGCACGAACAATATGGCTGAGTATGAAGCATGCATCATGGGACTTCAAGCAGCTATAGAGCGAGGTATAAAAACCCTAGAAGTATATGGAGATTCTGAGTTAGTAGTTTATCATATTAGAGGCGAATGGGAGGCAAGGGACCCTAAATTGATCAATTATCGGGAGGTAGTTTTAGGGTTACTTGAGGAGTTTGATGACATCACCTTCAATTATCTCCCACAAGACAAAAATCAGATGGCAGATGCTTTAGTAACCTTGGCCTCAATGGTCAAGGCGAATAAAGAAGAAGAGACGAAGCCAATTCAAATGAGTGTCTACGAGGCTCCAGCTTATTGTTGTAACATTGAGAAGGAAGGAAATGACAATAACCCCTGCTATCAAGATATATTGTGATATGTGAGAAATCGTAAATACCCTGAACAGGCCAGTGAAAATGACAAACGAACTTTAAGGAGATTAGCTTGCGACTATGTCTTAGATAGAGATATCCTGTACAAGAGACGGAAAGACCAAGTACTTTTGAGATATGTCGATGCTGAGGAAGCTAAGCTAATTTTAGAAGAAGTTCATGAAGGTGTACGTGGGACACATGTAAATGGGTTCACGATGGCAAGGCAAATCATGAGGTTTGGCTATTATTGGGCCACTATGGAAGGGGACTGTATCAACTATACCAAGAAATGCCACAAGTGTCAGATTTTTGGGGACAAAATTCATGTTCCACCTTCACCTTTACATGTTATGACTTCTCCATGGCCCTTCTCCATGTGGGGCATGGATGTTATTGGACCAATATCACCGAAAGCTTTGAATGGACATCGGTTTATCTTCGTGGTAATTGGCTATTTTACAAAATGGGTAGAGGCCGCTTCTTATGCGAATGTTACTAAGTCAGCTGTGAGTCGATTTTTGAAGAAGGAGATCATTTGTCAGTATGGAATGCCTGAGAAGATCATATCCGACAATACATTAAACTTGAACAGCAAAACGATAGCAGAGGTTTGTGACCAGTTCAAGATTAAGCATCACAATTCTTCTCCCTATCGTCCAAAAATGAATGGGGCAGTGGAGGCCGCCAACAAGAACATTAAGAGAATAGTGGGGAAGATGACCGAGACTTATAGAGATTAGCATGAAAAATTACCGTTTGCACTCCTGGCCTATCGAACATCTGTCAGAACCTCTACTGGGGAAACCCCATTCTCGTTAGTTTATGGGATGGAAGCAGTGTTACCTATTGAAGTAGAAATACCTTCTCTTTGAATTTTGACAGAGATAAGGTTAGATGAAGCTGAATGGGTTCAATCTCGATATGACCAGTTGAACTTGATTGAGGAAAAGAGGCTAAGGGCCATTCGACATGGTCAGATGTATCAAAAGTGAATGATGTGAGCTTTTGACAAGAAAGTTCGACCCAGAGAGTTCCACGAAGGAGACCTTGTACTGAAAAAGATTATTCCCATTCAAAAGGACTTTAGGGGGAAATGGATGCCAAACTGGGAGGGGCCATATGTCGTGAAGAAAGCCTTCTCTGGCGGTGCATTGATCTTAACGGAAATGGATGGGAAAAGTTTACCCATCCTAGTGAACTCAGACTCAGTTAAAAAATACTTTGTCTAAAGGAGAAGAGAATCCAAGGTGAAAACCTGCAAAGGGCGCCTTGAGATTTAAAAAAAAAGAAAAAAATAAAAAAATAAAAAAAACGGAGAGGCCAAGGTGAAAACCTGCAAAGGGCACCTTGTGACCAAAGGGGTTTTGAGTTGAAAACCTGAAAGGGCAGCTCAAATCTTGAAGAATATATAGTGATCTTGCTATATTTGATCTAATAAAGAGTGAAGCACGTTACATATTGGGGCATCAACAAAGTACTTTGGATCTTTTAAACACATGTTGAACTCAAGAAAGACTTCATAGAGCTGGTGTATAGGCATTCGAGCGGCGATATCTTGGGGCATCTAACTTTTATCCTGTTTGCTATCTTTAGATTCTATTTCTTCTTAAAGATAGGCTTTCAGATTAATTTCCTTTGTATCTTTTTGATAATTCATTCAAATCCAATTACTCTTAGAAATTTATTTATCTTCCATTGTTCGTTAAGTATGTTGCATTGAAATAATGATAGATGAACTAAATATGTTCACAAACGAAGTTTTACGCATTACTTTGGAATTTTTAGATAATACAAGGAACTAAAACAGGACAATTGTTCGAGAAATTCACGTAAGTAAGGGATGAAAGAACTCGAGGGATTTCTTCCTTCCAGTCTAAAAGGAAAATGGACAAAACCAACGATTCAATTTTAAGGAAAGATTGTCTTACAGACATCCTCAGTGGATCGTAGCATTGGTGGAAGGAAACAGGCCTACAGGCTGAGTAAGAATGATACTCTGAAAAAACAAGAGAAGGAATGAATAATGATGTCTAGGATAGGGGTCATATTCACAACATTTCACATCATAACATTTTTAATTAGGAATATTCGATTCACTTCGATCATAGCATCCTAATTATCAGGCGTAATCATTCTACAGGTTATCAAAGATTGGCGCGCCTTACTCCCCTAAGCAGTAGGGTAATAGGCCGCAGTATAGCAATCGAGCTGAAGCAAGATCCAAGATGGTTTGGCATCCTTGTGCTTACAAGGAACGAACCAAAGACATAGCTGATTTGGCTTTCACGTGCTTACGATGAAGTAAATCTAAGATGATTTGGCATCTCTGTATTGTCAAAGAGCAAATCGAAGTCTGGCATCTCCACTTCAACGGGGAGCAGATGCATAGCAGATCTCACCTTCAGATGTTTATACTGAAGTAGATCCAAGATGGTTTGATATCCTTGTGCTTACAAGGAACAAATCGAAGACATAGCTGATTTGGCTTTCACGTGTTTACGCTGAAGCAAATCTAAGATGATTTGGCATCTCTGTATTGTCAGAGAACAAATCGAAGTCTTGCATTTCCACTTCAACGGAAAGCAGATACATAGCAGATCTAACCTTTAGACGATTAGACTGAAGTAAGATCCAAGATGATTTGGCATCCTTGTGCTTACCAGGAACAAATCGAAGACATAGCTGATTTGGCTTTCGCATGTTTATGCTGAAGCAAATCTAAGATGATTTGTCGTCTCTGTATTGTCAGAGAACAAATCGAAGAAACAGATTTGGCGTCTCTGTGTTCGGCAGAGAGAAGATTGAAGATATCAACATAACAGTCATAAGTTTGCAAGCAGCAGATTGAAGATCATGATTTGATAAGGCCGATCAAATTTGGTCTTTCTAAGTCTTTGCTCAATTCCTGTTATACAACAATGAGCAAAGAGGGGCAGCTGTAATAGCCCAAATTTAACCGGGCCTTAAAACCATATAAAAATAGATAAATAAATAAATATCTATTTGTTAAACAGTCCAAGTCCAGGTTACAAAGCCCAAACAATAGGCCCAAAATCAAATACCTCAGACCCATTACCCGTGTACCCAGTTACTACCCAGCAGGCCTAAAACTACCCAGCAAACCCATTTACACCATTGACCCAAACAGAATACCAATAAACCAAACCCAAATAAAAAACGGCCCAAAAGCCCAATTGACTTTAAGGAAATAGGAAACCCTAGGGTTTCCTGAAGACTACAGGCCGCAGCAGCTTCTGGAAGCCTTGGGGAGCATCTGTTCAACTCCCCAAATCAAGGCCATCAATGCACACTGACGCACCATCAATGCATTGTCCAGTATCTTGTCCCTCTCATGACCGTCCAGCACCGTGATCTCAGGCCTCACCTCCAACCTTGGTACCTCCGTTGATGCCGAGATCTCCGCAAAAGAGACAATCTCGTGGTCATCATTGTACAAATGGGTATATGCCGAGATTCGAATCCATGACAGTAAGCCCAGCCACCGAAATCTTCGCGAGTCACCTGCAAGAAAAGGAAACAAACAGCAGATACACAAAAAAAAAGCAGTGTAAGAAAAGGAAAGAAATCAAAGAAGACAGCAGATATACTAGAACAGGAAATGGAAAGAAATCTTCCGATTTCTTTCCAAAATAGGCAGTAGTTTAAGGCTATAAAGCCTTTCGCAAATCTGTAAAGAGAAAAAAAAAGGCATACATAGATAGAAACAGAAAGAATACACAAAAGAGATAGAGAGAAACACACCACAAAAGATATTGTACACCGAGTATTCTTGAATAATATATGAGAAGGTTTTCGAGAGAAGCAAAGGTGATCTGTTGTATCTGTTTTTATTTCATTATTTTATTACAAACAGTTTGCATATAATACATCAAAATAGAGGACAGAAATATACCTTTTAGATTGGCTGAGAAAAACGGAGTTTTTCAGATCCCGACCGCAGTGTATGGCGGAGTCGGTGACGGCGCGTGAGGCTGGGCACGGAGGCCCGATGAACGGAGCAAACCGGCTTAGGGCTGGAGCTCAGAGGGCTGGGGAACTCTCAGAGGATTTCTTTTAGTTTTTTAAAAAAAATAGGTTTCTAAATGATTTTTAGGTTAGATTTTAGTTTATATAGCCTCAACAGAACGACGCCGTTTTAGCTTAATCCAATAAGCTTAAAACGACATCGCATTAAGGCTAAGGATCTGCGCGTTGACCCGATTACCCAGGGAGGATCCGCGTGTTTTTTGAGAATTGGGTTAATTACCCAATCGGTCCTTCCACTTTTTTTTGTGTTTATAATTACGCTTTATTTTATTTATAATTTGGCCCTATTTTTTGTTTTTGTTTTAATTTAGTCCCTGCGGTAGCTGTTTTTAAGTCCAAGATTAAAACGGTGTCGTTTTGGGATTAGGGCAAGTTGCCCAGTGAGTCCCTTGTTGTTTTTAATTCTTTCAAATCAGGCCCAGAATTTTATTATTTTGCTAATTAGCCTTATAATTCTATTTAAATTCAATTTTAGCCCTTTCTTTATTAATTTAAATTTTGTTTTTTTATATATAATTTGTTTATTTAAAAAACTATGCATATATTATTATTATAAATACTATTTATCTATTTATATAAAAAAATCTTATTTTCCTATATATTTATATTATGTTTTATTATTAACATTTATTATATTTTTATTATATATTACCTATTATAAATATAAATATCCTATATTATCTATTATATTATTTATGTTTTATTATTCATTATATTATTTATAATTTTAAAATTTGTAAATTATTATTGAATTATATTTCTAACTCATATTATATACATATTTCATTATTAATTAATTAATTATTTATTGTGTTATTTCATTTTAAACTAATATTTTTAAATCATATAGTTATTTTATAAATTCTTTTTCATATTTTTTTAATTATTCATTCATAAATATTTTTTGTTATTATATATTACATATTGTATATTAAATACTATTTGAAAATTATTATTGAATATCATATTTTTATTTGTATTTTATGTTAACAATTACTTATTTTTTTATAATAATTCTTTTTTACATTTTTTATATATTATATATCATTCATGTATAAAATGTTATTTTATAATCATTACTTGATATTATATTTTATGAACATGTACAATGATATTGTATTACTTCTTTTTTATATATATTAAATTGTATATCATGCATCATTTCTTAATTATTACTTTATATGATTGCATGTTTTGCTTATTCATCTTCAATATATGTTATGTGTATCTTTGTATATATGATGTTATGTAATTTTAAACATGTATGTATCTAGTGTATGATCTTTATATTATTGCTATCATATTGTTTAAATTCATGCTTTCACTTGTCTATTATGATAATATGCCATATTGTATGCATCCCATAAAGTTAATATGCTCCTTCATGCATCGGTTTTAAAAAGGGGACTTCAAAGTTTTTGAAAAAAAAGGCAATTCTTGGTGTTTGGAAGCTTCGAGAAAAGTAGTGCCCTAACGTATTGGGTTGTAATTTTTCTCGTTGAGTTCGAATAATCAAGTACCCTTCTAAGTTTTTAAGATTTTCAAAATATGAGCAACTGTCTTGGAATTTCAAAGCGCTGTGTCCTAACTTATTGGATGTGGCAATTTGTCGTTTCGAGATAGGGATTTCCAAAAGATTAATTTAGTGTCAATATTTTGATACAAGTGAATCCCAATCTTCAAAATCAAGATATTTTAAAGAGGATCGTACCTTAAAATTTTTAAGTTTCCGACCTTAAAGACTTTCGATAATTAATTAGGTACCAATTTTTGGACGTTATGAGGGTGCTAATCCTTCCTCGTACGTAACCGACTCCCGAACCCGTTCTTTTATTTCGTAGACCAAACCTAATGACTTTAAAACAAAATGTTTTAAAGGTGATCCAATCACACCTAAAAAGATTGGTGGTGACTCCCGTTTTTTCCTAAAGTTGATTCCCATTTTCCAAAACCCGATTTAAAAATGGTTTCGACAAATCCACTTCAAAGTTAATAAATTTGTATATGAGATTTTAATTAATTTATTTAAATTTTAACAATAAATTTTCTTTATTTAAGTATGTTAGATTTTGAATGTGTTTGTTTGATGTAAAATGTTTTATGAAAAATGATTTTGGGAAAACTTCACATTTTCTGATGTTTAGATAATTTTGTGTAAAATTAACAAAGCTATGCCATCTAAATATGTAAATTCATTATTTTATTTACAACTAAAATTAGTTAATATTAAAAATATAGTTCCCATGATATTAATTTACTTCAAAATTAATAAATTTAAACATTAAATTAATTTAAATAATATATAGTTCATTAGCCTGCAATTAAGTCATTAAATTCTAAAATTTTATATTATTTTTTTGACAAACATAAAATTTGGTAATTAGCATATTATTTTAAATTCAAAGTATAATATGTTTTGGCAAACATAAAATTTTAGTGTACAAATTATGAATTTTCAAAGTGTGATAAGTGAAATAAACATTAATTGACTAACAACAACGTTCCATATTCTTAAAGGTAATAGTCCTCCTACGCTATTCGGAGTAATGCACATGAAGAGGAGAACGTATGTTATCCCACTCTAAAATGGTACTATAATCATTCAACATCGACAAGCATGAACTAAAAATGAAACCAATAAATAAGAAACTGAACTACTAGATTCCATAAAACATTAAAAGGTTTTTTAAGTACCATAGCCACTAATGTGTATCATTGGTCTATTTGTCGTCTTTGTAATGTCAAACATCTTTGTAACACCCTATACCTGGCTTAGTCGCCAAGCCCAAATTTCAGGATGCCACACCATCGTCTCATGTCATAACCAACAAGTAAAAGCTCATTCCAACAAAATATCCATTAGTTTGCTATTTGCATCGGTCTTAAGTCAATCATACTAGCTAGTTATCATTATCATGTCCAAAACTTACATTAAATAGTCTTATAAACATATTAAAACATGCATAAGGTCCATTCAACAAAATTCTCAAACCCTGTCTATAGTTATCGATACTGACACTAAGGTATCGATATTTCCTTTAAGTGGTATCGATACCACCTGTAAAAACGATACCAAACTTGCTTTTTACTTTTTAATTAAAAATCAAAGTCTCAAAAATTATCGGTACATGTCTTGAAGTATCGATAAATTTACCCTAAGTATTGATACTCGAGCAAATGTATCCATACCAAATCTCTATTCTGACTTCCTACATGTTTCAAAACCTAGAGTATCGATTTTAAAACCCGATTAGCGATACTTCTGCTCCAGACATAAAAAATGCAACATTCATATGCAATTAATCCATTCCAATTTAGTTTCTAAACATCATACATCATTTACTTCGACAAATAATCAGTCAACAGCTTAATTAGCAATTCAATATGACAAAACCGTGTTCGAGTAAGTAACATCAATCCATCCTCATGTTCATGAACTCAAGCATAATAATAACATGTAATCTTGATAAACTGAACCAAAAACCAGCAAAATGCGTAGAAGTTGACATGGCTATAAACAAGTCTACCACATTGCCTTTTCCCCCAAAACGTAAATAAATATATAACACCGAAGAAGTAATGCAAAAGTCTTGCTTAGATCACCTCTCAGCACCACATCGCTCATGCAGGCACACAAGTAATCTGCAATGGTTAAATAAGGGAGTGGGTGAGCTTAACAAGCTCAGTGAATGCCTAGAATAACTCCTATGCAAACAATTCATCAAGCATTAATGAAACAACCATATAGCATAACCTTAAGAGTTCCAACGTTAGTGTCATAATATACTTACTCATGCATTATTATTAGTTCTTTTACATGGTAAATATATTCACTTTTAAGTATATATCCTATTACATATATAATCACCTAACATTCAAGCATATATCACAATATTCAAAAATAGGTTTATAGATAAATTGCATAATGGTCACACGTCATATAAACACATATCACAATTCACACATATTCATAATTTAAGATAATTTGACACTTGAGCTATGAAACATAAAAGTGAGCTCTATCACCACTCGTCGGATACGCGGATCTCCAACGCACCAAACATAGACTCATAGTGTTAAGCATGTCCTAAAAATGAAGCATAAAGCTAACACTTTCTTTATTTCCCATCACATGTTCCGTTGAATGGAGCTTAGCTCACATTCCCTTATCCCTCCAACATGTCATAGGGCTTCAAAGCCCAAATTCACTATACATATAGGTGAGTATTCAGAATCCTATGACATGCCAACTATATCCGACGGTTTCAAGATCACAAGGCCAAAATATCCGAAGTTACATATCACTTACTGATTATCCATGCACAATCACTGCATATTTGCATCTTTAGCAAAACACTATCACTAACATTTAACATATACATAACATGTACATATTTGCATTTTCACAACAGTTACCATAACCACATATCACACGTTATAGCATCTCATCTCAATTCACATGTTCACAAACACATAAGCACTTTGTTCACAAGATAACATAGGTATGAGAAAGCTTACACTTAGAATTTAGAGTAGGGGTTTTGCTGCTACTAAATTCCCAAATAATCATTGAATCATGTACAGAAGCAATTATTTCAAACACTCACCAATTACGCTTTCGCTAAAAAGTCAAAAACTCAAACTAGTTTTTCCTTGCTTTTATCTCTTCCCATAGAAGGTTCTATCGAATCCAAAACTTCAACACAACAAATTCACACAACAATACATCCAAAAACCAGTCAAGGACTCATTACAAGCATACAAAACATAAGCCTAAACTAAGTTCTCATGTAACTGAAACCTTTAACATAGCCAACTTAAAACTCAAATATCTCAGTCTATACTCAATCTTTTTGCCTAAAACGAATTTCGTTCATCTTATAATTTACCTACGACTAATTCCCAACCTTTAAAATACAATAAAATAATAGATTCATGGTATCGACTTTTTCGACATGTTTTATGGCTATTTTCTAAAAATTCATTAAAACTTAAGAATTCTTTAATGAAACTTTAAAGTAAGTTTTAAAACCTTCTAATAATGTTAAAACAAGTTGAAAAACAAATTGAAATCACATTTTTATGCAAATTCCTGAAATCAATCATTTATGACCTAACTTTTGGCTTTTATTTAAAACATACGATTTAAAGGCTAAAAATTCCGTTTACCAGACTAGATAACATTAAAAACTAATAGAAAGATGATGATTACCTTAGATGACGAAAATCCAAGTGTTTGATCAAAAACTTGAAAAACCCACAAGCTTGACGATGGAGGAATCTATGGTGTTTTTGGGTGTTGTTCTTGAAGTATTATGGAGGTTTAATGTTGTAAGGATGATGGAAATCAAAAGACTAGAGTTTGGAATAAAAAATCGAATGGAGAGAGTGAGGGAAAACAAAGGGATGACAACAAGAATTAGAGGGGAAGAACTAACATGAAATATATATAGGTAGGGGAAGTATTAGGTTCAATTTTAAAATTTAGTTTAATTGCTTCATAAAGACTCACAATTTTGACTTTTTTGCAAATTAGTCCTATTTTAAAAATTAAAGGTATTTAAAACTCATTTTTAGAAATTGATTTAATTTTCTAAAAACCATAATTGAAAACATTATCGATAAACCATGTCGCAAAATTCCAAACACTCTAAGGATAAAATTCCTAAAATACCCCTAAAACTCCTAAGCCCTTTTTTTGGGTATGAAAATTGATGTCTAAAATTTATGACAAAGGCAAGCGCACCTGTCGAACTATAGTATAGCTATGGTGAGTAGAGATATCGTATCCACGAGGACTATAATTATAAGTAATTATCGTTTTCTTATTATTTAGCTGTCAATTTGGAGTGATGAGTTTTAATCTAAAATTACTAAATTAATTTAACTAAGAATGCAATAGAGAACGAATTAGGAAAATAATCAAAAGGTAACCAATGAGAGATACAATACCCAAGAAAAAATCCACCTAGACTCATTCTATTATTATTAATCTAATTTAAACGATTTATTCACTTGGTGTCTTAATTCTTAGAAATCCCTAAATTTTGCTACTATCTCTTTCTAGAGTAGAAGCAATTGACTCTAGGTTGATTAATTGAAATCTCTTTCTAACAAAAACTCCTATTGTTGCATTAACTCGATCTATGGATTCTCTTATTAGATTTGACTCTAACAAGAAGTAAACACACATAATTGAGAACAAGAATCAAATATTTATCATTTAAAATAGAAATGAAATAATAAAATTCGTCATAGGTTTCATCCTCCCTAGGTATCTAGGGAATTAGTTCATAATTCTGAAATAAAACACTCAAAGTCAGAAAAATCGCAAGAAACAAAGAAACTCATAAAAACTTCAAAAGAAATTAGAAGGAGGTCTTTGATCTTGATCTGGTTTGAAAGTGGCTCTAATGGTGTTCCTTGAGTGTTTTCTTCGATCTTCCCTGATGGCCACCATATCTCTTCTTCTATTTGGTATTTATAGACTTTAGAATGCTCAGAAAGCCTAGAAACTGTGTTTTTCCATGTGTTTGGGAAGCAAGGTGTGAAATTGACACAGGTTAGCACATAGGCGTGTGTCTAGCCTGTATGGCTCATATGGGCATGTGCCTAGCCCGTGTGGCTCCTAAAATCTACTATTTTTCTCTAATTTTTGCTTGTTTTTCCCTCCTTCTGCTCCCAATGCTCACCTAAGTATAAGAACATGAATTCAACGGATTCAGAGCATAAAATTCACCAATTTGCATAAATAATCATCTAAAAATGCATTAAGAATGGGATTAAAATATGTTAGTTTTATCATTTATCAAATATCCCTACATTTAAGTGTTTGCTTGTCCTCAAGAAAATCCTCAAATCACATTATAATTAATCTTTCTCAACTTATAATTCTCATCAATAGTGTTTCAAGATAATTCACAAATAATCATGCACTGACAATTCAACTAAAAAGGCACAAAGATTCAAATAATCCAAGTTAAAATTTTTAAAGCACGAAAACATAGGTATCTCCCCTTATCTAAGTAATTATCTTTAATTCAAAATCTACAAGAATTGACATCCTTACTAAAGATTCACTCAAATCACTCAAAGTGTTTAAGGTTCAAAAATAGGCACTCAACAGTCAAACAAGAAACGCTATTACCATAAGCTTGCATGAAAATCAAATCTCCACCACTATAAAATGATATAACACCAATCAAAAGGTCTTTAAGAGTTTGTAATGGGGCTTAGGTTAAGGGTGTAGAGAAAGGCTAGAAAAGTTGGTTATGATCGAAATCGAATTGATAAATTACCAAACTAGAAAAAATAAACAAATGCTAAATTAAAAACAACTACATCAATCAAAAACTATTCAAGAACAAAAATGAGTTTCTTTCCAAAATGTGAATTTAACTATTCAAGCTCAATCTATAACACCTCTAACCCAAAACCATCACCAGAACAGGGTTATGGAGCACTACCAAAACTTACAGATTAAATAAACAGATATTCTACACCATACAATATTCATGTCTAAAATCAACCATAAAGTCCGTTATATGAACCCTCGAGGTCCAAAACATGCATTAGAAATGAGTCAAGACTGAACCAGGTACTTAGAAAATTTTTCGCAAAATCTCAAAATTTTTCCTAGATGAAGGGGTCACACGTCCGTGTGGTCAGGCTGTGTGGCTCACACGGCCATGGCCACGCCCATGTCTCAGACCGTGTAACTCTCCGACTTGGGTCGCACGGCCAATCTACACGCTCGTCTGCTAGGTCGTGTGTGGGTGCAGGGGTCATACGACCAATCCACATGCCCATGTGCTAGGCCGTGTGATCAACTATGAGCATTCTGTTTTGACATTTTAAAGATACAGGGGGACACACAGCCAGATCACACGGCCATATGCTAGGCCGTGTGTCACACATGGCTGAAACAAGCTCATGTGGACAAAAATAGGCTATTTTCCAAACCACATTTCTCACCCAATTGGTCTTCCTTTTACACCAATACTTAAACATATTTGCAAGCCATTTTAAAACAATTAATTCAAGTCAAAACCAAGTTTCATGCATGACATATCATCACATACAACTAATATGCTCTTAAACACCTCAAATAACACTTTACCATCATGTAATTAAATATACAAACTTACTTAACTTATCGAATTCACCTATATGCATATTTTATCAAATATGTTAGGATTAATTTTCAATATGCCAACATGATTTCTATCAATCAATCATGTAAGCACACACCAAACATGTTATAACCTCATTTATACATATCAAAACATGTTCATCACAAGCCATTCCAATGGATAGTTATAACCCAAACGTTTACATGCCAACATTGGCTAATTAATCTATACATGCCATTATAACCATAATTAATTTACTGTATATACCAAGATGGGCCGATGGATAGTGTGAGCGATCTCCACCGATGCTTTCAATCCAATGAGCTTTCGAATTACTATAGAACAAGGGAAAATAAAACAGAGTAAGCATGAAATGCTTAGTAAGTTCGTATAACATGGTAAATTACTTACCATATGAAGGCACTATCAACCAATTTTATCACAAGGCCTAAACACATATCCTTATCATGTTAGCCAAGTAATCACATAAAATAGTCCTTAACCATGGATGAACAAAGTCATCAAGCATGATCCACATTCATGTAACAACCAATTCATGCATCACTATATCAGGTAATGTCATTTCCTTGTACTTCATGTACATACAATAGTTCGTTTCTAAGTCATACTATCTCATATAAACATCAAGAATCATGTATGGGCTTAATAGCAACCAAATTCCCATACATATATACTTTCCACATCATGAATTCAAGTAATATATATAATTCATACCCATTTATTTCAAGTACATTTTCATAATATTTTGTCTCAAGTTTAGATTATTTCATGTTAGGATTTTGCTCATTAAATGATTAAAATATCAATAAAAACTTGGGAAAATACACTCGAAGTGTATAGATCTATAATCCTAGATGAAAATATTCATCAAACAAGTTCCATGTTCATATATCACCATCTCATACTTCCATATATCATGTATCATCATTTTCATGTATTTCAGGCAGGTACATGTAAGAATTCATTTCGTGTTCATATTTTCTCATGTTAGGATTTTTCCTGTTGAATTTATTTGAAATATCGATGGATACACATGTAGTACAGTCAAAGTGTACAAATCAGAAACCGTCAATTCATATTCAGAGGTACCCATAAGGGCACATAATCAGGAAGCACACTCTCGAGCCATATATCAGGATGCTCATGTGAGCCATGTAACAGGAAGTTTATCCGGGCTATACTAGAAAACTCATAAAAGTCTATAACAGGAAGTTCACAAAGAACTTTTAATCAGGAAACTCACGAAGAGCCTACCAGGAAGCTCACAACGAACCATGTAACAGGAGCTCCGGATAGCATAATAGGAAGTTCAAGCGAGCCATGTTAGGAAGCTCATAAGAGCCTATATCAAGATGCTCACAAAGAGCTGCGTTTGTGTCCACAATAAATGCTAGATCACAATCAACTGAATCATGTAATAGGAGGCTCAAAAAGAGTTGTGGTAGTGCGCAACACATGCAGAATCATTATCGATCATGATGCTCGCAGGAGCTATATAACAGGATGCTCGAGAAGCCTTATAACAGGATTTCTCATTCGAGCTATATTCTGTCCACAACATATGCAGGACCACATTCAATATGGGAAATCATGTATCCATCGAAATTCATTATTCAAACTTACCTCAATAAATGTTCGTGTACGTAAAATCTACTAATTCGACACTTTCTCTTTTCCTCGCTCTAACTCTGAATTTTGTACATCTGGATCTATACAAGTAAATTTAACATCAATTTAAAACAATTCATACTCAATTCAGTCCAATTCACATCTTACGAAAAATTACCATTTTTCCCCTAAACTTTTAATTAATGATGATTTCGTCCGTCGGCTCTGAAAATGAAATTCATGCAATTTAATACTTATTCCAAGCCTAGTCGAATTTTACATATAAAATTTACAACCGATATATTTCATAAAATTTGGAATTTTTCCTTGAATTTTACAATTTTACAATTTAGTCCTAAAATCATAATTTCATCAAAATTCACTTTACAAAAGTTGTTTATCTATCAACAACCTTTCATTTTGTACCATAAATTTAAAAATTTCAGCATTTAAATCAATGAAAAAAATTCTATACTTTAATATCTTTACAAATTAATCCCCAAAATAGATAAATTAAGTTATTCCAATCTCGAAAATATAAAAATTACTAAAAACAAGACAAGATTACTTACCCAATTAAGCCAAGAAAGCTTACTTTCTCATTCCTAGGGTTTCTATGTATTTTTTTGGGAAGAAGATTATAAAATTGATATATTTTTTTATTATAATTTATCATCTTTTATTATTTCACTTTCCAATTTCATCATTTTCATTATTTTTTTTCCATAGATGAATCATCATCCTTAACAACTAAGCATTTTTTGTAATATCCTGATTTTCGGGTTTTTTCGCGATTCTTGATATTTTGGTAAAGTTTTTTAAATTTGGTATTTGGTTGTGAAATTCATAATTGGAGTGCGTAAATGGGCTTACAGAAGGCTCATGTGTTGGCCAAAACCCAGTGGAATTTTTTAATTTTGGACTTAAGAAGTTAGGGGCCTTGGATGGGTGGTCTTATTAAAATTTGTGGGTAAAATGTATCACAAAAGAGCTTCTGGTAAAGTGGCTAAGTGATGCCACTAAGGGGCTAGAAAAGTGGCGTGTAAGTGGTTAGGGGAAGACCTGGGTTCGATTCCCTATGATGGCAAAGGTAATGTTATTTTATGCTTGTGCATACTAGAGTTTAAAGCTGAACGGAACTCTGTGGGAGAGAGTTTAAATTAGTCAAATGCATAGATTAAGGAGGGATAATGGGAGAGATTTTAGGGATTTGAGAGGGGGATAGAGTTAGCCGATTTGAAGGGATTAGAGAGGGGATTTCAACAGAGGGGTTTTAGTTGGGGATTTTCGGCATTAGGGTCTAGGTTGTGCCATTTCTTCCTTTTGGTTAGTCTTTTCTCTCTTTTTCTTTTTCATCCAAATCTACCATCTCTCCTTTCATCTTTTCTTCCTTTTCCTTCTTACAAACCAGCCCACTACTTCCCTCCATTCATCTATTGTTTCTTTCCCCTACCTTCACTTTTGCCGAAATACCGCAAAAGCCGAAATCTGTGAAGCTAGGTGGTGCTGATTCTTTGTTGACCAGCAACCCTCTTTTTCTTTTCACTTTTTAGTGGTCAATTCCCTTATCTTCTAGGCATAAACGGATTCAAGAAGAGAGGCTGTGGTAAGTGCTCGAACTCTAAATGATTCTTATGGTAAATGTTGACAAAAGCCGAAACCCCTATAGTTTAGGGAGGTGGCCGAATATGGGTAGAGGCCTTATTGGGTTTTCCCTTACGTCTTTTTATGGTTTGTATAGTGGAGGAGCAGCAAGGCGTAGGGTCGACTTGGATTAGCTTGGAACATCGGAGTGGCTATATCTAGTCATCAACTTCGGCAAAGGTATGGATTCTGAGGCCATTATGGATGGTGGCCGAATGTGTAAGTGTGGTTAATGGATGGTTCTCATTTTGGTTTAATTATTATAAAATAATCTATAAGCGATTGATTATAGGAGAAATCGTGTAGGAGATCTCGTCAAGGAATATAAAAAATCAGGTGTGCAACGAACCTTCTTTCGTAGCTTAACTCGATATTTGCCGAAAAGCCGAAATGCCGAAATTCTGGCATTTTGAGGACTTGTGAGCAAGCGAACGCCCATTGGTTGGTTAGATTCACTAAGTTGATGATCGGGAATGTTGGAAAAGGTAAGAGCATGATTTTTGGAATCACGATAAGTTGGGCCTCGAGGGGCTGAAATCGGGCCCAATGGGCTTCCGGGCCCATTTGGGTAAATTTGGTAGGAAATGAAATCTTGTTAAATTGCACGTTAGGACTGGTAATACCATTATGGAATATAGGCTAAACGGGCCTAAATGACTAAATCGACTATGTAGGGCCATTAGAGATTTTAGGCCCAATACTCGGTTTCGCTAAAAATGGGCTAGAATCGCTGTTTAAGCACATGAATTGTTAGAAACTGATAATGAACATGGAAAATCCCTAATATTTGGTAAAATTATGAAATTACCCTTATATTATGAAAATGATTGTTTTGGCCCTAGGTAAAAATGACCATTATACCCCTAGGGTTTAATTATGAATTTGGTACATGGGATTTGATATACATGATTGATATGATATGCACATGATGTATTCATAATGCATTGGGTTGGGATTATATGGATGGAGGAAGTGCAAAAAGGGCTATGCCCCAGTTTACCGAAAAAGGGCTTTTGCCCCAGTTTATTAAAAGGGCTTTTGCCCCAGTTTATCAAAAGGGCTTTGCCCTAGTTATTAAAAGAGGCTGGGCCTCCAGTTATATGATAAAGCAGCTATGCTGCCAGTGGAGAGTTTTGGTTGGGTGGGTTGAGTTATTCCCCACATGGAGAGCTTGATTGGTATGGGTGGAGAGTAGCGGATGGTGGGTTGAGTAGTCTCCCCAAATAGGCTTGCATTCTTTCATTGACATTACATGTGATATTGAAATGGGCCTATGGGCCATACTGTTTACAGTAAAGGCTTCGGCCCAGTAATATGAAATATGAAAAGGCTTCGGCCCAGTGTTATGAAATATGAAATACGAAAAGGCTTTGGCCCAGTATATGCTGAGATGGAATTTGGGCTTAGGCCCAGTAGGCTGATTTTGTGTTGGGCTCTGAAAGGGGCTTGTTGCACATTGAGTTTCCAAACTCACCCCCTTTCCTTAACCTTGCATGTGAGCCTTGATTTGGGGACTTAGAGCCGGAGGGGATTCAGAGTGGCCACAGTGATCGCTTTTGGGCTTTGAAACAAGTGACTGGTTTTCTTTAATTATCTTAGTTACTATTTATTTTTGGGTTGTAATAAGACCATTCTAACTTTATTTTCTTTTCTTTTCTAGTATTATTTTATTTTTAATAACTTTAAACTGGTTGTTAATAATTAAAATGAGCTAGACTTAGGATGCGTTTTCAAAACGATACTTGTTTTCAAAATAACGCAACGATACAATTAACCGGTTTATCAAAAATATCGACTTAAATGAATTACAACTCATTTTTTTTCAAAATTTAAACTCGTTATAACCAAGTGTGGCAATGGTTGTGGGCATGTCTAGGATTGGATCCAATCGAAAAGCCTGGTACTTAAGCAGCCTTCATGGCTCACCTCCTCTGTCACGGATTCCTACCTGGTGCCCAGCTTCCGTTCACTTTATTAGCTTAACAAAAGTCAGTTTTTAAACACTAAAACGAATCATGGGTTTTTAGACTTCTATGTGTCACGTCAGATTCGGCCATAACGTCTACGCTAGGTTTGGGGTGTTACATTTTTAATGGTCTATTTACCACTTAAGAACCTCAAATTTTGAATTCCATAGCTATTTAATCCCTTTAGCTATTAAAATACAACTTTTACACTTAGTGCAATTTAATCCTTTATCAAATTAAACATATAATCAGTAAAATTTCTTTATGAAATTTTCATGCGACATTATTGTCATACTGCAGATCATAAAATAATATTAAAATAAATTTCCTTTTCAAAATCAGATTTGTGGTCTCGAAACCACTGTTCCGATTTTACCGAAAACGGGCTGTTACACAATCAACATATAACAAATTAATAACCAAATTTTTTTTCGATCTTTTTTTTTTCTTGTTTATCTAGAACAAAAAGAAATAATTCAACAAATCAAACAGAAGAGCATAGCTAAGCAACTAACCAAATTAAAAGGGAGTCAATAAAACAAGAAAGAATCACAATAAAAAAAATAGGTTATGGGTTAACATTAATGGGTCAATCAAGAAAATGTGTGTTAGGCTCAACGAGTTTCACTAAGGGTTAATTAAAAAGGTAGGCTTTTATGGGATAAGTGGGTTAAAACCTAAATGCCTTTATCATCTTAGTATATCAAATCAAAGGTGCAGTCTCGACATACATAATTGAAGCAAGTTCTAGAATGACAAATCAAGTTGGCACACTCATAACCAATAATAGAATGAGCATGAAAAATGTATGCTCTAAAGGCTCAAAAGCTCACAAAAAGCATGGTTTTGATGTCAAACTTGAAAATTTCAAACTTCAAGATAATACTTTAATTCAAGGAAACAACCTAAAATTTTTAATTTCTAGAAAAAAAAACTTATCATGCTTGATTCTCTCATGTCTTAAAGTTTAAATCAACCAATAAATTAACCCAAAACACATAAACAAAAGATCTCAAACTGGCAAAAAATCATTCTAATGGAAGTATGAGAAAATTACTTAAACACAAGAAATAATTCAAGGATCTTCTAATAATTATATGAATAACCTCCCTACACTTAAGATGTATATTGTCCTCAATGTACAAATAGATATAAGCACAATATAAATAGAATATCATAAGAGAGGGAGAGAACTGAAACTACCCTAAATTATGGATGAAATCGCCAAAATGGTGAAAACAAAATTGTTGGCTATTCTAAATGCAGTGCATGATTCCAAGCAAACTAATAAGAAGATAAACACAAATAATGAAGAAGATTAAGACGTTATAAACTCGATTAGAAACAACCATAAAATTAAAAATATAGTTCAAAAGATAAGAAACGAAATAAGTCTATAAGGAAAATAAAAGTAAAAAATAAAATAAAACTAAAACCAATGGTCTTTATCGTTGGAGGCATCATGATCGTGAGGCGTCGACGCTGGAGAGGAGATGTGGAGGTGCTAACAGATCTACTGCAACATTGTATCAATACTGTCAAACAGCTAAAAGTAGTGCTACTTGAAGCGAGTGAAATGCTCGAAGAGGTCCGCTAAGGTGGCAGAAGATGTAGTAGGACAATGACTCTGAGATGGAGAATGAGGTGGATCCTCGCAGTGGAAGGGGACATCATTAGTGAAGTCCTCGTGCTCATCCTGAGGATCAGAATGAGATAATCATTATTGAGAAGGATCCACTCCACGAAGTCGCTCAATCATCCTCATGTGAGTCATACTCGAGAACCCCTATAGGGTCAACCATCCAACTAATGTAAAGGAGGAGGACTACTCCAGTGTGTCAAGGAAACCGAAATGGCGTGCGAGGCAAGTCACGTAAGGGCCTAAATAGATAGGACCCTTCCTACTTCGCTCTGTCTGATGGTGGAAAACTAAGGCGATGAAATAAGCAAAATCAAAGGTACACCCTGTGGCCATGCTCCACAAAAATATGCGTCAGTTTTATCATCGACGCCGGTGCTCTCCTTCCTATCGATCAAAGTATGAGCCAAGATGGTACGAATGTAGCACAGGGCCAGAGGAAGGGAAGTCGCCTTCGACTGACTAGGGTCATAAGGTGTCGTACTCGCCATGAGGTCTACCCAGCAAAGACATGGTGAGTAGTGGATGTGCCGGTATAATCGGAGAAAATCTTCAGCACTCATGAACTCTTTAATGTAGAGCCCTAATGCAGCTCCAAATTTCGAGATGCTCATAGTACACGTAGTGTCGTCGAGTCTAAAATTAATAGTGTCCAACTTGTCATGGGTCAACATCAACTACTGTAAGAGAAATGTCAAACAGTACTCGAGAGTAAGCTCCAACTAGGTGGGCTCGACAATAGAGAAAAATCGATCCCAAGGGGCTGTGGCCATCAGTGTGTGGACTTGATCAGTTAGCTAGACCTGCTTTAAAGCGGCCCAATCAATGCAATAGCCTAATCTGAATGGCCTCTGTCGAAGATGCTGATATAGGTCCTCTTGAGGACCCTATGAGAATCGGAGGCATGGATGTCGTGTCTTGGTGGAAGCACCCAACGAAGAGGTTGTGCTAGGAATTTCCGCTTTTATGAAGCGGGGACGATAACCTTAGATTCGCTGCGTGTGTTTGTCATGGTGTACCTGAAAGATAGAATAATCCAATATTAGAAAAAAAAGTAATAGAAATATCACCAATTAAACAAATAGAGAGGCTGACGAATAAACGTGCAAATCAAAATACGACACAAGCTATCCTCTCACGACGAACATCAAATTTTAAGTGACCTAGACAGATAATGTACTCCTAAAGTAGTACATACTAATACCAATCATGCGATAACTAGTTACTATGTCTACTAAGCATGCAAACTCAAAAGAAAAAGAAAAACAATATCAATAATAAAATAAATTTAGTGGAAGGCAAACAATAATAATAAATCAAAAAAATCAAAAGAGACAATGATAATAACAATAATAACTAAACTAAATAAAATAACAGTAAATAAATAGAATAATATTAAGAAAAATAAATACTAAAAAATAAAATAAAGACAAAATATAAAATATCAGAATGAAAATGAAATAAAATAATAAATAATTAAATAAAAAGGGCAAAAAGGGGAAATTGACGAAGGACGGTGACGGTGGAGACGGTCAATGGCTGACAGGTAGTGGGGCATGAAGAGGTTGGGGGCATGGTTGTTCGACTCGAAAGAGAAGGGCGGGCGGGGGGGAGGGGGAGTTTGTTTGGCGGGGGAGAAAGGTTGCGATGGGGCTTGGGGTGGGGTTATGGCTAGGGGAAGAAAAAGGAAATGGGAAGAATGGGGGGTGGCGCGTAGGGGACAGGGGAAGAAGTCGCGGTGTCGTGAGGGGTGAAGGTAGGGCTGTTTGTGGTGGTGCGGGGTATACGGATGTGATGGGGGAAAGGTTGGTCGCGGAGGGGGGACAAGTTAGGGGTGGGGAAAGGTGCGTGGTGGTGAGGGAGTGGGGATGTGTTGTCAAAGGTTAGGGAAAGAAGGAGGGACAATTGGCGATGAGGTGGGGGTGACAGTGGTCGGAAATGGGGGCTTTGGAGAGCGGCAGCTAGGGTTTTGGTGCTTGAAGGATTAGGAAGAAGAAGACATAACTAGAAAAAGTTTAGGGTTTGCTTTAAATGGGATGACATGGTTGTGTAAAGGCCTATGTTGGGGCACATGGCCTTGTCACATGCTCCTGTGTGACATTCTCAACTAGTGTACGATTTAAAAAATAAGCCTAGTGTTCATACAGCTGTGTGCTAGGTTGTGTGTGATCTCCTTCGCTTCTCTCACACTCGTGTGTTCCGACCGTATCTCTCACATGGCCGTGTCTGTTACTTGTGTAACTCATTGACTTGAAATTAAATTGAAAAATTAGCTCTGGTGCTCACACGGCTTAGGAGACGAATGTGTCCAGGCAGTGTGGACCACCTTAGGCCATTTAACCTTTGAAATTTGGACAAATTAAGTCTCAAGGCTCACACGGCCAAGGACACGCCCGTGTGTCCAGGTCATGTGACTCACATAGCCATGTTTTTACACCATGTAACTCTCTATCATTTGCTCCCTTATGCACACAACTTGGGACACGTCAGTGTGTCCAGGCCGTATGGGTTACTTGACCATGTCGCCAGGTTATGTGACTCACTGTCGATTCCCCTATTGTGCATATGGCCTGGGGCAGGCCTATAACACCCCTAACCCGTATCCGTCGCCGGAGTAGGGTTAGGAGGTATTACTGATCAATTCACAACATATGGCATACATTTATCAACCATAAAGCATTCATTTTCATATATCAATCAACACAATCACAATGTCCTTAAACATGATTTAGAAGTGGTTCGGGATGAAATCGATAACATATAAAAATTTTGGACACTTAGAAAAATTTTAAACATACAGGGGTCACATGCCCATTTGAGCAGGCTATGTCCTCACATGGCTCCAGACACGCCCGTGTCTCAGGCCGTGTGGAAACAGGGCATACGAACTGACTTGGGTCACACAGCCAACCACACACCCATGTGTCTAGCTTGTGTGCCCTTCGAAGTGGCCACACACGACCGTGTGCCAGACCATGTGCTACACCATGCCAAAACTGTAGGGTATATTGACTTATGCAACATGGCCAAGTCACAGGCCATGTGCCAATTAGGGGGTATACTGACTTGTACCACACAGCTAATCACATGCCTGTGTGTGAGACCGTGAGGAGCATACTGACTTTATTTTAAAATCAACACCAGGGGACACACGGCCGTGAGTCACACATGATTGAGACACACGCCCGTGTCTTTGTTCGTATGGACAAAAATAGGCCATTTGCAAGGCCAATTTGCCACTCTTATTTATGCTCACCTAAACAATCAAAATGGTACCATTTCATCATTCAAATAGGTAACCAAAATCATCAACCAAATGCACAATTCATGAAATATCCATTTCAACCAATTTAATACTCAATTCAATGCCATTTACCTAATCAAATACTTATCAACTCAACTTCTAAAATCATATTTCATCAAAGCATTTCTCAAGTACTTAAACTCCACAATTCAATTAACCATGCTCATACTATACCTGTAAAAATAAACCTTTTCTATTAACCAAACACACATCAACATTAACATCATTTACAAGCCAACTTTCATGGTTATAAACACAACCAAAATACCCCATCTAGCCTATACATGTCATATACCATATATACACAACTCAAAAGTACCAAATAGATGCCCGATAGTGCGATGATATTCCCGAAAACTTCCAGATCTGAGCTAGCTTTGATTCACTATAAAACATAGAAAAATAACACGAAGTAAGCTTCATAGCTTAGTAAGCTCGTATGTGAACAACTTACAAGCTTCATAGCTTAGTAAGCTCGTATGTGAACAACTTAATTCATATAATAAATACAAATCAACCAATTACACATGACAACACCATATACAAATCAACTACAAACCTTTTTCATGTCTCAAAACATGATCAAATACAATCTCATTGAACTTTCACTGTTTAATACTCAAATAGATTCTGTATATACTTGTATCGCTTTGTACTAACCTCTTTATCAACCACATCATTCGTGTACCCGTTAAACCATTCAGAATAGAATTCAAATACTCATAAATCCCGTACAGTAAGTACCTATACCATGGCCCGTAGCCAAATCAAGGTAACTTATTTGAAGAACTATTTCCATGGCTCGAAGCCCAAACATCCAATATGCATGGCCCGAAGCCAAATCGGTATAACTTGCACCCGAAGTGATAATAACATGGCTCAAAGCCAAGTCATCCGTTATGCATGGCCCGAAGCCAAATCGGTATATCATCTTATAACATATCACCAGTATTCAAAATCTATTCTTAATGTTCAACCGGGACTTATAGCTTGTTGATTCCATCTTCGAATATATCCGTAGAATCGTATTTTCAATTCATACATTAATGAAAATCTCATAATCATAGTTTAGGCAATATCAAATCATTTTACATACAATTATAAAGAAATCGTCACATACGAACTTACCTCGGGTATGAAAACGACGAAATGAGTCAATTACTCGACAATCTTGCCTTTCCCCCGATCTAATTCTGGATTCCTCTTTTCTTGATCTAAATATATTCAAAATTAACTTATTCAATCTAATATTCTTTCAATTTAATCCAAAACATACATTTAAGCCTTTTTACACATTAGCCCCTAAATTTTCACATTTAATCAATTTAGTCCCTATTTCACAAATACACAAAATTCACATAATTTCAATAAAACTCATGCTTACCCGAATTACCATAGTGCCCCTAGCAGCCCAAAACTTTCATTTACTTCACATTTCAACCACTCAATTTGCATATTTCACAATTTATTCCCTTTTTGACATTTTTGTCAAAAATCACTTAACAAACCTTGTAAAACTATAATCAAGCTTTCATATTTCAACATTAAGCATCAAAGATCACATAGATTCAACAATAGAAGCTCTCAAAAACTTTAACAATTTAGAAATTAAAGGTATGGACTAGCTAGATTGAGCTGCAACGATTACAAAAACATAGAAATCATCAAAAACCGAGTTAAAATCGTACCTTAATCAAGGATTCAAAGTGACCAAATGGAAAACCTAATTTCTTGGCATTCTTCTTCTCCAATTTCGGTTCCAAGTGAGAAAGATGAACACAAATTTCATTTGTTTTTATTTTATTAACCTTTATTTATCTTTTTACTAATTTACCATTACAAATAATTCATATTCACACAAATTCCAAACCAAATATCATCCACTAACTCACAGTTGGACTATTTACCTCTTAAGGACTTAAAATTTAGGGTTCTATAGCTATTTAACACCTTTAGCTAATAGAACGGTACTTTTGCATTTTACGCGATTTAGTCTTTTTTCTCAAATTGAATAATTAAACGATAAAATTAACTCATGAAATTTTTACACATATCAAATAACATGTTGCAAAAACCAAAAATAATATTAAAATAATTTTTTGACATCGGATTTGTGGTTCTAAAACCACTATTCTAATTTAGCTAAAACCGGGCTGTGATAACTCTCCCCCCATAGGGATTTTCGTCCCTGAAAATCTTACCAGTGAATAGGTTCGGATATTGCTTTCTCATAGCATCCTCGGGTTCCCATGTAGCTTCTTCAACCCCATGTTCATGCCATAATACTTTCACTAATGCGATTTTCTTATTTCTTAACTCTTTGATCTCACAAGCTAAAATTTGAATCGGTTCTTCAACATTTGACATATCAGACTGAATTTCAACCTCGGTCGGGGAAATGACATATGAAGGGTCGAATCGGTATTTTTGAAACATTGATACATTTTTCTGACTCATACGGTCTGATGAATCGCGGACTCAATTTCCCTTTCCGACCAAACTGTAATATCTTTTTCCACGGTGACACTTTCAAAAACACTTTATCCCTAATCTAAAACTCAATATCTTTCCGTTTCAAGTCTATGTAAGATTTCTGTTGATCTGAAGTTGCTTTCAAACTATCACGAATTACTTTCACTTTGTCTTCAGTCTCTTTGATCAGATCAACTCCATGAATCTTATTTTCGCTAAGCTCAATCTAGTACAAAAGTGTTTGACATTTACGACCGTATAGAGCTTCATACTGATAAACCATAGATTATACATATTTTTACCCCATGTTTAATGCATTTTATAGATGATTTCTCATTAGAATTGGTGAATTCGATGCTCCTAATGCTTTAATTTCATGTTTTGTGCTCAGGAGACCACCAAGAGTCAAAAGGAACCAGAAACGAGCCAAAAAGGGACAAAACAAACCAAATCGAGAAGATGACACGGCTTAAGCTTTGTCAGATGGGCAGCTCACACGCCCGTGTCTTTCGAGGGTGTCGACCAAGGCTTTCACGATTCACACAGTCTGGCCATTGACCCAAATGGCCATGTGCAATTTAACGGATCGAACACGGCCTGGCAATCAAGTCACACGGCCGTGTCACAAGGGCGTGTCCCTGCTGAGCCCAAGTTAAGTCCAATTCAAAAAAGGCCACTTTGGAGGGTTTCTAGGCATTCCAAAGCCTATAAATACGCACTATAGGAGGAGAAAAAGGGAGACAGAGAAGAGGGGTAAGGAATTACCCTAAGGAAGCCGATTGATCCATTTCAGAAGCCAGATTCATGATCACTATTGAAGATCTCTCCTCAATTTCCCTTTAGGAGTTTTGGGTTTTCTTTATGTTTTGTATTCTTTATTCTTCTGAGATGTTTTCTTATTTAGTTATGACCTAAATCCCCTAAACACCTAAGGGGAATGAAACCTAAGATGAATCTTGTTACTATTTTCTGAATCGTATGATAAATATTTAACTTGTTCTTAATTATGTGTTCTTAATTCGTGTTTTGATATCCCAGGATATTGATTCAAGAAACGCTCTTATTCAGAGGAGGAATAGACCCTGTCTAAGAGTACATTGGCCATAATTAAGCGGAGTTGATTACGCACTTAGAAATAGGGTGACAAAATTTTGCCGAATTAGGGTGAAACCTAATAAGGGGATCCATAGATCGAGTTAATGCAACCCTAGGGTGTTAATTAGAGAAAAGTCTCGGTTATTCAATCTAGGGATTAGACATTATTAGTCTTGAATAGGGATAATAACATAACTTAGGGATCTCTACGAAACAAGTTGAATGAATAAATCATCCGATTCGGAGCCAAAATAATAAATAAAGTCTAGGTGGATTTTTCATTAGGTATTGTCTCAAGTCAATCGATTTTCCTAAAAGCAATTCCCCAATTCTTTTCTCTGTGCGTTCTTAGTTTAAATAATTAGTTAATTAAAACAAACCCTTTTATTCCTAGGCTAGATAATAAAAAGATAGTTATTACTAGTACTTTTGGTTCCCTTGGGTACGACATCCCGGTCTTGCCATTACTATACTATTGTTCGATAGGTGCTCTTGCCTTTTCATCGTGATAATAGTTAGTTTAGGTTTGATCTTCATTATAAAAATTTATTACTTGTTACAAATCACTGCGATCAAGTTTTTGGTGCCGTTGCCTAGGATCTGAAATATTAGGAACACTAAATTTTTATTACTTTAGCCATTTATTTTTCTAGTAATTTAATTTAATTTAATTTAATTTAATTTTACTATTTATTAATTTACTTTTTCTTTCTCTTGGCAGGATTTTATAGTTTATGACTAGAAGAAACCTGTCAAGACCCTTACTTTTTGACGAAAAAATCGATCGAACAGTTCGGTGAAATCAAAGAGAAATAAGGTGTAGTTTACGATACACAGAAAACAAACAAGA
This sequence comes from Gossypium hirsutum, assembly GCF_007990345.1. Lineage (NCBI taxonomy): Eukaryota > Viridiplantae > Streptophyta > Magnoliopsida > Malvales > Malvaceae > Gossypium > Gossypium hirsutum. Next base: position 79,127,557 of record NC_053433.1, read on the forward strand.
AGACAATACTCTACCTCCAACTGACGAGATGGCTGAAGACCAAGACAATCAGCTACCTCCTACAATTGCAGCTAATCAAAATCCTGCTCCACGTACTATGTATGACTATGCTAAACCCTCTTTAACAGGAACTAAATCAAGTATAGTTAGACCTGCTATTGCTGCGACTAATTTTGAATTAAAACCTAACATTATTCAGATGATACAACAGTTTGTTCAGTTTGATGGTTTGCAGGATGAAGATCCCAACACTCACTTAGAAAATTTCCTGGAATTTTGCGATACATTCAAAATCAATGGCGTTTCTGATGATGCCATCCGTCTTCGGTTATTTCCCTTCTCACTGAGAAACAAAGCTAAACCGTGGTTAAACTCGTTACCACGAGGGTCTATCACTACTTGGGAGCAAATGACCGAGAAATTTTTACTAAAATAGTTTTTGCCGGCTAAAACAGCTAAATTACGTAATGATATCTCTTCTTTTGTACAGATGGTTTTAGAAACACTTTACGATGCATGGGAAAGATATAAGGACTTACTGAGAAGGTGCCCTCACCATGGGTTGCCGCTTTGGCTTCAAGTACAAACATTCCACAATGGTCTGAATCCCACGACTCAGCAAATGGTTGATGCAGCTATTGACGGAACCATCAACAAGAAAACACCTGAAGAGGCTTATGAATTCATTGAAGAAATGTCACTGAATAACTATCAATGGCAAGTCATGAGGACTAAGCCAACAAAAACAGTCGGCGTTTATAACATCGATTCAGTCACCATGCTCTCTAATCAGGTAGAACATCTCAATAAAAAGATTGATAGTATTCTTGGTTCTACACAGGTACATCTAGTAATGAGGAGTGACTCAAGCGGAGGAGGTGTGCATACAGAATACCAATCCTTCAATCCTACAACTGAAGAAGAATAAGTCAAATATATGGGTAATAATAACTGTAGATCTCAAAATAACCTATACAATAATACTTATAATACAGGTTGAGGGAACCACCCAAATTTCTCCTAGGGTGGTCAAGGAAATCAAAAGCCACAAAATCCTCAGGGTTTTTAACAGCCACCTTATCAACAAGAGAAGAAACCGAACCTTGAGGAGATGCTCTCAAAATTTATATCAATGTCAGAAATCCATTTCCAAAATACCGAGACAACACTTAAGAATCAACAAGCATAGATCCAAGGACTAGAAACTCAGATAAGCCAACTTTCTAAACTAATCTCGGAAAGACCACCAGAAAAATTATTTAGTAATACCAAATCAAGAGAGCATGTCAAAGCGGTTACACTAAGGAGTGGGAAAGTGTTAGCAGAATCTGAAAAGAAGTTAGCACAAGAAGCCGTGGAAAGCGAAAGGAGGGAAGAAAAACCTGAAAATAGTGACAAACCAGTGTCGGAGGAATATACACAACCGGTTCCATATCTAGCAAAATTAAAAAAAGACCGTATTGACGCATAATTCAGTAAGTTTCTTGAACTTTTTAAGCAATTACATATCAACTTACCTTTTGTTGAAGCTATCTTGCAGATGCCTACATACGCAAAATTTTTGAAGGAGCTTTTAACAAATAAAAGGAAGTTTGAGGACTTATCTACGGTAGAACTCAACGAGGAGTGCTCCGCCATACTCCAAAATAAGCTGCCAACCAAACTAAAAGATCCAGGAAGTTTTACAATCCCTTGCTTAATTGGTAATCTGAATATTGAAAAAGCACTAGCTGATTTATGCGCTACTATTAATTTGATGCCCTATAAAATGTTCAAACAGCTTGGTCTTGGGGAACCTAAACCCACTAGGATGAGTATTCAATTAGCCGATAGATCTGTTAAATATCCCAGGGGTATTATAGAAGACGTACTTGTAAAAGTAGATAAATTTATACTCCCTATTGATTTTGTTGTGCTTGACATGGATGAAGATGTGGAAGTACCCTTAATTTTAGGGCGCCCATTCCTAGCCACTGCTAGAGCTGTGATTGACGTGGGTGACGGTAAATTGGTACTTAGAGTAGGTGACAAGGAAATGATCTTTAAAATTTATGATGCTATGAGATCCTCTAGGGAACAAGATGATTCATGTTATTTCATTGACTCTATTGATCATATTACTCAAGACTCTTTTTAGGAAATTGTACAAGAGGAGACGACAGAACCGTGTCCAGCTTAAGACGAGGAGATAGGTGAGGAACCTAATAACCATCCGTCAAAACAAGTAGAATATGAGGGTATTAAGATCAACGATGAACTTAGGCAAAAACCCTTGATTGAGGAGCCTCCCAAACTGGAACTTAAACAATTACCAAATCATTTAGAATATGCATTCCTTGGAAATAATTCTACATCACCAGTTATTATTGCTTCTAATTTGCAAACCAAGGAGAAAGAGGAATTAATCCAAGTATTAAAAGAACATAAAAAGGCCATAGCATGGAAAATTTCCGACATTAAAGGAATCAGTCCTTCTTTTTGCACCCACAAAATTTTAATGGAAGATGAATACAAACCATGTGTATAAGCTCAAAGACGTCTAAACCCCAACATGAAGGAAGTTGTAAAAGCCGAGGTAATTAAGCTTCTAGATGCTGGAATCATTTATCCTATTTCTGACAGTTCTTGGGTAAGTCCAGTGCAGGTTGTCCCCAAGAAAGGAGGCATGACGGTTGTGACCAACGAGAAGAATGAACTAATCCCAACAAAAACGGTTACAGGATGGAGATTTTGCATAGACTACAGGAAACTGAATGACGCCACAAGAAAAGATCACTTCCCCTTGCCATTCATTGACCAAATTTTAGAAAGATTATCCGGGCACATGTATTACTACTTCCTAGACGGACTCTCTGGTTACTTCCAAATCCCAATAGCTCCTACAGATCAAGAAAAGACAACATTCACATGCCCATATGGTACATTCGCTTATCGTAGAATGCCTTTTGGATTATGTAATGCCCCTGCTACTTTTTAGCGCTGTATGATAGTTATATTCGATGAACTTGTGGAAGATATCATGGAAGTCGTCATGGATGATTTTTCGGTATTCAGTAACTCTTTCCATCTCTGCCTTAAAATTTTAAAACGAGTTTTAATAAGATGTGAAGAAACAAACTTTATGCTTAACTGGGAGAAATGTCACTTCATGGTTCAAGAAGGTATTGTACTAGGGCATAAAATTTCTAGTAAAGGGATTGAGGTGGATAAATCTAAAGTAGAAACAATCGAGAAATTACCACCTCCTAGTTCAGTTAAGGCTATTAGAAGCTTTTTAGGACATGCTAGTTTTTACAAAAGATTCATTAAGGATTTTTCTAAAATAGCTAAGCCTTTAACTAAATTGCTAGAAAAAGATATACCTTTTAACTTCGAGCAGGAATGTTTAGAAGCATTTAATACTTTAAAGGATAAATTAATTAATGCTCCAATTATAATTGCACCTGATTGGAACTTGCCATTTGAACTAATGTGTGATGCGAGTGATTTTGCAGTAGGTGCAGTACTGGGACAGCAAAGAGACAAGCATTTTCAACCTATCTATTACGCCAGCAAAACCTTAACGGCTGCACAAGAAAACTATACTACTACGAAAAAAGAGTTGCTAGCTGTGGTTTTTGCTTTTGATAAATTTCGATCATATCTCATATTGTCTAAAGTTGTTGTTTACACTAACCATTCCGCCCTTCGCTATCTTTTAACTAAAACCAATGCAAAACCTTGACTCATCCGATGGATTCTTCTTTGCAGGAATTTGACTTGGAAATTCATGACAAGAAAGGAGCTGAAAATCTAGCAGCTGATCATCTGTCCAGGCTCGAGAAAACCAATACCAGAGAACTAGATGACGTGGAAATTAATGATTCGTTCCCTGAAGAACAATTTTTCGCTATATCTAACCCGAGGTACCTTGGTCTGCAAACATCGCGAATTTTTTAGCTGCTAACATTATCCCAAAAGGGTTAACACACTAGCAAAAGAAGCGATTCTTTAATGATGTAAAAAACTACTTTTGGGATGATCCATTTCTGTTCCGCAGATGTGCAGATCAAGTCATCAGAAGATGCGTTACAGGATTAGAAATATCAAAAATATTGGAACACTACCACTCAGGGCCAACCGAAGGACACTATAGTGGAACAAAGACCGCACACAAAATACTTGAATCAAGTTTTTATTGGCCTTCGTTATTCAAAGATGCCAGCAGGTATGTTACTTTATGTGACAAATGCCAACAGACAAGTAACATATCTAAACGTGATGAAATGCCTCAAAACTATATACTTTCTTGTGAAATATTTGATGTGTGGGGTATCGATTTCATGGGCCCATTCCCCAGTTCATTTGGAAATAAGTATATCTTAGTAGGAGTTGACTACATGTCCAAATGGGTAGAAGCTCAAGATCTACCTACTAATGATGCTAGAGTGGTAGCACGTTTCTTTCAAAAACTCTTTTCGAGATTCGGAACACCTAGAGCAATTATCAACGACAGGGGCACTCATTTTTGTAATACCCAATTTGAAAAAACCCTTAAGAAATACGGAGTTCATCATAGAACGGCCACCCCATACCATCCTCAAACTAATGGACAAGCTGAAGTAGCAAACCAAGAACTCAAACGGATCCTTGAAAAAGTGGTAGAATCAAACAGAAAAGACTGGGCAACAAAAATAGACGATGCCTTATGGGCTTACAGAATCGCTTTTAAGACTCCTATAGGGACATCACCTTACAGACTGGTTTATGGCAAAAGTTTTCATCTCCCATTCGAACTAGAGCATAAAGCTTTTTGGGCTATTAAATTTCTAAACCTTGATCCCGAACTTGCAGGAAAAAATAGGTTGATGCAGCTGAACGAGCTAAATGAATGGTGAGCCCATGCATACGAAAATTCACGCCTATACAAGGAAGTAACAAAACGACGCCATGACATTCGTTTAAAGCAACGAAAACAATTTGAAGTTGGAGATCTTGTCTTACTATACCACTTAAGACTCAAATTGTTTCCCAGGAAACTAAAATCACGATGGTCAGGACCCTTCGTAATTCAATCTGTTCATCTATATGGCACGATAGAGGTAAGTCACCCATGATATGGTACTTTCAAAGGAAACAGACAACGTCTCAAACTTATAATAGTGAGGATTTTAAAGTCGATGGAAAGGAACTACGACTCTACAAACCGCCCTGAGTATACTAACAAGGTAACAGTCGAGCTTAGACTATAAACAAGTGCTTCTCGGGAGGCAACTCGAGTACTAACCATTTTAAATTATTTTAAATTCAAGTTTTAAACATTTAGGTCACTAACAGAGTATTTGAAGTACAGGTTCCCAGCACCACATGGCCGGTAACACGACCGTGCGTAAGGCCTTGTGCCAAACATGGAGAGAAACACGGTTGTGTAAAAACAGGGTAAATGATTTCCCCAAAACACGGGATGTGATAAATCCCTACGGCCATGCTTAGTACATTGGGTGTTTATATAGGCTTTGGGATGCTTCAAAACCCTTAAAAGTGGCCTTTTCCAAGTAGAACTAGACTTGGGCTCAACAGGGACACGGTCGTGTGCCACTCCCGTGTGGGGTGGTTTAGGCCGTGTTAAAGTCTGTTAAATGGACATGGGCATGTGGTCTACCCATGTGAGGAAGTCCAGGCCTTGTTGATTTCCCACGTTGACCCACTTTCTCCATTTTTGGCCCGTTTCTCGCTCTTTTTACTCTCCTATGCTCACCTAAGTATAAAACATGAAATTAAAGGATTATGAGCATCAAATTTCACAAATCTAATGATAATTCATCCAAAAATGTACTAAGCATGGGATAAAAATATGTATAAATTACGACTTATCATGAATCGAGAGTAATCGAACCATTCGAGTGTTGTAAAGGTGTCGCACCTGCATCACCGGACACGACAGTGCCCGCAGTTGCAACGGTGGTGTTCTGGTGGCCGACGGTGGTTGAGTAGTTGAAGAGTTACACTCCTACTGGGACTCTACAAGAGAAATTGATTTCAAATTAACTATTCCAAAAATAATATTATTTTAATAGTTTAATAGTAAATTAAATTTAATACTTATCTTAATAGTATTCTATTAATTTAATATTAAAGTGATTATCTTAATATTAAATTTAATTTAATGTTTATCTTGTAGGTAAACATTCTATTATTTTAATAAGATTTAATATTAAATTTAATCTAATATTTATCTTGACAAATATTATATTAATTTAATATAAAGTGATTAAGTTTAATTATAGTTGAACTCTCTAAACTCTCCCTATATAAATAGAGCCTTAGGTCATTATTTTACGCACTTGAATCCAAGAGAATGTTGTAAAGAGAAAATTCTCTGAAGAGATTATTTCAGAAAATTTTTTCAGAAAATTTCTAGAGATATTTTTTCTGATTTATAACATGACGCAAAAGTTTAAAGAAATTGAAAAATTACCCCACTGGTAAATTTTGTGACAAAATTTTTGATTCGAAGTGAGCCCACACTCGACAAACATGGGTTTGAGGATAGCGAAGTAGACTACTGAGTTAAACGCTCATCCTAGACGAATCGAAAAGGTACAATTTTGACTAAGTGTTTATTACTTTAGATATCACAACCAAGATCTTGTTTTGGAAAAATTTTCAAAACTCTTGTTTCTCCCTAATTTTATTTTCCGTTGAATTTTTCAAACTCATTTTTTCCAACAATTTCTATCATGAGCCAGGTTGTGCTCTATCTATAAGTATAACAGATAATCAAAATAAATTTCTCTTCTTCTTGAATGATTTGATTACATAGAAAGCAACATTCTTTGGATCTTATGCATGTTTTGAGTTATATATATGAATGGAAGCGATATTAAATATTTGTTATATAATTATTTTTTATTTTCGAGGTTGTGGCTCTTAGGAAATAGCCTATGGACTATCATCTCCACGTAAGGCTAATTTTTATAAAATTCATAGAATTCTTGTGAGCCATAAACGGACATAGGACTTAAATGTAAATTTTCCAAAAGCATTCATGGTGAGGAAAAGATGTGATAGTAGTTGAAGACCCAAGGAATGTCTTGTAGAGAAAAATTATGTAATTTTAGTTTTTAGAAATAGAACCATGGAAACCTTGGTTGGCAATTTTATTTTAATTACATGTCCCATTATATATTTGTTTTATAATTGTTTATAATATTTATATTATGTAATGTTATAATCATGATTTATATATGAGATGATCCACAATTAATCAATTTAAAACTAATAAGTGTGCTAATGAGAAAATACACGTGTAACACCCCTCGCCCGTATCCGACGTCGGGATAGGGTTTGAGGTGTCACCAAACTTAACTCAAGCATACGCATGTAAAACTAGGCCATAAAATTTTGGTCAATTTAAAACTTTTCATTTGATACTCAATTTGTCCCTTTATAGGACTTACGAGACCCAAAACATACATTCAAGATGATTTAAGTTTAAACTGAGAACTTAAGAAAAACTTGGAAAAGTTCATGCCTTAGGGTTCCACACGCCCGTGTGACTCAAGACACGCCCATGCCCTTAGCCCTTGTGCAACACTGACTTTAGGGCACAACCATGACACACGCCTGTGTGGCCTACCCATGGACAATACTGACTTAAAAGTTTAAGTGCAATGGACGCACAACCATAACACACACCCTTGGGGGTGAGCTGTGTGTCACACATGGCCTAGACACATGCCCGTATGTCTTACCCGTGTGGACAAACTAGGCTATCTTCCAAGCCATGTTGCACAACCTACACAAGATCATTTCAACACACTAATTCCATCCCAAAAGACATCAATTCATTCATAGAAAGAACATCATATACATTTACCAAAATAAATAACAGCCATTATCTAGGCTTAATATAAAATGAAGGGCTTTTATCTTAAGCCAATTTACATGAACAATTTCTCAATAATACAACTTCCTAGTCTAGCCTTATACATGCCATAATCAAAAATATAAATCCAACTATACCGAGTATTACGGCTAATAGTGTGATCGATATCTCTGACTTCAAGGGATCCTTGAGAAATTTGGCAGTACTGAAAGAAAAAAGAAAGGAAAGAAAGTAAGCATAAAGCTTATTAAGTTGCATATAAATAAATATACAACAATAGTTTCACGATTTATCATCATGCTTATAGCTCAAAGGTAAGCATAACTTGACTTACTCATTACCGTCCACTCAAGTCACATTTTCTAATTGAGATCATTACACATGTATACCAAAATAGGTACCTGTAACACTCAAAATAGTATCATACTTTCCTTATTAAATCTCTTTCTTAACTTCATACTTTCCTTATTAAATCTCTTTCTTAACTCTTAAAGTTGAGCCTTTTGGAATAATACCGGATATTCTATAAGCCTCAAACATGGGTTAAGTTGCCGATGCCATATCCCAGACATGGTCTTACACTAGCTATCTTCATCGAGGCTGATGCTATGTCCCAGACATGGTCTTACACTAGCTCTCGTGTATAAGTGCTGATGTATATTCCAGACATGTCTTACACTGGCATGAAGCTTAGTCGATGCATGTCCTAGACACGTCTTACACTGGCTATCATCATTGAGGCCGATGCATGTCCCAGACACGTCTTGCACTGGCACTCATCTCTACGCCGATGCCATGTCCCAGACATGATCTTACACTGGCTATCGTAATGTGGCTGATGCATGTCCCAGACACGTCTTACACTAGCCCTCGTCTCAATGCTGATGCCATGTCCCAGAAATGGTCTTGCACTGGCTCTCACATAACCCAATGCTATGGCATGAACATCCGGTTTGTTTCCTGGGGTTCTCACTGGATCTTTCTACTTTTTCAATCATAAATATTCATACTCAGTTCAAAATCTAGAGATTCATGCTATATCAAAATCAATAACAATCGAATACATGAATTTAACAATATCGCTATATTATTTACATACAACTTACCTCGATTTACAAAAAGTACTTGACTAGACGGCTTAATCGGATTGCTTGGCTTTGTCTCGATCTAGGCTCGGTTTTGGCAAATCTTGATCTATAATAGCAAAAAATGTACTCATTTAGTCATTAATTACAATTAGGCATTCATAATTTCACATCTTTGGTAAAATGACCATTTTGCCCCTAGGCCTAGCAAAATGACCATTTTACCCCTATATTCGAAAATTAATTTTTTATCAAATTTCTTCGTATTTCAAGCCTAGATAAACTCTTTTTACTCCTATAGGAACCCCAAATTCTCACTATTTCATACACTTATTACCTATTTTACAACTTATGCAAAATGTTTCCTTTAAGTGTTTTCAAGCTAACACCTTTTTCAAAAGTTGGTTATAACACAACTAGGACTCATATTCCTCCATAAAAACTCAGCATCTATCACAATTACATCCATGGCAAAATCCTAAACTCTTGACCATTTTGCAAGATATCACCCTCATTTGAAAGCTCATGCTTCAAGGGTCTCAAAAGTGTGAAAATCTTAAAGAAAAGTCATTAAAACCACTTACTTGTGAAAGGAATAAGTTGCTGAAAAATTTAAGCTTTCAAACCCCCTTTCATGGCTAAAAATTTCGGTGAAAAGAGATGAGAAGAAAAGAAATTGACAACCTTTTTCTATTTTGTTTCTTTTTTGGTCAAAATAGCTACCAAACTTCTACCTACTTTTAAAATTTGTCTCCTCTATGTCTCATGGCCGGCTATCCCATCAATTAAGGGCCTTTTTGCCTACTAAAGATCCCTAATTTTTATTCTTTAATAAAATAACACCTTTAGCCATCAAATTATGACTTTTACACTTTATGCGATTTAGTCCTTTTTCGCAATTGGGCTTACAATCGTTAAGATTAACTCGTCAAATTTTTCAAACACTAATATAATCATGCTATAATCTCATAATTATAATAAAATAATTTTTATAACTTTATATTTGTGGTCCCGAGACCATTGTTCTGTCTAGGCCCTAAATCAGACTGTTACATTTCTCCCTCATTAGGGATTTTCGTCCTCGAAAATCTTATCGGTGAATAAGTTCGAATACTGCTCTCTCAGAGACTCCTCGGGTTCCCATGTGGCTTCCTCGACTCCATGTCTATGCCACAAAACCTTCACAAGTGGTATACTCTTATTTCTTAACTGTTTGACCTCTCGAGCTAAGATCTTGACCAGCTCCTCACCATAAGTCATATCTGGAAGAATCTCAACCTCACTTGGTGCAATTACGTGCGAAGGGTCAAACTTGTATCGGCGTAACATGGACATGTGAAACACGTCGTGAATCTTTTCTAACTCTGGCGGAATATCCAATTGGTTGGCAACAGGCCCTACTCTCCCGATAACCTCATCAGGTCCTATGAAAGGAGGACCCAACTTGCTTTTTCTACCAAATCTGAGGACTTTCCTCCACAGGGAAACTTTCAAAAATACCTTATCACCGACCTCAAACTTAATCTCCTTTCGTTTGAAATCCGCGTAGGTTTTTTGTCTATCCGAGGCATCTTTCAAACAGTTGAGAATCACCTTAACTTTTTTCTCAACCTTTTTGATCAAATTAACCCCGTGAATCTGACTCTCTCTCAACCCCGTCCAGAATAAGGGCATTCGGCACTTTCGCCCGTACAAAGCCTCATAAGGTGCCATTTTTAGACTCGATTGATAGCTGTTATTGTTGGCGAATTCAACCAATGGTAAGTATTTTTCCCAACTTCCTTGAAATTCAAGAACACAGCACCTCAACATGTCTTCTAAGATATATATTACTCTTTCTGGCTGTCCATCAGTTTGCGGATGAAAGGTCATACTGAAACTCAACTTAGTTCCTAGAGCCTCTTACAACTTTTTCCAAGACCTCGAGGTGAACCTCGAGTCTCGATCGGATACAATCGATAACGGCATACCATAAAGCCTTACAATCTCAGAAACATATAAGTCGGGCAACTTTTCAAGGGAGTAGTCGCCACGCACTGGTATGAAGTGTGCTGACTTAGTGAGTTTATCGACAATAACCCATACTGTATCTTTCTTTTTCGGGGTTAGTGGCAAACCTATTACAAAATCCATGGTGATCCGATCCCACTTCCATTCGGGAACCATAATAGGCTAGAGTAACCCAGAAGGCACTTGGTGTTTAGTCTTTACTTGCTAACACACTAAACACTTAGAGACAAACTCTGAAATGTCTCTTTTCATTCCCAACCACCAATACATTTTCTTCAAGTTGTTATACATTTTCACGCTACCCGGGTGGACGGACGAACAACCACTGTGTGCCTTTCACAAAATCTTCTGAATGAGCTCACTATCTTTGGGTACACAAACTCTATCTTTGAACATTATACAACCATTAGTACTAATACAAAAATCTGACTCAATCTCTGATTCACACTGAGTTCTCTTGGCTTGCAGCTTCTCGTCATCTTTCTGAGCTTCACGGATTTCATGAAGAAAAGTCAGTCTGGCCCTCAACTTTGCTAGGACCGATCCATCACTAGATATAGTCAACTGAGTGTTCAAGGCTCTCAAGGAAAACAATGACTTCCTACTCAAAGCGTCAACGACTACGTTTGCCTTTCCCGGATGATAGTCAATAATCAACTCATAATCTTTTATTAGCTCTAACCATTGTCGTTGCCTCAAATTCAACTCTTTCTCAGACATCAGATACTTTAGACTCTTGTGATCAATAAATACTCGGCATCTCTCACCATACAAATGGTGTCGCCAAATCTTCAGTGCGAACACCACAGCTGCCAGCTCTAAATCATGACTCGAATAATTTCTCTCGTGAGGTTTTAACTGCCTCGAGGTATAGGCTATATCCTTGCCTTCTTGTATGAGCACACACCCTAAACCATTTTTGGAGGCGTCACTAAAAACTACAAATCTTTGCCCGACTCCGGTTGCACTAAAATTGGGGCTTCGGTCAGCAAAGCCTTTAATTTCTCGAAACTCTGTTGGCATTCTACTGTCTATTCAAATTTGACTTCTTTCTGTAAAATCCTTTTCATCGGTGTAGCTACCATAGAGAATCCATTTACAAATCGTCTATAGTATCCCGCTAGCCCCAAAAAACTATGAATCTCTGTTACATTCCTTGGCGGTTTCCATTCTACAATAGCTGAGCTTTATTTGGGTCAACTCTAATTCTGTCAGCCGACACAATATGCCCTAGAAATATGACTTCGTTGAGCCAAAACTCGCTCTTACTAAACTTGGCATAGAGTTGCTTATCCCTCAAGGTCTACAATACAGTTTTCAAATGCTTCGCGTGCTCACTCTCGTTACGTGAATAAACCAAGATGTCATCAAGAACGACGAACCTATCCAAATACATTCGGAAGATGCGGTTCATCAAGTCCATAAATACTGCTGGGGCATTTGTCAATCCAAAAGACATAACAAGAAACTCGTAATGCCCATATCTTGTCCGAAAAGCAATCTTCGGTACATCTTATTCCTTGACTCTTAACTGGTAGTAACCCGACCTCAAATCTATTTTAGAAAATACAGTGGCTCCTTTCAGTTGATCTAAGAGATCATCAATCCTCGGTAAGGGATACTTGTTCTTCACTATTACTTTGTTAAACTGCCTATAGTTGATACATAACCTCATCGACCCGTCTTTCTTTTTTATAAAAAGTACCGGAGCACCCCATGGTGAATAACTCGGTCTAGCAAAACCCTTATCTGTTAACTCTTGCAACCGTACTTTCAACTCTTTCAACTCAGTGGGGGCCATTCTATACGGTGCAATCGAGATTGGCGTTGTGCTAGGAACTAACTCGATACCAAACTCAACTTCACTTTCTGGAGGTAATCCAGGCAACTCTTCCGGAAAAACATCTATAAACTCACAAGCCACTGGTATCGACTCAATCTTCGACTCGGACACTTGAGTATTCAGCACAAAAGCTAGATAAGCCTCATACCTTTTTCTCAAATATTTTTCAGCGTTCAAAGACGATATTATTACAGGTGATTTATCCAAGTCACCTGGTCCAACCTGAAGAATATTCCCATCTTCACACTTTAACTCAATAATTTTCTTCCCATAGTCCACTACGACACTATGAGGAGTCAACCAATCCATCCCGAGGATTACGCCAAACTTATTGAACGAAAATAACATTAAATTTTTCGGGAAACAATGACCCCTAATTGTCAAAGGACAACTCCTACATACTTGGTCAACTAGAACATATCTACCCAAGGGATTGGCCACTCTTATTACAAATTCAGTACACTCCACTATCATGCTCGTTCGAGGAATCAGTTCCATACAAATATAGGAGTGGGTAGACCCCAGATCAATCAAAACAACAACATAAATATCATGAATAGAAAAAGTACCGATAATCACGTCGAGAGACTCTGTATCCTCACGGGTACGAATAGCATAAGTCCTCGCAAGCGCTCTGCCCTCGGACCTCGCCACTGTATCTCTAGTCGCGCCTCTACTGTTAGCTCTACTACCCGGATTCTTTTGTGGTCTCCCCCTCAATGGAGCATTGCTTGCCTTCATTTCTTGCTTCCTCCCTCTTTCTTCCATTTCAGGGTAATCACGAATAAAGTGGTCTAGTGATCCACACTTGAAACTGTAACAGCCCAATTTAGACCCTATTCGGAATGCTGGTTTTTGGACCACGAATCCGAGTCAGAAAAATATTTAAAAATTATTTTCAATGTTTATTATGTGCGAATTTATATGTATGAAATTTTCGTGCTTTATTTTTATCATTTGAGTGTTGATTTAATTAAAAGGACTTAATCGTGCAAAATGAAAATTTAATGATTAAATGTGAATAATGCCTAATTGATATTGTCTTTACAGTATGAAGTACTAATGTTGTAATAAGGCCATTTATTATATGTGTGGACGGTTTTAGATATGTTATATATGGTTTTCTAATTAAACTTTAAAGGTTAAATATGTAAAATAGTAAATAATATATACAATATATTATAACATTATTAAAAGCCATGTGAATGTGTTCATACTTTGGACCGAAAGTAACAAAGAAAAAAAGAAAAGAAAGCTTTAGGTATTCGGCACTTTGGAAGCTTAATCAAGATCAAGAACCAAAGAAATCAGATTTGGATTGGAGGAAAAACTAATATCGTCAATTAATCATCCCGTTCCGATCACCATTGTCCGAGGTAAGTTTATAAGCAAATAAACATAGTTATTTTTTTAATAAAAATAAGTTACATGTGCTAAATTGATATATTAGTGTGACAGCCCAAAGTTGACCCTAGTCGGGAAGTGGTTTCGGGACCGCTAAACCGAGTCACCGAAATGTTTGAATGTGATACTTATTGTCTAGAATATGTAATTATGAATGTGTGAAAATTTCAAGCTTCAATTTGGTTGATTTCATGTGAATTTAGTCAATAGGACTTATGTGAGAAAATTCTAAAATGTGATAGGTCAATGTGTGAGGACCTATTAGTGCATGTGGACAAAGGGGGACTTGCATGTCAAATTCCCCCCCTACTAGTAGTGGCCGGCCATGACAAGCATGGTAGACCAAGTTTGATGGCCAAGACATGTCATAGACATGTTTTGTTGGTGCATCATGGGTGGAAAAAAATAAAATAATAGGCATGGAAATTAAATAATGAAAAGGAGTATGATGATTACACACAAAAAAAAAGTGTGTAGTTGATTCTTTTCCCCCCATTGCCGTGAGCTAAAGAAAAGAGAGGAGAAGATCTTTGTTCATCCTTTTCTCACCTTCATTTAGCCTAAATTAGAAAGAAAAACAAAGAAAAAATTTTCTCATCCTTTGGTTCATCCTTGGCCAAAAATTTTAAGGAGGAAAGAAGAAGAAAGGTGAAGAGATTCGGCCATGCATGTAGCTAGGCTAAGGTATGTTTGATGATGTTCCATGAGATGCATGCATGTTTTAGTTGTTAGCTTGAGTTCTACCTAGCCCATGGTCTAAATCTTGCTATGTGATGGAATTGGCACTTGACCATGGATGCATCATTCTTGGTTGGTGTTTGATGTTGTGGTGATGAGGCATGAGGATGAGTTAAGATTCGGCCTAGGTGGAGGTTGTGTTAATGCCATTGCATGCAAAATATGAAGCTTGTTAATGATGCATGTGATGATGGCTTGATGATTCTTGAACCTCCTTTTTAGCATTTTTGTGTGAGCACATATGTGCATTGGTTGCTAAATGGAGAAGAATCGGCTAGCAAGATGTGTGCTAAGGCCGAATGTAACTTTGCATGTTAATGAGCAATGCATGTGTTAAATTGATGAAAAGGGGGAGGATGCTTTACTAGTGTGTATATGTGTGTATTAAGTGTTGAAATCGACCCCAAAAATAGACATGCATATTCGGCCAAGGGGAAAGAAATTAGCTAATATGTTGTGTTGATGCATGATTTTTGCATGTATGAGACTTTAATGTCTAATGTATAAATATGGGCTAAGTGCCTTGTGTTCATCTTTTTGATGCCTAAATGATGAAATCAATTTATTTGTTTAATTAAGCTCAAGAGCAAAGGGGAAATAAATCCGATAAAGGGAAGGAAAAAGTGGTTGAATAGCTAGCGGAATCGTTCGACAACACCCGAGGTAAGTTCTTGAGTAAGAGAGCTTAAATTACGATGTGATTAAATCATGCTCTATGTGTGGCTATTGAGCCGAATGTGCAAGGACGATATGTGCCTTGTGTTTGAGTTTCGCAAATGAAAATGAAATATGAATGTGCCATGAATTATTGTTTGATGTGCATGATTAATTGAATGCTGTCCGGGCTAAGTCCCGAAGGCTTTGTGCTAAGTGAATATATCCGGACTAAGATCCGAAGGCATTTGTGCGAGATACAAATTCCGGGTTAAGCCCCGAAGGCCTTTGTGCGAGATACTAAATCCGGGTTAAGTCCCGAAGGCATTCGTGCGAGTTGTTAAATCCGGGTTATGTCCCGAAGGCATTGTGTGAGTTACTAAAACCGGGCTATGTCCCGAAGGCATTTGAACGAGGAGCTATATCCGGTTAAATCCCGAAGGTACGTGATTTGGTAATGAATGAGCTTGCTGTAAAATTCCAGCGAATACTCGAAAAACATCCCAATATGGGGATATGTTACGTATGTGTTGAATTTAATCGAGCCCTTACAAATAAATGTTCGCTCAGTTGATAAACGAGCTACCGGCCTTCGGCTAAGTTAGTCTATTGTGTATGTACATAAGGGTTGTTAATGTTGTGAAGCAAGTTTGATATCGGTAAATTGCGTATTGTGAAATATTCCGTTTAGCTAAATGTGTGTTATTATTTGTTTATGTTGGAATTCCTTGCTCAAAACTTACTAAGCATAAATTGCTTACTCGTTACACTGCTCCTCTGTTTTATAGATTTTTGGTTCTCCAGCTATCAGACTCGGGATCTTGAAGTCGAAGTCGCCCACACTATCAAAGGCTCTTTTGGGGACTATTTTGGTTGAATTTTGATATGGCATGTATAGGACTACCCATTGTTGTTTTTCGAGTACTTTATGAAATGTATAAGTGTACAGCCATGCGAAAATGGCTTGTAGAAGTGGAGTATGGCATTAGACAATTCATGTTTATGAATGTATAGATGGTTTCATGATGTAACTATAGTTGGAATGGAAGTGTTGAGCAAATGATCAGCCATTGGAATGGCTAAGTATGATCATATGTGGGCATATGTATGACAAGGCCCTAGTTGGTCCATGAAACCCCGAAAATAGGTAAGGTTTACTTTGAAAACAGAGGCTGACAGCAGCAGTGGTGTGGATTGGAAAAATCACAAGAATTCGTAGGAGTGGAATTAAATAGTGAATAAATTATGTAATCGAAACTTGATGAATCTACTTTCATATGAAAGTAACGAAACAATCATATGAACAGTACAGTAAGAGATATTCGGGTTCTTCTGGAACAGGGCCAGAACAGTTTCTGGATTCCCTGTTCCGATTTTGGAAATTCACTATAAATTGACCAGAGATAATTAGGGGTCATACCATATATGTATGGATTCCTCTCTGAGTCTAGTTTCCAAAGAAACAAACGGCATCAGTATTGAAGCTCTGTGCAGAGAGATATCCAAGTCGTAATGGGAAAAGGTCAGTGTAGTCGACCCCTGTAACATGGGAGACTTTGACTAATAAACTGTACTAATTGGCCTGACCAAAAATTCTAGAAAAAAATACATAGGTGGGGACATGAGTCTAGTTTCAGGGAAAAATCACAAAACTGATTTTCGAGTTGTGAAACTCAAGATATGATTTTTGAAGCGACTAGTACTCAGACTAGGCAGTGTCTGGAAAAATTTTTCAAAGTTTGTTAACATCTTGTGTCCGACTCCAGTGTCGGTCTCGGGTTCGGGGTGTTACAATTAGAGAATGTATAAATGATAGCTAAATATGTGTACACTTGGGAACTATGTTTACGATTCAATTCGATCAAGATTTGACATCTAAGAAGCCCCGTACGAACCTTAGGAATAGCTAGGATACATATGTCATGACATAGGATTTTTTATATGTTTTCTCGTGTAAGACCGCGTCTAGGAAGTTGGCATTGATATGGGATTTAGAGTAAGACCATGTTTGGGACATTGGCATCGTAATTGTGATTCATGTAAGACCCTGTCTGGGACAGTCGCATCGACATGTGATTACATGTAAGACCACGTCTGGGACGTTGGCATTGTACGATATGTGTTATAATTCGAGTATCTTTTTTAATTTTGAATGGTTCAACAGGCAAGGATAAGTTACGAATGAATGTGAAAACAAGTTAAAATGAACAGGTAGATGACAATTTATTACCTTTTTGGATATAAGGTAAGTTGATTATTTGATATGTGATACAAGTTATATATGACGTTAATGGTAGTGATTGTGTATATAAAAATCTATATGTGGATTAATGTACAAGTATGTGATATTAATGTTTGGTTTTTGAGCTTATATTCGGCCTAATGTTACATGAAGAATAAATTGAAATGTGAAATTCATATTGATATTAAAGGATTTATGTGCATTCGATTAGTAGGTATTTGAAATATGAACCTTAGAATGAGTTTATAGGGAAGTATATATATTCAGTAAAATAAGGTCTATGTGATATTAAACATGTTAATGAAGCAATGTGTTTTGGAAATGTTATAATTTATGTATAGATAAATGTTTGGTAATTAAATTTCATAAGTATGGCTTGGTTATGCCTTAATAAATTATCGATGCCATTGAGATAATACTTAAATTAAGAATTGAGCTATGAATGAAGTGAATGAAACCATAAGTTTGAGTATATGATTACTCATATTTTAATGATATATATATGTATGGTATGGAAATGTGAATTTCATACTTAAGCCAAATTTTATATGTGCATTTGTTTATATGGTAATTGAATGTGAAATTATGACTAAGGAAATGTGAATTGTATAAATGTATTATGATAGTATGTATTCGATCAAGTGAAATTTTTATTGATATTGAGTATGAAAGATGATTTTGGACAAAGAACGAATGCATGTTTGGACAAAACTTAATTCATGTTTAGTTATATGTGGATATTTGAATTTACAAGTATGGTTTGGTTATGTCTTATTAAATTATTATTGTTATTGAGTTAATGTTTGCTTATGACTTACTAAGCTAAGATAGCTTATTGTGTGCGTGTATTTTTACTTCTATTTATATATTTTGGAGACTAGTTGCAGGCTCGGGGATCATCAGCAAAGTCTATCACACTATCGACTGCTTTCGGTACTTTTAAAAGTTGAATTAGAAACCTATGGCATGTATAGGCTATACTACTTTTCGAATATGGTTGAAGTTGTATATATATGTATAAGCCATGCGAAAATGGCTTGTCCATTTTGTTAATCTTGGAATTTATACTTTGGCTTGATGATTATGTTTGGTTGTGGTTTTGGTTGATTTGGTTTTGGTATATATAAGTATGGTATGTTTGATATTTTACTCATGAGTTTATTGATTCAAATATGTCTTGTATTTGGTTTTATTGAGAAATGGGAATTTGTGCATATATGGCTAAAACTTTGGTTTTATAATGATAGGTATAAAATTTGATTCATAGTGTACTTTCATTGAATAGTTGAATATAAAATGACTTAATATGGTCTTGTGATTTGGAAAAAGTATATTTCCTATATGTATTTTAAAGCATATGAATTTAACTTGTTTGTATTCGGCAATTGTCTTTGGATTTTGACCATTTGAATAGTAAATTTGAATGCTTTGTTGTGTGTTTTCAAATTATGTTAGTTTATTAATAATTATTACCACATAAGAGATATATGTTCAAGACAAGATATTTATATATAATAAATGTGTTAGCTTATTAAAATTCTTTCATTACGTAAAGAAATGGATAAGAATTATGTTGGTAAATTAATCACGATTTGGTATTTATATATATATTTACATATAAGTATATGAAGTGATGGGTTGATTTATATATAATGGTATGTGCGTAGTTGAATATGTATTTTTTGAATTGGTCTTGAATATGAAGTTTGTTATATTGCAAATACATTGTTTGTATTGTTCTTAATGTGATATGAAAATTTTGGATAATGTTTGGAATTAGTTCTATGTAAGAACATACGCTTGTAAAGAGATTTAGTAAGTTAAAAGTGGACAATGAAATATGCATTACTATATTCGGTCGAGGTTTTGTAAAGTGACTAAATGAATAGTACTTTAAGTTATAAGGAATTAAGTTTGTTATTTTCTAAATGGTGCCAAATGGAACTTGTCAAAAATGAGATGTGTTTGAATATCTTTATTTATTATGTCTTATATATGTGTTTATAGATTGTAATATTATATTATATTTATGGTATGAACAAATGCAATGAGATAAAATGATATGTTCAGTGCTTATTGCTTATGAATTATAAATCTGATTATGTGTTTAGAAAGTACCGCAATATGATTTGCAAAGAGATTAATTTAGTTTTATTTATATTAATAATTATCTGTTTTAAGAGTTTCAATAAAATTATGCATATGATTATTTGGAAGTTATATTTCGTCTGGTAATACCTCGTAACCCCTTTCTGGTGACGGATACGGGTTAAGGGTGTTACAGAAACAACCCCTCTCATTTACTCGACATTCACCTAAGTGGCATCTCCCACATTGTGGACACTCTTGCCTATCTGGCCGAGTACTACCAAAACTAGCGACCGAAGTGGTCTGGGCTTTAGATGTCATATTCTGATGATTCTTGTTCCTCCTCGAATATCCCACAAGAGCGTTTGATCGGGCAATAAATTATTTCGACCTCTTGGAGGAGGACTGATGCGTATTCCCCATCTGTCTTCTCTTTAAATCTCGCGACTCAATGGCCACCTTCCTCCTCTCATTCACCAGCTCTTCTGCTTTACATGCTCTCTCAACGAGCACTATAAATTCTCTTAACTCTAGGATGCCTACAAACACTCGAATGTCTTCATTGAGGCCATCCTCAAACCTCTTACACATAGTAGCTTTAATGGATACGCATTCTTGCGCATATTTGCTGAGCTTCACAAACTCACGCTCATACTCCGTAACAGTCTTACTACCTTGCTTTAACTCTAGAAATTCCTTCCTTTTCTGATCCAAGAATCTCTAGCTAATATACTTCTTTCGAAACTCTTCTTGGAAGAATTCCCAAGTGATCCTCTCTCTCGGTACAATAGACATGAGAGTGTTCCACAACTGATAAGTCGAGTCTCACAGGAGTGACACGGCACACTTCACGCACTCATCAAGTGTGCATAATAGCTCATCGAATACGCTTATGGTATTTTCTAGCCAAAACTCCGCTCTCTCCGATCATCATCTACACTAGCCCGAAATTCCTCGGCCCCTTGCTTTCGGTTCTTGTCTACCGGAGGCTTCTCTCTCCTGAACATGTCTGTACCTTGCGGAGCCACCGGGGCATACTGAAGAACTGGAGGAGGTGGGGGAGGTGGAGTGTTCGAGTTCGCACGAACGAACTCCATATACCAAGTATTCATCATTAGGAGGTAGGCTTCCCTTGCCCCTCCGCCTTGGCCCATACTTACGGGCTCACTCTCTACCGGCGCGGTCCCTTCTGCGGGAGCCGACGTATTACTTTCCACATCATCCACCGTGGTTCTATCAGGATCCATTACTATATAAAAACACATTTTTTAGTTGTCAAGAATCGTCACACTATCAATATATATATTTATGGCATGTATGGCTAGACTTGTACTTTAACTAGATTAGTCTTAGAACTGACTAAACCATGCTCTGATACAACTAAATGTAACACTCTTCGCCCGTATCGGACGCCGGGACAGGGTTCGAGGTGTAACCAAACTTAACTCAAGCATACGCATGTAAAACTGGGCCATAAAATTTTGGTCAATTTAAAACATTTTATTTCATAATCAATTTGTCCCTTAATAGGACTTACGAGACCCAAAACATACATTCGAGATGATTTAAGTTTAAATTGAGAACTTAAGAAAAATTTGGAAAAGTTCATGCCTTAGGGTTCCACACGCCCATGCCCTTAACCCGTGTGCAACACTGACTTTAGGGCACGGCAATGACACACGTCTGTGTGGCCTACCCGTGGACAATACTGACTTATAGACACGACTATGTCACACGCCCATGTGGCCTACCTGTGGACAATACTGACTTAAAAGTTTAAGTGCAGGGGACACATGGCCATAACACACACCCATGGGGGTGAGCCGTGTGTCACACACGGCCTAGACACATGCCCATGTGTCTTGCTCATATGGACAAACTAGGCTATCTTCCAAGCCATTTTGCACAACCTACACAAGATCATTTCAATATACTAATTCCATCCCAAAAGACATCAATTCATTCATAGAAGGAACATCATATACATTTACCAAAACAAATAATAGCCATTATCTAAGCTTAATATAAAATGAAGGGCTTTTATCTTAAGCCAATATACATAAACAATTTCTCAATAATAGAACTTCCTAGTCTAGCCCTATACATGCCATAATCAAAAATATAAATCCAACTATACCGAGTATTACGGCTGATAGTGTGATCGATATCTCTGACTTCAAGGGATCGTTGAGAAATTTGGCAGTACTAAAAGAAAAGAGAAAGGAAAGAAAGTAAGCATAAAGCTTAGTAAGTTGCATATAAATAAATATACAACAACAGTTTCGCCATTTATCATCATGCTCATAGCTCAAAGGTAAGCATAACTTGACTTATTCATTACCGTCCGCTCAAGTCACATTTTCTAATTGAGATCATTACACATGTATACCAAAATAGGTACCTGTAACACTCAAAACATTATCATACTTTCCTTATTAAATCTCTTTCTTAACTCTTAAAGTTGAACCTTTTGGAATACTGTTGGATATTCTATAAGCCTCAAACATGGGTTAAGTTACCGATGCCATGTCCCAGACATGGTCTTACACTAGCTCTCTTGTATAAGTGCTGATGCATGTCCCAAACATGTCTTACACTAGCACGAAGCTTAGCTGATGCATGTCCCAGACACATCTTACACTGGCACTCATCTCTACGCCGATGCCATGTCCCAGACATGGTCTTACATTGGCTATCGTAATGTGGCTGATGCATGTCCCAGACACGTTTTACACTAGCCCTCGTCTCAATGCCGATTCCATGTCCCAGACATGGTCTTACACTGGCTCTCACATAACCTAATGTTATGGCATGAACATCCGGTTTGTTTCCTAGGGTTCTCACTGGATCTTTCTACTTTCTCAATCATAAATATACATACTCAGTTCAAAATCTAGAAATTCATGTTATATCAAAATCAATAACAATCGAATACATGCATTTAACAATATAGCTGTATTATTTACATACAATTTACCTCGGTTTACAAAAAGTACTTGACTTGATGGCTTAATCGGATTGCTTGGCTTTGCCCTGGTCTAGGCTCGGTTTTGGTAAACCTTGATCTATAATAGCAAAAATGTACTCATTGAGTCATTAATTACAATTAGGCATTCATAATTTCACATCTTTGGTAAAATGACCATTTTGCCGCTAGGCTCTGGCAAAATGACCATTTTACCCCTATATTCGAAAATTAATTTTTTTTTATCAAATTTCTTCATATTTCAAGCCTAGATAAACTCTTTTTACTCCTATAGCAACCCCAAATTCTCACTTTTCATACACTTATTACCTATTTTACAACTTATGCAAAATGGTTTCTTTAGGTGTTTTCAAGCTAACACCTTTCTCAAAAGTTGGTTATAACACAACTAGGACTCATATTCCTCCATAAAAACTCAGCATCTATCACAATTACATCCATGGGAAAATCCTAAACTCTTGACCATTTTGCAAGATATCACCCTCATTTGAAAGCTCATGCTTCAAGGGTCTCAAAAGTGTGAAAATCTTGAAGAAAACTCATTAAAATCACTTACTTGTGAGAGAAATAAGTTGCTGAAAGATTTAAGCTTTCAAACCCCCTTTCATGGCTGCAAAATTCGATGGAAAGAGATGAGAAGAAAAGAAATTGACAACCTTTTTCTATTTTGTTTCTTTTTGGTCAAAATAGCTACCAAACTTCTACCTACTTTTAAAATTTGTCTCCTCTATGTCTCATGGCCAGCTATGACATCAATTAAGGACCTATTTGCCTACTAAAAACCCCCAATTTTGGTTCTTTAATAAAATAACACCTTTAGCTATCAAATTATGACTTTTGCACTTTATGCGATTTAGTCCTTTTTCGCAATTGGGCTCACAGTAGTTAAGATTAACTCGTCAAAATTTTCAAACACTAATATAATCATGCTATAATCTCATAATTATAATAAAATAATTTCCCAAATTTGTATTTATAGTCTCGAGACCACTGTTCCAACTAGGCCCTAAATCGGGCTGTTACAACACGTGTTGTATTGTTCTATTAACTTCTTTAGGTTATTCGATAACTATGAGAAGTGTGGTAATGAGAAAGTGCATGTCTAGGATTGACTCTGGTTAAGAAAGGATTGGTCTTTAAGTGGTCAAATTTGACTCAGCTCCCTTTCCTTGGACCCTACCTGGTGCACGGTTCACATTCATTTCTTCGGTTTTTCCCTTAAAAGAAAAACTGTGGAGAATAAAAATTGTTTGTTTTCGTGATTGATTGATTCTTATGAATGAATATGAATATTTTAAAATTATCATAGCATGCCATGCATATATTGGAAGCATGCCATTTAGATTATGTAAGAATGCCACTAGGACTATTGTATGATCATTCATGTAATTTGGGATAAAAAAAAACCTTGCATGTTTTTAAAATATTCAGTGGGGGAATGTCCTTGAACAAGACCTACAACCTCCATTCATGGTCAATAAGTGATAAAATGATAAAATTTCGTGTCGATTCCTACCCTGGCTGTATCCCAAGACAAGCTTTGTCATGTGGGTTAACTAGATGGGATTTCCTTTTAAGGACAACAAATTATTCATGACTTTCAAGGAGATTGTCCCAAGATGACTCACAAATGAGAGCAGGTTCATGATAGGTGTTGAGTCAAGGGTTACATGATAAATAGTAATTTATACATATTTTCATCCCATGCTTAGCACATTTATGGATGATTTCTCCTTAGATTTGGTGAATTTGATGCTCTTAATTCTTTAATTTCATGCTTTATACTTAGGTGAGCATAGGAGAGTAAAAAGAGCGAGAAGCGGGCTGAAAATGGAGAAAATGGACCCATGTGGGAAATCAACACAGCCTGGAATTCCTTACATGGGCGTGTCACACGGCCGTGTCCATTTGGCAGGATCAAAACATGACTTACACGGGCAGACTACATGCCCATGCCTATTCAATAGCCTTGACCACATGCTGGAGTAATTGTATACAAGCGTGTCCCCGCCGAGCCCAAGTATAGTCCTATTCGGAAAAGGCCACTTTTGAGGGCTCTTAGGCATTCTAAAGCCTATTTAAACACCTCAAGAGGCACTTAGAAGAGACACACGGAGTAGGAGGCAAGGAATTACTCAAGGGAAGCCGATTGATCCATCTCAGAAGCCGGATTCATCGTCAAGACTGAAGATCTCCCTTCAATTCCAATTCAAGAGTTTTGGGTTTTCTTTATGTTTTTTTATTTTTATTCTTTTGAGATGTTTTCTTTCATAATTATAAACTAAACCCCCTAAATACCTAAGGGGAATGAAACCTAAGACAGATCTTGTTATTATTATCTGAATTGTATAATAAATATTTGACTTGTTCTTAATTATGTGTTCTTAATTCTTGTTTTAATATTCCAGCATATTATTCAAGTTAATGCTCTTGTTTAGAGGAGGAAAAGACCCTGTTTAAGAGTAAATTTTTCGTAATTAAGCAGAGTTGATTGCACGCCTAGAGATAGGGTGATAAGATTTTGCTGGATTAGGGTGAAACCTAATAAGGGGATCCACAGATCGAGTTAATACAACACTAGGGCATTAATTAGAAAGAGATTTCAATTAATCAACCTAGGGTTAGACGTTATTAGTCTCGAGAGAGATAATAATATAACTTAGGGAGTCCTACGGATCAAGTCAAATGAATAAACCGTTTGATTCAGAGTTAAATAACAAGTGAAGTCTAGGTGGATTTTTCCTTGGGTATTGTCTTAATCAATCGAGTTCTCCCAAAAGCTTTTCCCAATTTTCTCTCTGTGCACCCTTAGTTTAGTTAAGTAGTTTAGATAAACAAATCCCTTAATTTTTAGGCAAGATAATAAAAAGAAAGTAATTACTAGTACTCTTGGTTCCTTTGGGTTCGACAATCCAGTCTTGCTAAAGCTATACTACTGTTCCACAGATACACTTGCCTTCATCGTGATAATAGTTAGTTTCAAGAATGATTAATTATAAATTTTTAAAACCTGTCACGAATATCACGTACCAAGTTTTTGGCGCCATTGCCGGGGAATTAAGATATTAGGAACACTCGATTTTTATTACTTTAGCCATTTTACTTTATTTGCAATTTAATTTTTTATTTTCTTTTCTAATTTTTATTTTATTCGTTCCTAGTAGGTTTTTATAGTTTATGACTAGAAAAAACTCGTCGGGACCATTACTATTTGATAGTGAGATCGATCGCACAGTTTGCAGAAACCGAAGAGAAATAAGGCGAAGCTTATGATACATAGAGGAATAGCAAGAGGACGCTACTTCAACCACAACCAAGGAGATGGCTGAAAACCAGGAAAATCCACTACCTCCTGCGATTGCCGCTAATCCAGTAAAGCAGAATCCTGCTCCGCATACTATGTATGATTATCCTAAACCTTCTTTAATAGGAACTGAATCGAGCATAGTTAGGCCTGCTGTTGCTGCGAATAATTTTGAACTGAAACCTAACACCATTCAAAGGATCCAACAGTTTGCTCAGTTTGATGGTTTGCAGGACGAGGACCCAAACGCTCATTAGGCGAATTTCTTAGAATTTTGCGACATGTTTAAAATAAATGGCATTTTTGTTGATGCCATTCGCCTTCGTTTATTCCATTTTTCATTGAGGAACAAAGCTAAACAGTGGTTGAACTCGTTCCCATGAGGGTCAATCACTACTTGGGAACAAATGACCGAAAAGTTTTTACTAAAATATTTTTCGCCAGGTAAAACGGGTAAATTACATAATGATATCTCTTCTTTTGTGCAGATGGATTTAGAAACACTCTATAATGCATGGGAGAGATAAAAGGACCTTTTGCGAAGATGCCCTCACCATGGGTTACCACTCTGGCTACAAGTTCAAATGTTTCACAATGGCTTGAATCCTTTGACTCGACAGATGATTGACGCAGCTACTGGTGAAACTATCAATAATAAGACACCTAAGGATGCTTATGAATTTATAAAAGAGATGTCACTGAATAATTATCAGTGGCAAGTCATGAGGACAAAGCCAATAAAAATAGCCAGCGTTTTTAACATCGATTTGGTCACCATGCTCTCTAATCAGGTAGAACTTTTGAATAAAAAAATTGACCCTTTTTTTGGTTCTTCACAGGTTCACCCAGTAATGCAGTGCGAAACAAGTGGAAGTGGATCAAGCAATTCAGAATACCTACCCTATGGCCACAACATGGAGAGCGAGCAGTTAAATTACATGGGTAATAATCCTCGATTTCAAAGTAATCCTTATAGTAATACTCACAATGCAGGTTGGAGGAACCACCCAAATTTCTCGTGGGGAGGCCAAGGGAATCAAAGACCACCACCTTCAGGCTTCCAACAACTACCTTACCAACAAGAGAAAAAGTCGAACCTTGAGGATATGCTAACAAAATTCATCTCGATGTCAGAAACTCATTTTTAGAATACCGAGACAACACTTAAGAATCAACAAGCTTCGATCCAAGGGCTCAAAACTCAGATAGGACAGCTCGCTAAATTAATATCTGAATGACCACAAGGTAGCCTACCAAGTAACACTGAATCTAACCCAAGGGAACAACTCAACGCAATTACCATCCAAGACAAGGAAGGGTTAGTGGAACTTCAACTAGAACTGAGGCAAGGAATTGTGGTAAGTAAAAGCAGAGGTAAGGAAGACCACAGTGAACAAACACTGGTAAGTAAAGAGTACAAACCTCGTGTGCCATATCCCAACGAGACAAGAAAAGACCACACAGACGAACAATTCGGTAAATTCCTTAAATTATTAAAGAAATTACATATTAACTTATCATTTATTGAAGCTCTTTCACAGATGCCAAACGCAGTCAAATTCTTAAAGGAGCTTTTAACAAATAAGCGGAACTTGGATGAAGAGTCGCATGTGGAGCTAAATATGGTTTGCTCAGCCATACTACAGAATAAGTTGGCCAACAAATTAAAATATCCAGGGAGTTTTACGATTCCCTGTTTAATTGGTAGCCTAGATGTTAATAATGCTTTGGCTGATTTAGGGGCTAGTATCAATGTTATCCCTTACAAAATGTTAAAGCAACTAGGTCTTAGGAAACCCAAACAAACTAGGATAAGTATTCAATTAGCCGATAAAACAATAAGATTTCCTAAGGGTATTATTGAAGATGTACACGTTAAAATTGACAAATTTATATTCCCAAATGATTTCATTATTCTAGAAATAAAAGAGGATAGTAATGTTCCTTTAATTTTAGGGAGGCCCTTTCTAGCAACTGCTAGAACAATAATTGATGTTGGCACACGTGAACTCCCACTTCGTGTAGGAGACGAAACAATCACCCTTCAAGCTCGTAATTTGAGTAACACATCGAAAATTGAAGGTGGTGGTATAAATCATCCTACTAAAACTGACCATGTTGTGCAACCTACTTTGCAGGAAATAGGCTCGAAGAACATACATGATCCATGTTCAAGCAAAGGACCTATCTATGAAGAACGAAGGCTACAAATTGAGGAACTAGATGAATGGCGGACACATAAACCAAAAACACACGATAAACCAAAACCACGCCATGACAAGCTAAATTTTTCCCCAAATCAACTTAAGGTTGGAGACAAAGTGCTATTAGACCCAGTAGACCCTCTTATTACCACTTTTGAACCGAATGAAGAAATCCCTCTTACGGTACTTAGCATTTTTCCATACGGTACAGTCGAGGTAATTCATCCCAAATTCGTCACGTTCAAGGTAAATAGTACTTGTCTTAAACCTTATGTTGATAAAACTGATAGTAGGGATGAGGAGTGATCACGCAACAATAGAGGTAAGTCGAGCTTAGACTATAAATAAGCGCTTCTTGGGAGGCAACCCGAGCACTAATAGTATTGATTTCTTTAAAAAATTTTAGTTTTTAACATCTATTCACTAACTGAGTCCTTGAAACACAGGTTTTCTAATCTACACGGCCAGGCACACGGGCGTGCCTTAGGTCATGCTCACACCACGGGAGGAGACACGGCCGTACGACACGACCGTACAAAAATAGGGCAAAATTTTCCCCAACACGAGATGCGATAAGCTACCACGACCGTGCGACATGGCTGTGGGTAGGTCTGTCAAAATAACACGAGCGTGCGACACGCCCGTGTCTAGAAACCATGGTTGAAACTGAGAATTTAACACATGGAGCACCCCAAACCTAGCCCAGAAGTTACGGCCGGATCCGGCATGCCACATCAAAAACGTTAAAAAAAATTTCCATTCTAAGTCCAGAAAATCGTACTTGATGTTCAAAAGATTAATTCATTAAAGGTTAAAGTGAATGGAATCTGTGCACCAGGTAGGAAACCGGAAAAGAGATGATGAGTCCATCGGACTGCTTAAGTACCAAGCTCCCTTCGGATCCAATCCTAGACATGCATACCACCATTGCCACACCTTAACGTCATGGATATTTCTAGGAAACCGATTTGATTAAGTCATTTTTAGGAAAAGTGATTAATTTTGGAAAATACTTTCATTGCGGAAGCTTTGCTTGTTGTCGTGTTATTTTGAAATCAGTTGTTGTTTTTGAAAACGCGCCCTAAAGCTATCCAATTTCAACAGTTAAAATAAGTAATACCTATCTTAGTAATACATATTAAAACCATCAAAAATAATTAAGCGGCCTTATTACATTTAAAACCCAAAACTTCAAACGTAAATAAAAGGATGTCCAGTTCACCAGAAGAAAATCAAACTTTCAGAACGAGTGGCCACTCCGAATTCCCTCACAGCTCCAAGCCCACTATGGTTGGGGATTTCCTGCGTGGATGAAAATAAAAGGGGTGAGTTTGGGGAAACTCAGTGTGTAAGGAAAACCCATTCAAAGCCCAAGTCAGCTCAAGCCTATTGGGCCTAAGCCCATTCAGGTAACAGTGATACTGGGCCAGAGCCCTTTTCAGATTACAATAAACTGGGCCTTAGCCCCTTATTCAGATAACAGTATGGCCCATAGGCCCATTTCAAAATACATGCAACATCAGTAAACATATGCAAGCCCATTTGGGGAGACTACTCAACCCACCAACCACTACACTCCACCCGTACCAGCCATACACTCCATGTGGGGAATAGCTCAACCTACCCAGCCCAACACTCCACAGTTGCAGCCTTGCTGCTTAGTTAACAGTAAATTGAGGCAAAGCCTCCAGTACGTGGACAAGCCACTTTCAGTACTTCCTCCGTCAATATCCCAGTCCCATGCATCAGATAATAACATGGCATGCAGTAAATAACAACAGTCAAACATGCATTTAGGTCAATTTAACCCTAGGAGTATTTCGGTAATTTATCTCTTAGGGGTAAAACTGTAAATTTTCCACGTTTAAAGGTATTTCAGTAATTTATCTATTTTAGGGTTTTTCATGCATATTCCTACTTTTCACGTACTAACAGAATCACGTACCGAGGGTTCTTACCAAATTGGGCCCGTTGGCCCATCATTCCAATTTTGGCCCATTAAGCCCAAAAATATCGAGGGCACAGAAATCATGCACTTTGCAGTCCAAACATTGCAGCTTACCAAAAACATTAATCGATTTACCTCACGAGCATTCGCACACTCGCAAATCTAAAAAATACCGGTTTTCGGCATTTCGGCTTTTTCCGATCTAGACTAAGAAAGAGGGTGTTAGTTACACACCTGTTTGTGTCGATATACTGACGAGATCCACACACGAACCGCCTACAATTGGATTACTAACACGTTAATCTAACTATTCAAATACAAACTACGTATTAACCCCTTACAATATTCGGCCAACCACACCTACAGATCATAGTAAGCTTATAAGAAATCAATAAGCAACTCATTAACAAATTTTTGTCAATGTTTACCACATAATCATAATTTCACTACAAGCTGTCTTCTTGAGCAATAGTCACTAAATCATTTATAAATGGAGCTACGAAACTCCAAATCAAGTTCCATTAATTTTCCCTGAAAATAGACTCATATATCTTCTACCCATAAAATTTTCAGAATTTTTGGTATGGCCAATCAATACCAGATTTTTCTTAAAGTTTCCCATGTTTCACTGTTTGACTAATCTGCCCACCCTTCATTACGAATCAAATTTCTCATTGTACAGAATTCAAAATATGTTCTTGTTTATTTCATTAGAAACTAGACTCAATAAGCTTTAATTACATAATTTATTAAGCTTCTAATTCTTCTCCCACAATTTATGGTGATTTTCCAAAGTCACGTTACTGCTGTTGTCCCAAGCAGATTTATTACCAAATCACTCTTTCACACATACCTTGCATGCATGTTATTTAAACATGTATATCACCAATCAATCATCACATATCTATGATTTTACTTAAGTATAATCTCCATTTCATCATTTTAAAGCACAACATGTTAGCTGATTTTTCCCTTTAACATCTAAGGCACATGCATGCTCATTTGTTTGGCTCAACTTCACCTATCTTCCATTTTTCATCAAAAGAACATGAAACAACAACCATTTCCTTCATTTTAATTCATGACTAAATGCTCACAACACAACTAAAAATCAAAATATACTTCAAGAGTTAAGGTAGAATCAAGAAGAACTCATGAACCTCAAAATAGAAGCAAGGTACCAAGAACTTACCTTCAATTTTCCTCCTCCTAATGACCGAATACTCAAGAGCTTTCTCCTCTCCTTTCTCTTCTCTAACTTTCAGCTATGATGAACAAAGATGGACAAAACTTTGTTCTTTTCACCCCTTTTTCTTTTAATAAAACTTCATATTTCATCCATTTAATTCTTTAATACAAAAGACATGAAATTCTTATCATGAAACATTTACCTAACCCATTATCATGAAACATTTACCTAACCTATTATCATGAAACATTTACCTAACCCATTATCATGGAACATTTACCTAACCTATTATCAATTTGTATCAATTTGTACCATAAATTATGGATATCAAGTGCACATTTTGTCTACAAAAACATGATGGCTGGCCACTTCATGTAAAATGGGAGGTTTGTCATGCAAATCCTCCTATTTTGCACTCTTATTTATTTGGCCACTTTAATTTAGCCTATAGCATTTTCAAACATTTTCACATAGGTCCTATTTCATAATTTCACTCCCTTTTTCTTATGGAACAAAAATTAACTAAAATTACTGGGTTCTATCTTAAGCTTGGGCCTTCTAGAGGCCCACTAACATAATTAAACCTATGCCAACATTCACAAGATTCCCGAAAATTGGGGCGTTACAACACAGGCATGCGACACGCTCGTGCCCACCACCCATGCTCAAGACTAATAAAACAACACGGGCATGCACCTATACACATGGGCGTGGAAGAAGCGAACGAAGTAGAACACGGCCGTGTGCATCGACATGCCCAAAGAACACGGGCGTGTGACAAATTTTATACGCGCCCAAATTCAAAATCACGAAACACACGGGCTAAAATGATGGCACACGGGCGTGCCCCATGGCCGTGTGCCCCAAAATCTATATAAACCCCTCACTATTCATCACCCCTTTCCCTAAATCCATAACCCTAGCCGCTGCAACTTCACACGCCCTACCTACCACGCCCGCGCGCCAACCACAGCACCACATTCGATGACCCAAAGCTCTTCCCTCTTACGTTTGTTTACTATTTTCTCTCTATTCTCTTCAAATATTTTACTTATTTCATGATTATTTTTGTTTTATTTGATTATTTTGAGTAAATGTTCATAGTTATAATAATACTTATGCTCTTTGTTAGAAATTTTCCATTTTAGTCAATACATTAGGATACATTCATCTATTTCGTTTTGTGTTTTCATGGATTTCAAACTTACCCACACCATATTTCATATTATCCAACCCACATGCATTCATTCACTAAATATTTTCGTTTGCATGACTCTCGTAGTCCTATTAATGACTTGATATATCTGCTTTGGTTGTTTTAGTCTAGTACGTGAGCCCCATGAAATATTCTTATTCAGTTTTAACACGCGTACATTCTTGGGGAGTATTTAACTTTGACTCTTCATTGCAGGTAAACAATGTCAACCTCACATGGTAAGAAGACCGCTGTCCCTGCCTCAAAGAAGAGGAAAAGAGCAGCGTCATCCTCGGGTCCTACTTTGGAGATTAGGCACTCATTCCTCCAGTTTCCCTTGGGACCCCAGGAGGAACTATTTCAGATATTACGAGCCCGACCCCTAGGTGTGGGTCGTTACATTGACTGGGCCACACTTGAAAAAATTCAAATGGCTGATGTGGTTTGAGCCCTCCTGACGACTGGAATGGTCTAGTTCTTCCTTGGTGGTCTAGTGTTCCAGTTGAGCATACCGGAGTTTGGAATTGCGCTAGGGCTATACATGAAGGAGTTCATAGATGACAATGAACTAGACATCCTCCATCGCCACATGCACTACTTTCCCTTAAAGCACTGGAAGGACCTCATCCTTGCCTCGGAAACCTATAATTTTAGCCGCTCTAAGGCATCATCCCTCGCCCCATCCCTATGATACCTATACGCTATCTTGGTCCACACTCTGACAGGACAAGCAGAGAGCACCGGCGTCATCAACACTCACGATGCCTATTTCCTATGGAGCATGGCGAACGGGCACGTCTTCAACCTTGCTTATTTCATTACCCTTGCCATCCGCCATCAGACGGAGCGGCATAGGAGAGGCGTCATCTCTATCGGACCCTATGTGACTCGATTGGCTTGGGACTTTGGGCTCCTCAACATAGTGGCACAATTATCCTCTCTCACTCTCATCGGCCAGATGTCCCCACAGGGCATCTTGAGTATGCTACATATGAGGATGATCGAGAAACGACGTGAAACCTACCCTCCTCAGTACCGTCTCGTCCAGTCCATCGAGGAGGAGGACCCAAAGGACATTATTGATGATGTCCCTCCACGTCATAGGGACCTAACGTCTCAGCCACCACCCATCCATCATCCAGTTCATGTGGGGGCTTCATACTCTAACATTTTTGAGCGCCTTACTCAATTTGAATAGCATTGCTTTCAGCGTTTTGATCACATTGATGCTACTCTTCATCAGATTTGTCAACACCTTCACATCTCATCGCCACCACCACCTCGCGAACTATCCGGCGATGACGATGTTTAAAGACTTTTTTTAATTTTCAGTTTTATCTTTATTTATCTTCTTTAAGTACTTTTTATTTTATTTTTTAATATTATTTTAATTTTAGGTTCTTTAATTTTTATTGAATAATTTATAGTTGCAGCTATTTCATTACGAGTAATTATGCTTCCTTATATTTCCTAAAGAGTTTTTGATTTTATCACAGTTATAAAGAGCTCCAAAGCTCATCATCACTTTTGGAACTAAAAACTCCACTGGAAAAGGTTTTCCACGACTGCCATGTCCTGCTCGACCACGACCATAGCTACTACCAGATATAATATTCTTTTGGTGCAGGACTTATGGACTAAAGAACCTCTACCACCACTGGAGTATCCTCCTCCACTCTCATCATTGCCTTGGCTGATTATTCTCTATAACTCCAATTCAAGGAGTTCATTCATCATTCAAGAAGTTTCACTTCTCTTCCTATCTTATGATTATAGATCTATATTTTTCAATATATCTATCTTTGTACATTGAGGGCAATGTACATCTTAAGTGTGGGGGGTCTTTTAAATCATTATTAGAAATCCTTAAATTTTGTCTTGTTATCATGTGATCTTCTCATTCCACTATTAGAATGAATTTTAATTAATTTATGATTTTTATTGATATGTCTTGAATTAAAACATAGGCATTTATGCATTGATTGTTTAAACTTTAAGACATTAGGGAATCAAGCATGATAAGTTGATTTTTGAGAATTAAAAATTTTTAAGTTGTTTCCCCAAGTTTAGATATTATCTTGAGTTGAAATTCACAAGTTTAAACATAAAAAAGCCATAATTTTTGTGTGATCTTGAGCCTTTAGAGCATATGTTATTTCTTTCATGCTCACTTTTATGATGAGTGCGTTAGTATTGATTTGTTATTCTAGAACTTGTTTGATTATGCAAGTCAATACCACACCATTTGATTTGATATGTCGAGATGATAAAGGCACTTAGGTTTAACCTACTCACTCCACAGAAGCCTACCTTCATAATTAACCTTTAGTGAACACCTTTGAGCCTAACAAGCCATTAATTGATTTACCCTCAATATTAACCCATAACCCATTATTGTTGAAATCCCCTAATTTGATCCCTATTTTTGTCAAGATTTAATTTGAATTTATCGCTTAGCTATGTCTTATTCTTTGTTGAAATAATTAAGTTCTATGTTATTTGACTTGTTCTTAAAAAAAAATTTATATTCGTCGTTTTTAAGCTTAAAGTATTAATTCCATATTCTGAGAAGAAGCTCACTTGTATTCAACTGATGACTAGTTATTCTTCTAGCTAGGTAATTTTTCAATTCAATCTCAATTCTAACCTTTTCTTTCAACTTGTGACCACACCTCCTAACCAAAGCCACATTACAACCCTCTAAAGACCTTTTTGATCGATGTATCATCTTAATATATAGTGGTGGAGATTTTATTTTCAAGAAAGCCTATGGTAATAACTTTTCATATTGACTAATTAATGCTTTATTTGATGTCATTAAACACCTTGAGTGATTTGAGTGAATCTTTAGTGAGGATGTTAAACTCTATGATATTTTGATCAAAGGTAATCACTTAGATGAGGGGAGACACCTATGTTTTCGTGATAAAATGCTCAACTTGGAATGTTTGAAACTTTGATGTACTTTTAGTTGAATTTTCAATGTATGAATACTTATAGATTATTTTGAGATATTATTGATAGAGATTATAAATTGAGAAGAATTTATTTTGATTGTGAGTTGAGGATTTTGCTTGAGGACAAGCAAACGCTTAAGTGTGGGGGTCTTTGATAAACTGTAATTTATACATATTTTCATCCCATGCTTAGCACATTTATGGATGATTTCTCCTTAGATTTGGTGAATTCGATGCTCCTAATTATTTCATTTCATGTTTTATACTTAGGTGAGCATAGGAGAGTAAAAAGAGCGAGAAACGGGCCGAGAACGGAGAAAATGGACCCACGTGAGAAATCAACACGGCCTAGACTTCCTCACACAGGCGTGTCACACAGCCATGTCCATTTGGCAGGACTGAAGCACGACTTACACGGGTAGACTACACGCTTATGCCTATTCAATAGCCTTGACCACGGGCTGGAGTAATCACACACGGGCGTGTCTCTGCTGAGCCCAAGTATAGTCCTATTCAAAAAAGGACACTTTTGAGGGCTCTTAGGCATTCTAAAGCCTATTTAAACACCTCAGGAGGCACTTAGAAGAGACACGTAGAGTAGGAGGCAAGGTATTACTCAAGGGAAGTCGATTGATCCATCTCAGAAGCTGGATTCATCGTCAAGACTGAAGATCTCCCTTCAATTTCCATTCAGGAGTTTTGGGTTTTCGTTATGTTTTGTTATCTTTATTCTTTTGAGATGTTTTCTTTCATAATTATAAACTAAACCCCCTAAATACCTAAGAGGAATGAAACTTAAGACAGATCTTGTTATTATTATCTGAATTGTATGATAAATATTTGACTTGTTCTTAATTATGTGTTCTTAATTCTTGTTTTAATATTCCAGGATATTGATTCAAGTTAATGCTCTTATTCAAAGGAGGAAAAAACCCTATCTAAGAGTAAATTTGTCATAATTAAGTGGAGTTGATTGCACGCCTAGAGAAAGGGTGATAAGATTTTTCCGGATTAGGGTGAAACCTAATAAGAGGATCTATAGATCGAGTTAATACAACACTAGGGCATTAATTAGAAAGAGATTTCAATTAATCAACCTAGGGTTAGATGTTATTAGTCTCGAGAGAGATAATAATATAACTTAGGGAGTCCTACGGATCAAGTCAAATGAATAAATCGTCTAATTCAGAGTCAAATAACAAGTGAAGTCTAGGTGGATTTTTCCTTGGGTATTGTCTTAATCAATCGAGTTCTCCCAAAGATTTTCCCAATTTTCTCTCTGTGCACCCTTAGTTTAGTTAAGTAGTTTAGATAAACAAATCCCTTAATTTTTAGGCTAGATAATAAACAGAAAGTAATTACTAGTACTCTTGGTTCCTTTAGGTTCGACAATCTAGTCTTGCTAAAGCTATACTACTGTTCGATAGGTACACTTGCCTTCATCGTGATAATAGTTAGTTTCAAGAACAATTAATTATAAATTTTTAAAACCTGTCACGAATATCATGTACCATTACACACTTAAGATCATCTCTTATTAAATAGTTTCCCAAGAAATAAAATTTAAGCTAGAGATGATGGCCAAACGTTAAATAGTCATAAGTTCGTGTGGAGTCTTGAGAATTAAGATTCACAATTTGATTGGATGTAATCCATGTTCTTGCTAATTAATCATGGGACCCCAAGGTGATATGGTTGATAGCTGTGAGAACGATCATACCAACAAAAAAAATTCAAGGTTTTACTACAAGAAGAATGTATCATACTTTCGAGAATGGAAACGAAACTTGCTGATAGTTCTCATCTATGAGAAATACAAATTTGTTCTTGACGGAAACATATCCTTCTGAAGCTTAACCCTGATCGAGAAATCACTAGAGAGATTCTGAATCGATTGCTTGATGTTATATGTTAGTGAGCATGAGTAGTGTGTTGCAAAAGCAACATGATAATTTTCATACTACCAAAGAGATCATGAAAAATTTGGCATGAAAAATTTGGAGGATTTTCTTAGAGGCTAAGTCGCATTGGCTCTACAATCTGCTATTACAAATTTGATGAATTCTTAGCAAAAAACCCGACACTCTAGTCAAAGAACATATGCTTAAGCTTATGGATTCTTTTTCAAAACGAAGGACAATAAGGCTGAATTAGATGTGAAAACTCAAATTAAAATAATGTTCAAATCCTTAACTAAAGAGTTTGCTAGTTTTAGGGTCGCTTACAACTTGGGGATTAAGCACTTACCTTGACTCAGCTTATGAAGGATTTACAATCTTATAAGTTGATATTGAATGGTGGTAAATCAGTTCAGGAGAAACCTAAAGCAAACTTAGTTGTAGGTCCCTCATCCTCTAAGGGGACGTAGAAAGCTAAGGGAAAGAAGAAACCGACTATGTCTTTAGTTCCACCTCGTGTGAATAGGAAGAAGGCTAAGAAGTCAAAAGATCCTAAAAAGATCAAATTTTTCTTCTGCAACAGAAAAGGGCATTTCAAATCAAACTGTAAGGAGTATTTTGATTACCTAGCCAAAAAGGGCAAAGGTATGGAACTCTTTGTGGTTAACGCTTGCTTAGTGGAAGAATCAATTGATAACTTGGTTATTGATTCTGGAGCCAATAACCATATGTGTGTTTTTTTATTGGGGTTCAATGAAACGAGAAGTTTGTGTAACAAGGGCCTTCCATTGCAGGCTGGAGATGGGAGATATGTTTCAGCCAAAGTAGTGAGAGAAGTTATTTTACACTTTGATAATTTTAGGAATATTATTTTAAAGAATATGTTTTGTGTACCTCATTTGAAGAGGAATTTAATTTTTGTAGCATGTTTATTTTATGACAGTTATACTGTAACTTTCAATAAAGGGATTGTTATTCACAAAAATTGTTCTTTAATCTGTAATGGAGAGATCGAAAACAATCTCTACTTTATCCAACCAAACAACTACTCGATGCTTAAACTAAAATAATGAATAAAAAGCTTAAAACTTCTCACTCAAATGAGGGGTACCTATTGCACTGAAGACTTGCTCATATTAACTAAGAAAGAATCTTAAACTCATGAAAGGTGGTCCATTAAGTATGCTTAAGAAAGTTAGTCTTCCACAATGTGAATCTTTCTTGGAAGGTAAAATAACTAAGAGGTCTTTTAATATGAAAGGTACAAGGGCCAACCAACCTTTAAAACTTGTGGTCCTATGAGCATTAGTGCCCGAGGAAGCTAAGGTTATTATGTGAATTTTATTAATGATTATTCTCGATATGGATATGT
This sequence comes from Gossypium hirsutum, assembly GCF_007990345.1. Taxonomy (NCBI): domain Eukaryota; kingdom Viridiplantae; phylum Streptophyta; class Magnoliopsida; order Malvales; family Malvaceae; genus Gossypium; species Gossypium hirsutum. The sequence continues at coordinate 79,166,541 of NC_053433.1, forward strand.
CTATCTAATGCACAGCAAAAGCGAAACCTTTGATAAATTTTGAAAGTTTCATGGGAAAGTAGAACAGTAATTAGGTTTACTCATAAAGAATCTTTGGTCTAACCAAGGTGGGGAATACTTTTTCGATTGGTTCTTAGGATACCTCATAAAGAATGGGATTTTATCCTAGTTGCCTGCGTCGGGCACTCCATTGCAAAATGGCGTAGTTAAGAGAAGGAATAGAACCTTGCTTGACATGGTTCATTTAATGTTAAGCTATTCATGACTTCCTATTACCTTCTAGGAATATGTGATACAAACAGCTTGCTATATTCTGAATGATATGTCAACCAAGTCTACTTGTAAGACACCTTATGAATTGTGGCATTGAAAAATACACACTCTAAATCACTTTACAATATGGGGTTTTCTAGCACATGTTCTGGATAAGGATGCAAAGAAGTTGGATGCACAAACAGAATTGCAATTGAAGTTTCTACTAATGCTACTTTCCTCAAGGAAAGCTACATGGATAAATTTAAGCCTCGAAGTAAAGTGGTACTAGAGAAACTTTCGGGAGTGGTAGAAAAATCACCAAGCTCAATTCTTGAGAAAGTTGTAGAACGACATGCAAACGATCAACAACATAGAGGAATCTGTCGTTGTAGGAGAGTTTTTAAGAAACCAAAATTCTTTATTTATGATGGTAGTATTTATAATACAGAAGCCAATCATGAGGATGATGATCCACTCACTTACGAGGAGGCTATTTAAGACATTGATAATAAGTTCTAGAAATAGGCCCTGGATGTTGAGATGGATTCTATGAAATCCAATATGGTGTCGGAACCTTTAGACTTACCTGTTGGGATTAAACCTATAAGGTGTAAGTGGATCTAAAAGAAGAAGAGAAATTTAGAAGGGAAAGTGGAAACACACAAAGCTAGTCTTGTAGGAAAATGCTACACATAGAAAAAAGGCATCGATTATAAGACCTTCTTTCTGGTAGCCATGCTCAAGTCTATCTGCATACTCTTATCCATTATCATTGCTCTCGATTATGAAATCTGGAAAATGGATGTGAAGACAGCATTCTTGAATGGCTATCTTGATAAGACTATTTACATGGCTCAACCTATTGGTTATGTTGTTAAAGGAAAGGAGTAGAAAGTTTGCAAACTACTAAGATCCATTTATGGACTTAAGTAGGTGTCCTGCTCATGGAATAAAATATTTGATCAAACGATCAAAAATTTTGATTTGAGAACACTAAAAAACCTTGTGTTTATAAGTGTATAAAGAATAAAAAGGTGTTTATATGCTTTTGTATTCTGAGGAGAACCTTACTCTTGTTGGATACACAGATTCAGACTTCGAAACCTGTAAAGATTCGAGGAAATAGACATCGGGAAATGTATTTGTTCTAGGCCATGTATCTAATACTAAGACTCTTACAACTAGGAGTTTTATCAAACACATCGAGGATATGGGAATATGAAACATAACACATTTACTTCACTAGGGCAAGTGGGAGATTGTTGGGAAATGTGTCCATATTGTAGTAAACATGTAATTGTTTTCTATTTATTTAAACGATGAATAAATAAATAAAGTTAACTTCACATTTCAGTATGATGCCTTTTATATTTCTATCTTTTATATTTTTCATGCATAGCGAAATTGTGACAAACAAATATTAGCTCATTGATTGTCTAAGTTCAAACTGAAGATAAGGGGCATTGTAATAACATTTACATTGTAAGAAAGACAACTTACTTAGTAGATAATCTAAATAATCCTGTAATCCTGTAAAAAAAATTCAAGTGAGCATTTGATTCAAATACTGAGAAAGACTATCATGTTGCCTACAATTCCAATCGGGGAGATGGCTAGTCTTGGTTATCGGAGCAATTGAGCCCACAGGTAGAGACATAGATGTATTCATTGGTAGAATGATACATTGGACTGGACCCAAGATGAATTAATTCTGAATCTATATGTGAATTAATTTACTAGAGAATCAAGGTTCAAATCCCACCTTTTTCACTTTTCCCTTTTGTTTTTTTTTTTTTTTGCATTTAAGAGTCCAAGGTTAAAGTAGCTTATGTATTTTTTGTGGTAAAATATGAACATAAAATGAGCATTAGTCCAATGGCTAAACTTTATTTTTTCCATTCCCTTGATCTTAGGTTTAAGTCACGTTGGTTTCACTTCCTTTTCTTTATTTTTTCCTTAATTTTGGCTAAAATGGGTCAATTGCCAACCAACCCTTATTTTTTTCAAAGTCTAACTAATAAACCACTTTCTAGAACAATTAGGATTTCCTATTCTCCCTATATATTCTAAATTTTCTCTGCAAACCCTCTTTTGTAAAATCCTTTCAAAGTTCTTGCTAGAAATTTAGCTCTTGGATCTTGACTTCGCAATCAAGTCCAAATCAAATTGTTCATCATCAATCGATGAATTTCGTTCCATCAGTTCCAAAATTACTATTAAGATCGGTAAGCTTTTCTTATTTCCCAATAGCTAGATCTCATCAATTCTGAAAAATCATAGTTTTCGTTAGATCTTTCATCCGTTACAGATCTTTCAACCATTACGAATATTTTACAATCTTGTCAAAACCCTCCCTCAAAATCTTGAAATTCGTTATTAATTATTGTGTTTTGTCAATCGAAAGACTCGTGTAGGTAATCTGGATCATACCTGAATGTGAAGACCATCGTATGAGACCTCGAAAGTCATGTGTGTGTTCTTTTACGAAAAATCGAGTCAAAATTCGAAACTGCCCAATTGCACACGGCCGACCACATGGGCATGTGGCCAACTCGTATGGGTCACACTATCTTATACATGGCCATGTCCCTCTGTATTCCCTTACATCTTCACTTTGCACATGGCCTTGGGCATCGTACATAGTCTGGTCTCACGACCGTATGGCCCCTACACCTCACCCATCCGCTTCGCACATGACTTGGGGCTTCGCAGATGGTTCGGCCACACGATTGTGTGGCCCCTATACCTCACCTATTCAAATCACACATGGCTTGGGGCTTCGCGCACGATTCAGTCACACAACCATATGGCCCCTAAAACTCAAAAATTACATTTTTGTCTTAACTTCTATTATTTTATTCAAATTAGTCCTTGATTAGGTTTTTAATGACATTTAGAGAACTAGATTATGTAATTAACTCCTAGATTAGGAATAGAATAATGAGATATATGGTTGATTGAATTTGTTGACTGAATGCCTGAATAGTAGAAATGTTACATGTATTCTATGGATACCCAATTGAATGATTTGAATGCCTATATTATTGGAAAAATTGGATGCCTAATTTATTCATGATTGTCATTTATTGGTAAATGATATATAGATTGAATGACTTGGAATGTATTTATATTACATTTTCATGGATTGTGTTGATATAATCAGAGGAAGAACGGGCAGCTTATTTGCATTTAATTGTTAGATGTGTACCCACAATTACAGCAGATCCTGACTGCGACATTTTCAATGTGCTCTCTTATATGCGATATGGCAATGTTTCCACAGTTACTGACAGCTTTTATCTGCAATTATCCAAATTAGAATGTGGTATTAAGTCCATAAATTAGAGTGATGGTGGAGGTTTTGAGGGAGCTCCCAACTTTGGAGCGCTAGTGGTTGGGGGTAGAACAATCGATTTTTAAACTGATTTTTGCATGGTATATTTAACAATTTATGCATACGTAATTGAAATTACTTGAGGAAATGGTTGAACTTATTTATGCGCATATATCATTTGTGAATAATATGAATAACCTTGAAATTGATTGTCTATGTTTGAGAATATTGTTATTGCTTGACTAAAGTAGCAACGCTGAATTACTGTATTTGGAATTAACAGATAATTATAATCGATTGATTCTTGATAATGATGTATGGTCTTATCTAATGTTTAAAAGTATAACTATATGTCTTGGTTTATTGTAAAGGAACTCACATTGAGCTCCCAAAGCTCACTCCCCCTAAGTTCCATCTTTATAGATAATCCTTCAGGCTAGGACGCAAATGCTATACTCGAAGGGTCTCAACTTTTGTTCCATCTTTATTTTTGTTAATGTTATTATTTTTAATTCCTTACGTGGTCGAGCTATTTTCCATTTTCTTTTATTATGAACCTTGGTTTGAGATTTGGTTTTAATTTAATTATTAGGTGCATCTGATTCAGTATAGGTTATAAAAATTAGGTTATTATTTGTTAATATTTGATTAAACTGAATTGTTTTATTAAAATGGCTTATGTTTTTTTCCACTGCTATTGTTAGTAAGTTAAACTAGAATATAAATTATAATTCACCTAAATGAACTTGAGTTTTAAAAGGAAAATTGATTTTGATAAACACCGAGCTACTTCGGTGGTTAATTTAATATCCTGAATTCGGGTTTATCATCCAAGCCGGGTTGCGGAGGTTGCAAATAGCCTTGATACGCTGATAAATTTTGAGATGTTGAGTTGATAGCTCGTGCATTGGTTTTTTTTTCTTTTCACAAATAACTCATGCATCACTTTGATAATTATATCATAATTATTTGTAATTACATATGTACATACATGAATGGAAAAAAGATCGTGTTTGTTTAGAGATGTTTCTCAAATATCTTTTATTTATATATTTTTCATATAATTATATTAAATAAAATAGAAAACAATAATTGAAAATAAAATATGAATACATGTATCTGTTAATAATTTTATAGATTTACCAAAATTTTGTTTTCGTAATTTTACCAAAATTTAAACCCACATTAAAATCAAGCATATAGTTGTAAACTAAATCAGAATGATAAACTATTCAAAATATAAAGTTAATTGAAATATAGCACAAATAAAAAAAATAACATTCCTGCAGGGAGCCACTCAAGAATAGAAAAGAGAAACAATTGTTAATAAAATGGGTTGTAGAAAGTCAAAGAAATGAGGCAAGCAGCTTAAAAGTATAGATGGCCACGCACACCCAACTTTCAACCTCATTTTTAGTCAAAGGTAATGTTTAATTATGGAATAGATGTAATCTACTTGCAGAAAAAAAATCAAAAAATAACTTGATATAGGAGTTGACTTCCCTATGACCTTATCAACATCTTAGCTAGCTTGGCATCAAATTTTTTGCACTAATACCATAACTTGCATTCTTTCTAAAACCACTTTGAACTATAGACATAGCAGGGAGCATTTTGTACCATCTTGCTAGGAAAGTGTTGGCGGGTCTGCCGTCGTAAGCAGTAGAAGAGCTGGAGTGGCATAGGGTTTCAAAGACGAAATCAATAAGCTCACCAAAACTGCTTAGGTTATTAGAGTAGTGCTGTGACAGCCCAAAATTGACCCTAGTCGGGAAGTGGTTTCGGGACCGCTAAACCGAGTCACCGAAAGGTTTGAATGTGATGTTTATTGTCTAGAATATGTAATCATGAATGTGTGAAAATTTCAAGCTTCGATTTAGTCGATTGCATGTGAATTTAGTCAATAGGACTTATATGAGAAAATTTTAAAATGTGATAGGTCAATGCATGAGGACCTATTAGTGCATGTGGAAGAAAAAGGGGACTTGCATGTCAAATTCCCCCTCCCTAATATGTAGTGGCCGGCCATGCTATGGGTGGAAACATGTCACCAACATGTTGTGTTAGTGATGTATGGTAAGGAAAATAAAATAATAAGCATGATAATTAAATAATGAAAGGAAGGGTGATGAAAAAAAGAAAAAAAAAATAATAATGGTCTCATGCATACACCCCATGGCCGTGAGCTAAAGGAAGGAAAAGAAAGGTTTTGTTCATCCTTTTTCAACCTCTTTTGACCGAAAATCCTAAGGAAGAGGATTAGGAGGAAGTTTGGCCATGCATGTAACTAGATTGAGGTATGTTTAATGTTATTCTTTGAGATTCATGTATATTTTAAGTTGTAAGTTCAAAATCTACCTAGCCATGGTTCAAACTTTGTTAAATGATGGAGATGACATTCGGCCATGAATGTTACGTTCTTGGTTGGTATTTTGATGTCTTTGGTGATGAGGTAAGGAGATGGTTGACTTTGGGTGTTTAATAAAAGGGTTTGGATGTGAGAGTGTGTGAGAAGTAGAAATGAGGAGTCTTAGCAACTCCATGAAGGTTCGGCCATGGTAGTTTGAGGATTAGAGATTTTATTTCTTGTTAAAAATTTGATGAATCCTAGTGTGGGAAGTGTTTGAACCAACTAAGGATTAATAGATGCATGAGTACAAAGTAGGAAGAATCGGCTACTATGGTTGACACCAATGCCGAATGTAAAGATATTATAGTAAATAATGTATGTGATTTGAGTTGATAATGTGAAAAAGGATAATTAGATGTATTATAAATGATATAAAGATTTTAGAAATTATTTTGGTTAGGTGTGTGTATGATTAAGTATATTCGGCAATATACTTAAAGTGAGTACTTGATATTATATGGGAGTATGTATATTCGGCCACATGAGTAAATATATATATGATGTTAAATTTGATTATGTATAATGGGCATTAAGATGTGGAACTTAAGAAATGTAGTCATATGTGGAATTACATGATGTTATAGTTGACATTGTACACACATACATCCATTCGGCCATCAACATGAGTAATTAGTGACGATGGTTGCCGAATATACAAACATACATAAGCATGTGTAATTGAATTATGAATGTTTAACAAGATGGTTAAACTAGTGAATTATTGATTAAGCTCAAGGAGCTAAAGGAGGAGAATCAAGCAAAGGCAAAGAAAAGATCACTGAGTAGCCGAGTTGGAACCGTCTTACCCAACACAAGGTAAGTCATTAAGCATGTAGTTGGTATTATTTCAAATGGTCATAATGTTTATGTATTGATGCTGAATGGAATGAATAAATATACATATATATATATGCATGTACGTATGAGATGATGAAATTGTTGAATGAGAAGAAAAGAGGTAAGATGTACTGAGTTGTTGATCTCGGCACTAAACGTGCGGGTATAACCATTTATGACCATGAGATTGGCGCTAAGTGCGCGGGATTAAATTGTACAGCACTAAGTGTGCGATTTGACTATGTTGCACTAAGTGTGCGAAATGAATATGATGCACTAAGTGTGCGAATTGACCATGCGGCACTAAGTGTGCGAGGTTGACTATGTAGCACTAAGTGTGCGATTTGATTACGTAGCACTAAGTGTGCGAGTTGATTATATAGCACTGAGTGTGCGGACTCAATATACATTCGTGAATCATTATGGACACTATGTGTGCGACACTATTGAGTCGATCGCGGACAGCGGATCGGGTAAGTGTCTTGAGTACATGGCTAATAGGTGCTATGCTTATACTTGGTGTTGAGCTCGGTAAGTTTGAACCTATGTGACAAATATACTTGAAGTCACGTACATAAAATTTATCGTAGGTAAAGGTAATCCGCGAAAGTCTGAAGGTAGCCACAGATCGTCAAAAATCGTATGCGGATTTAAAACGAAAGGACATTGAATATTAGGTGGGAGATAAAGTGTTTCTTAAAGTGTCACCTTGGAAGAAGGTACTCAGATTTGGCCGTAAAGGCAAGTTGAGCCCGAGATTCATTGGGCCATACGAAATTTCCGAACGAGTGGGGCCGGTTGCATATAGATTGATTTTGCCCCCTGAACTTGAAAGGATGCACGATGTCTTCCATGTTTCAATGCTTCGACGTTATAGATCCGATCCGTCACAAGTGATTAATCCCTCAGAAGTTGAAATTCAATCTGACTTGAGCTATGAAGAAGAACCGATTCGTATCCTAGCTCGTGAAGTGAAAGAGTTGCGAAATAAAAGGGTTCCGTTGGTTAAGGTGTTGTGGCTCAAACACGGGATCGAGGAAGCAACCTAGGAACCCGAGAGCTCGATGAAAGAACGATATCCAAACCTATTTACCGGTAAGATTTTCGAGGACGAAAATTTCTTAAGTGAGGGAGAGTTGTGACAGCCCAAAATTGACCCTAGTCGGGAAGTGGTTTCGGGACCGCTAAACCGAGTCACCGAAAGGTTTGAATGTGATGTTTATTGTCTAGAATATGTAATCATGAATGTGTGAAAATTTCAAGCTTCGATTTAGTCGATTGAATGTGTTTTTAGTCAATAGGACTTATATGAGAAAATTTTAAAATGTGATAGGTCAATGCATGAGGACCTATTAGTGCATGTGGAAGAAAAAGGGGACTTGCATGTCAAATTCCCCCTCCCTAATATGTAGTGGCCGGCCATGCTATGGGTGGAAACATGTCACCAACATGTTGTGTTAGTGATGTATGGTAAGGAAAATAAAATAATAAGCATGATAATTAAATAATGAAAGGAAGGGTGATGAAAAAAGAAAAAAAAAATAATGGTCTCATGCATACACCCCATGGCCGTGAGCTAAAGGAAGGAAAAGAAAGGTTTTGTTCATCCTTTTTCAACCTCTTTTGACCGAAAATCCTAAGGAAGAGGATTAGGAGGAAGTTTGGCCATGCATGTAACTAGATTGAGCTCAAGGAGCTAAAGGAGGAGAATCAAGCAAAGGCAAAGAAAAGATCACTGAGTAGCCGAGTTGGAACCGTCTTACCCAACACAAGGTAAGTCATTAAGCATGTAGTTGGTATTATTTCAAATGGTCATAATGTTTATGTATTGATGCTGAATGGAATGAATAAATATACATATATATATGCATGTACGTATGTGATGATGAAATTGTTGAATGAGAAGAAAAGAGGTAAGATGTACTGAGTTGTTGATCTCGGCACTAAACATGCGGGTATAACCATTTATGACCATGAGATTGGCGCTAAGTTCGCGGGATTAAATTGTACAGCACTAAGTGTGCGATTTGACTATGTTGCACTAAGTGTGCGAAATGAATATGATGCACTAAGTGTGCGAATTGACCATGCGGCACTAAGTGTGCGAGGTTGACTATGTAGCACTAAGTGTGCGATTTGATTACGTAGCACTAAGTGTGCGAGTTGATTATATAGCACTGAGTGTGCGGACTCAATATACATTCGTGAATCATTATGGACACTATGTGTGCGACACTATTGAGTCGATCGCGGACAGCGGATCGGGTAAGTGTCTTGAGTACATGGCTAATAGGTGCTATGCTTATACTTGGTGTTGAGCTCGGTAAGTTTGAACCTATGTGACAAATATACTTGAAGTCACGTACATAAAATTTATCGTAGGATGGGTGAAAGGCCGTTTAGTCGTTTGATTGTAACGAAAATAAATTGATTTATGAAAATGCCTCAATGTCCTATTGATGAGTATATGGAATGTGAATGCATGAATTGATATGAAACTGAATCGATAGGTTGGAGGAACTATGGTATGGTTCGGTATGGATGGAGTAAATTGTCTCGTTCCATTTTGTTTCCTTTTGTGATAATGTTGTTGATGGATGGTAGTGCATTGCTTATGACTTACTGAGTTATAAACTCACTCGGTGTTTCCTTGTCACCCATTATAGGTTGCTTGGACTCATCTATTTTTGCGGGGTCAGGCCGTCATCGAAGTCATCACACCGGATAGCAAGTTTTGGTACTTTCTTCTTAGTTGGCTTAGAAGAACATTTTGGCATGTATAAGCTATTACGTTGTGTTTGAACTTTGGCATGTAAACCTTAAGCCATGCGAAAATGGCACGAATGTTCGATTGAGTTGGATCAAGGGTAGGCATGAAATGGACCTAGTTACTTTCGTAACAGATGCTGGCAGCAGCAGTGTCATGAGATTGAAAAATCAGTAAAAATAGTAGGAGTGGAATTAATTGATGAATAAATTATGTAATCGAAGCTCGATGAGTCTGTTTTCATGAGGAAGTAACGAAAAGATCATATGGGCAGTATATTAAGAGATAATCAGATTTTTGTGGGACAGGGCCAGAACGGTTTCTGGATTCCCTGCTCCGACTTTGGAAATTCATTATAAATTAACCAGAGATAATTAGGGGTCGTACCATATATGTACAGATTCCTCTCTGAGTCTAGTTTTCATAGAAACAAACTGCATCAGTATTGAAGCCCCGTGCAGGGAGATATTCAAGTCGTAATGGGAAAAGGTCAGTGTAGTCGACCCCTGCAACATGGGAGACTTTGACTAATAAACTGTACTAATTGGCCCGACCAAAAATTCTAGAAAAAAATACATAGATGGGCACATGAGTCTAGTTTCTGGGAAAAATCTCGAAACTGATTTTCGAGTTACGAAACTCAAGATATGATTTTTAAAATGACTAGTACACAGATTGGGCAGTGTCTGGAAAATAAATTTTATAAGGGGTTAAAGTCAGTTAACACCTCGTGTTCGACTCCGGTGTCGGTTTCGGGTTCGGGGTGTTACATTTGATTGCGATTTTCCCAGAAACTAGACTCATGTGCCCATCTATGTATTTTTTTCTAGAATTTTTGGTCGGGCCAATTAGTACAGTTTATTAGTCAAAGTCTCCCAGGTTGCAGGGGTCGACTACACTGACCTTTGCCCATTACGACTTGGATATCTCCCTGCACGGGGCTTCAATACTGATGCCGTTTGTTTCTATGAAAACTAGACTCAGAGAGGAATCTGTACATATATGGTACGACCCCTAATTATCTCTGGTTAATTTATAATGAATTTCCAAAGTCGGAGAGTTTCGGTCAAACTCTAACTCTCCCCCATGTGAACAGCAAAATTGGTAGCCCATTGCGTCTCAGTCCACCCTTGCGCCTACGTCCGTGCTGCTGGCCACTGCACCAGGCTTCCTTCCTTACTAATATACGGGTACAATTAAATATAAACCTTACCTGCTTCAGTTCTGGCCCGCTTTAAAAATAAAACGGAATTTGCCTTCCCCTAGAATCGAACTCATAACCTCACGGCAAGCCTAGCACGCTACTGCCACTGCACTATTTTGGAAATAAAAGAATTCGTAACACTAGTCGAACGAGCCTGCAAGGCGGAAGAACTTGGAAAGGAGAAGAGGAAGGCTGAATTTGAAGCTAGAGATTATCGTAAAAGATCGACGGGTAAAGCTCCGTTCTCAGCTGTAAAGAAGTTCAGGGAGGACATTAATAAGTCGAGGGCGACTGCGGGAATTTCCATCAGGGCAAGACCATCGATGGGCTCCAGAGCTACTTCGGTAGCTAGTGTGGGCAATAATCGTCACGAGAAACCTGAATGTCCCCAATGTGGAAGACGACACCTAGGTGAATGTTGGGCAAGCCTACTAGCGGGCCTGTTACGGATGCGGTTCGAAGGACCACTTCATTAGAGATTGCACGGAGCTGGATGAGAAGAATAAGATTCAAGGTGCAAGACCTAGTGGAGTGACATCTAGAGGTAGACCACCGAGAATTTTAGGAGGCAGGGGTGGTAGTCAGAGGGGGGCCTCTGATACGGCCGATCGAGCCGAGAACCGTACTCCTGCTAGAGCATATGCCATTCGCGCACGAGAGGAGGCATCCTCCCCCGACGTCATCACTGGTACCTTCACTCTCTTTGATACTAATGTGATTGCATTGATTGACCCTGGTTCTACTCATTCATATGTATGCGAAACCTTAGCAACCAGTAAGACTCTACCTGTTGAGTCTACTGAGCTCGTAATTCGAGTATCAAACCCTTTGGGTCAATACGTACTTGTTGATAAAGTGTGTAAGAGATGCCCTCTAATAATCCGAGAATCCTGTTTTCCGGCCGATTTGATGCTTTTGCCGTTCGACGAGTTTGATGTTATTCTTGGTTTGGATTGGTTAACCGCGCATGATGCGGTTGTGAATTGCAAAAGCAAGACTATCGATTTGAGGTGCGCAAATAACGAAATAATCCGAGTTGAGTCTGCGGACTTAAGGGGGTTGCCAGCTGTAATATCAGCAATGTTGGCCCAGAAATATGTAAGGAAAGGGTGCGAAGCATACCTCGCGTATGTACTTGATGACAAGGAGTTAGAAAAGAAACCCGAATCGGTGCCGGTGGTTTGTGAATACCCGGATGTTTTTCCTGAAGAGTTATCGGGTTTGCCACCTGTTCGGGAGGTAGAGTTTGGTATTGAGCTTGTACCTGGAACTACGCCAATTTCGATCGCTCCGTATCGTATGGCACTAACCGAGTTAAAAGAGTTGAAAGCTCAGTTGCAAGAATTGACGGATAGAGGTATCGCTCGACCGAGTTTCTCACCTTGGGGTGCACCAGTATTGTTCGTGAAAAAGAAGGACGGAACCATGAGGTTGTGCATTGACTATCGTCAACTGAATAAAGTGACGATAAAGAATAAGTATCCGTTATCGCGTATTGATGATCTGTTCGATCAATTAAAGGGAGCATCGGTGTTTTCAAAGATAGATTTGAGATCGGGTTATTATCAGTTGCGGATTCGAGATTCGGACGTACCCAAAACTGCTTTCAGAACGAGGTACGGTCACTACGAGTTCTTAGTGATACCGTTTGGGCTCACTAATGCCCCTGCGGTGTTTATGGATTTGATGAATCGGATCTTCAGGCCGTATTTGGATCGGTTCGTAGTTGTATTTATTGATGACATCTTGGTCTATTCAAGAGATGAGACCGAACATGCTGAGCATCTGAGGCTAGTGTTGCAAATTTTGCGGGATAAGCAGTTATATGCTAAGTTCAGTAAGTGTGAGTTCTGGTTAAGAGAGGTTAGCTTCTTGGGTCATGTGGTATCCGCATCGGGTATTCGAGTTGACCCGAGCAAAATTTCAGCCATACTTAACTGGAAGCCTCCGAGAAATGTTACCGAAGTCTGGAGCTTTCTAGGGCTCGCCGGTTATTACCGACGATTTGTCAAAGGTTTCTCGATGATAGCCACACCAATGACGAAGCTACTTCAAAAGGATGTTAAGTTCGAATGGACGGAGAAATGTCAGAAAAGCTTCGATCAACTGAAAACTCATTTGACTGAAGCTCCAATTTTGGTGCAACCCGAATCGGGTAAAGAGTTTGTCATTTATAGTGACGCATCCCTACTTGGGTTGGGTTGCGTATTGATGCAAGAAGGTCGAGTTGTGGCCTATGCGTCGAGACAATTGAAGCCACACGAGAGAAATTATCTGACCCATGATCTCGAACTAGCCGCCATTGTGTTTGCATTGAAAATATGGCGACATTATTTGTTTGGTGAGAAGTGCCATGTGTTTTCGGATTACAAAAGTCTCAAATATTTGATGACTCAACGAGACTTGAATCTGCGACAAAGACGTTGGCTTGAGTTGTTGAAAGATTACGAGCTTGTCATTGATTACCACCCGGGAAAGGCTAATGTGGTTGCGGACGCCTTAAGCCGGAAATCACTGTTTGCTTTGCGAGCGATGAATGTACACTTGTCTGTTCTACCTGACAATGTGTTAGTAGCTGAATTAAAAGCCAAACCATTATTGAATCATCAAATTCGTGAAGCTCAGAAAGTCGATGATGAATTGGTTGCAAAACGAGCTGAGTGTGTTCCGAACAAGGAATCGGAGTTTCAGATTGATGATGATGGTTGTTTGAGGTTTAGAAGTCGTTTGTGTGTTCCAAGGAATTCGGAACTCATTCCGATGATTCTGAACGAAGCCCATTGTAGCCGAATGTCAATTCACCCGGGGAGCACGAAAATGTACAACGACTTGAAACGTCAGTTTTGGTGGCATGGTATGAAACGAGACATCTCCGACTTTGTTTCGAGATGTTTAATATGCCAACAAGTGAAAGCGGAACATCAAGTGCCTTCAGGGTTACTTCAGCCGATCATGATACCCGAGTGGAAATGGGATCGAGTCACAATGGACTTTGTGTCCGGACTGCCATTGTCCGCAAGTAAGAAGGATGCGATTTGGGTTGTTGTTGATAGGCTGACTAAGTCGGCTCACTTTATCCCCGTGCGTACGGATCTTTCATTGGATAAAGTAGCCGAATTGTATGTCTCTCAGATTGTGAGATTACATGGAGTACCTATTTCTATCGTGTCGGATAGAGATCCGAGATTCACCTCACGATTTTGGAAGAAATTGCAAGAAGCTTTGGGTACCAAGCTGCATTTTAGCACCGCTTTTCACCCCCAAACCGATGGTCAATCCGAGCGGATAATTCAGATACTTGAGGATATGTTGAGATGTTGCATCCTCGAGTTCAGTAGTTCATGGGAACGGTATTTACCTTTGATTGAATTCGCTTACAACAATAGTTTTCAATCAAGTATTAAGATGGCACCTTATTAGGCTTTGTACGGTCGTAAATGCCGTACGCCATTGTTTTGGACCGAGCTTGGTGAAAGTAAAATTTTCGGAGTTGATTTGATTAAAGATGCCGAACAAAAAGTAAAGGTAATCCGCGAAAGTCTGAAGGTAGCCACAGATCGTCAAAAATCGTATGCGGATTTAAAACGAAAGGACATTGAATATCAGGTGGGAGATAAAGTGTTTCTTAAAGTGTCACCTTGGAAGAAGGTACTCAGATTTGGCCGTAAAGGCAAGTTGAGCCCGAGATTCATTGGGCCGTACGAAATTTCCGAACGAGTGGGGCCGGTTGCATATAGATTGATTTTGCCCCCTGAACTTGAAAGGATGCACGATGTCTTCCATGTTTCAATGCTTCGACGTTATAGATCCGATCCGTCACATGTGATTAATCCCTCAGAAGTTGAAATTCAATCTGACTTGAGCTATGAAGAAGAACCGATTCGTATCCTAGCTCGTGAAGTGAAAGAGTTGCGAAATAAAAGGGTTCCGTTGGTTAAGGTGTTGTGGCTCAAACACGGGATCGAGGAAGCAACCTGGGAACCCGAGAGCTTGATGAAAGAACGATATCCAAACCTATTTACCGGTAAGATTTTCGAGGACGAAAATTTCTTAAGTGAGGGAGAGTTGTGACAGCCCAAAATTGACCCTAGTCGGGAAGTGGTTTCGGGACCGCTAAACCGAGTCACCGAAAGGTTTGAATGTGATGTTTATTGTCTAGAATATGTAATCATAAATGTGTGAAAATTTCAAGCTTCGATTTAGTCGATTGCATGTGAATTTAGTCAATAGGACTTATATGAGAAATTTTAAAATTTGATAGGTCAATGCATGAGGACCTATTAGTGCATGTGGAAGAAAAAGGGGACTTGCATGTCAAATTCCCCCTCCCTAATATGTAGTGGCCGGCCATGCTATGGGTGGAAACATGTCACCAACATGTTGTGTTAGTGATGTATGGTAAGGAAAATAAAATAATAAGCATGATAATTAAATAATGAAAGGAAGGGTGATGAAAAAAAGAAAAAAAATAATAATGGTCTCATGCATACACCCCATGGCCGTGAGCTAAAGGAAGGAAAAGAAAGGTTTTGTTCATCCTTTTTCAACCTCTTTTGACCGAAAATCCTAAGGAAGAGGATTAGGAGGAAGTTTGGCCATGCGTGTAACTAGATTGAGGTATGTTTAATGTTATTCTTTGAGATTCATGTATATTTTAAGTTGTAAGTTCAAAATCTACCTAGCCATGGTTCAAACTTTGTTAAATGATGGAGATGACATTCGGCCATGAATGTTACGTTCTTGGTTGGTATTTTGATGTCTTTGGTGATGAGGTAAGGAGATGGTTGACTTTGGGTGTTTAATAAAAGGGTTTGGATGTGAGAGTGTGTGAGAAGTAGAAATGAGGAGTCTTAGCAACTCCATGAAGGTTCGGCCATGGTAGTTTGAGGATTAGAGATTTTATTTCTTGTTAAAATTTTGATGAATCCTAGTGTGGGAAGTGTTTGAACCAACTAAGGATTAATAGATGCATGGGTACAAAGTAGGAAGAATCGGCTACTATGGTTGACACCAATGCCGAATGTAAAGATGCTATAGTAAATAATGTATGTGATTTGAGTTGATAATGTGAAAAAGGATAATTAGATGTATTATAAATGATATAAAGATTTTAGAAATTATTTTGGTTAGGTGTGTGTATGATTAAGTATATTCGGCAATATACCTAAAGTGAGTACTTGGTATGTATATTCGGCCACATGAGTAAATATATATATGATGTTAAATTTGATTATGTATAATGGGCATTAAGATGTGGAACTTAAGAAATGTAGTCATATGTGGAATTACATGATGTTATAGTTGACATTGTACACACATACATCCATTCGGCCATCAACATGAGTAATTAGTGAGGATGGTTGCCGAATATACAAACATACATAAGCATGTGTAATTGAATTATGAATGTTTAACAAGATGGTTAAACAAGTGAATTATTGATTAAGCTCAAGGAGCTAAAGGAGGAGAATCAAGCAAAGGCAAAGAAAAGATCACTGAGTAGCCGAGTTGGAACCGTCTTACCCAACACAAGGTAAGTCATTAAGCATGTAGTTGGTATTATTTCAAATGGTCATAATGTTTATGTATTGATGCTGAATGGAATGAATAAATATACATATATATATGCATGTACGTATGTGATGATGAAATTGTTGGATGAGAAGAAAAGAGGTAAGATGTACTGAGTTGTTGATCTCGGCACTAAACGTGCGGGTATAACCATTTATGACCATGAGATTGGCGCTAAGTGCGCGGGATTAAATTGTACAGCACTAAGTGTGCGATTTGACTATGTTGCACTAAGTGTGCGAAATGAATATGATGCACTAAGTGTGCGAATTGACCATGCGGCACTAAGTGTGCGAGGTTGACTATGTAGCACTAAGTGTGCGATTTGATTACGTAGCACTAAGTGTGCGAGTTGATTATATAGCACTGAGTGTGCGGACTCAATATACATTCGTGAATCATTATGGACACTATGTGTGCGACACTATTGAGTCGATCGCGGACAGCGGATCGGGTAAGTGTCTTGAGTACATGGCTAATAGGTGCTATGCTTATACTTGGTGTTGAGCTCGGTAAGTTTGAACCTATGTGACAAATATACTTGAAGTCACGTACATAAAATTTATCGTAGGATGGGTGAAAGGCCGTTTAGTCATTTGATTGTAACGAAAATAAATTGATTTATGAAAATGCCTCAATGTCCTATTGATGAGTATATGGAATGTGAATGCATGAATTGATATGAAACTAAATCGATAGGTTGGAGGAACTATGGTATGGTTCGGTATGGATGGAGTAAATTGTCTCGTTCCATTTTGTTTCCTCTTGTGATAATGTTGTTGATGGATGGTAGTGCATTGCTTATGACTTACTGAGTTATAAACTCACTCGGTGTTTCCTTGTCACCCATTATAGGTTGCTTGGACTCATCTATTTTTGCGGGGTCAGGCCGTCATCGAAGTCATCACACCGGATAGCAAGTTTTGGTACTTTCTTCTTAGTTGGCTTAGAAGAACATTTTGGCATGTATAAGCTATTACGTTGTGTTTGAACTTTGGCATGTAAACCTTAAGCCATGCGAAAATGGCACGAATGTTCGATTGAGTTGGATCAAGGGTAGGCATGAAATGGACCTAGTTACTTTCGTAACAGATGCTGGCAGCAGCAGTGTCATGAGATTGAAAAATCAGTAAAAATAGTAGGAGTGGAATTAATTGATGAATAAATTATGTAATAGAAGCTCGATGAGTCTGTTTTCATGAGGAAGTAACGAAAAGATCATATGGGCAGTATATTAAGAGATAATCAGATTTTTGTGGGACAGGGCCAGAACGGTTTCTGGATTTCCTGCTCCAACTTTGGAAATTCATTATAAATTAACCAGAGATAATTGGGGGTCGTACCATATATGTACAGATTCCTCTCTGAGTCTAGTTTTCATAGAAACAAACGGCATCAGTATTGAAGCCCCGTGCAGGGAGATATCCAAGTCGTAATGGGCAAAGGTCAGTGTAGTCGACCCCTGCAACATGGGAGACTTTGACTAATAAACTGTACTAATTGGCCCAACCAAAAATTCTAGAAAAAAATACATAGATGGGCACATGAGTCTAGTTTCTGGGAAAAATCTCGAAACTGATTTTCGAGTTACGAAACTCAAGATATGATTTTTAAAACGACTAGTACACAGATTGGGCAGTGTCTGGAAAATAAATTTTATAAGGGGTTAAAGTTAGTTAACACCTCGTGTTCGACTCCGGTGTCGGTTTCGGGTTCGGGGTGTTACAAGTGCTACATGATGTAGAGGATCAGCACAACCATAACATTCATTAGCTAATGCTGTGGCTTACGAAGCTGAAGGATGTGCTTTACGATGTAGAGGACTTGGTGGATGATTTCTCTACTGATGCTATTCGGTGGAAAATAATGGCCAGAAGCGATGGCAAGGTGAAAGAGGTACACCTTTTGTTCTCTAAGTCAAACCAACTTGCTTATAGTATGAAGATGGGTCATAGAGTTAAAGACTTGAGAAAGAGACTAGATGCTATTGCAGCTGACAGAGCCAATTTCTAGCTTAATGATAGCCCTGCAGAGCCACCAATTTAAGTTAAGGAGAGGGACCACACATATTCCTTTGTGTGTTCAGAAGGAATAATTGGCAGAGATGATGATAAAAGGAAAATTATACAACTGCTAATAGAATCTAAACTAGAACAAAATGTTTCTGTTGTTCCCATTTAAGCATCAGAGGATTAGGAAAGACCACATTAGCTAAAATGGTGTGTAATAATGAAAATGTGGTGAAACATTTTGAGCTAAAAATGTGGGTATGTGTCTCAAAAAAGTTCGAGCAAAAAGTCATTGTGGAAAACATCGCTGAGGCTACTGATGGTCGCTAAACTAACTAAAAATTTGACTAAGGCAAGCGCACCTATCGAACAGTAGTATAGTTATGGTGAGACCGGAAATATCGTATCCACAAGGACTAAAAGTACTAGTAATTACTATCTATTTATTATCTAGCCTAAGAATTGAAAGGATGTTTTCTAAACTAAACTTAATTAT
This sequence comes from Gossypium hirsutum, assembly GCF_007990345.1. Taxonomy (NCBI): domain Eukaryota; kingdom Viridiplantae; phylum Streptophyta; class Magnoliopsida; order Malvales; family Malvaceae; genus Gossypium; species Gossypium hirsutum. Next base: position 79,185,424 of record NC_053433.1, read on the forward strand.
CTAATTAACTAAGAACGCGACAAAGATGGAAGTTGAAGAATACTTTTGGAAAACCAATGGAGAAGACAATACCCAGGGAAGAATCCACCTAGGCTTCACTTATTACTTCTAAATTAGACGATTTATTCACTTGACTTAATCCGTAGAAATCCATAGTTTATGTTATTATCTCTCTAGAGACTAAAAACAACTGACTCTAGGTTGATTAATCGAAATATCTTTCTAATTAAAACCCCTATTGTCGCATTAACTCGGTCTATGGATTCCCTTATTAGATTTGGCTCTAATCCAACAGATTTATGTCATCCTATCTCTAGGATTGCATGCAACTCTGCTTAATTATGAACGATCTACTCTTAAACAGGGACTTTTGCTCCACTGAATCAGCACATCAAAACTGTAACACCCCAAACCCGGCCCAGACATTATGGCCAGATCTGACGTGTCACATGGACTTACGACTTAGTATGCATTCGTTGGTTTAAGTGATTGGGATGGTCTTTGTAAAAACAGCGGTTGAATGAAAAACCGGTTTATCAATCTTTAGGCTATCCATTTGTTGCACTTGTTGAGTCTTGGAAACGTTTATTAATTTTGAAAACCCGCACAGCCTAACACTAGCAGTTTCGACATAGTATAAATATAATCAGAAAATAAGACCATAGCGGAAAAAGAAATTTCAATAGCGGCCTTATTACAACTTAAAACCCAAAATTAAATCAAAATATAAAAATAATAAAAATAAACTAACTTAGCAAAACCAACTTTGCAGATAATGTGGCCACTCCGAATCCCTCACGGCTCCAAGCCCACTACGGTTGAGGATTTCCTGTAGAGATGAAAATAAAGTGTGAGTTCGGTAAACTCAGTGTGTAACATAACCCAACCATAGCCCAAAACAGATCAAACTTCAGAGTCAGACTTATCTGGGCCTTGGCCCAGTACAGAAATCAGAATGAAACCCATGGCCCATAGCAGATATAGAACAAATATATCATGAATGCAGAAATCCCAACCCAGAGCCATCCATAACACCCCCGTACCAGCCTTACACCATGTGGGGAGACTACTCGACCCACCCAACCGCTACACACCACAGAAATTGCAGTGAAGCTGCCAATATTGTGACAAAGTCACTAGATACAGATATTGTGGCTAGGCCACCAGAACAGATATATATATGGCGAAGCCACCAGATTGCAGCGAGGCTGCCAGATATTATGACAAAGTCACCAGAACAGATATATGTAGCGAGGCCACCAGATTGCAGCGAGGCTGCCAGAACGCTTCCTCCATCAATATAAACCCATGTCCCATGCAACAGAAATAATATGTCATGGCATACGTATACAGAAACAAAACATCATGCTTTTCAGAAAAAAAAACCCTAGGGGTAAAATTGTAATTTTGCATGCATAAGGGTAATTCAGTAATTATTACCTATTGCTAAGGTTTCATGCTCATTCATGCATAAGGGTATTTCAGTAATTATTACCTATTGCTAAGGTTTCATGCTCATTCTAACGTTTACCAAGTAATCAGAAGCACTTACCTCGTCTTTTTACCAAAGTGGGCCCATTGGCCCATTAGCCCATTTTTGGCCCATTAAGCCCAAAAATACCGTTGTGCACGAAAATGCACACTCTGCACTCTAATCATCCAAATGCACCATATTCATTAACAAATGTCTCACGAGCGCTCGCACGCTCGCGAGTTCACCAAATACCAATGTTTCGGTATTTCGACTTTTACCGATTCAGTCTAAGGGAGGGTGTCGTTTACACACCTGGTTGATGACGATTGATGACGATATCTCTCACGCGATAATCCTGTTAGGAGACTGCAGTTAATCTGCGCTCCAAACACTCTTAGCTGACGCCTAACCCAAACGAGCACGTCACAAAGCGAAAGGGATCAGCCAAGAAGGGTATGCCTACTCTCCTCATGGTTTGCTATATTTAAAGCCATCTCTCCATCTACTCTTATGTTATCTTCCCGATGTGGGATCCCTTCATCACCAGATTTTAAAACCAACACCAACTCTTGCCGTCCCAACATAGCAAAATAATCAACCTTTGCGTGCCAAGGGATTCAAACCAAAGTCCTCTCACATGCCAACTCACTCCACCACCACTAGGCCATCAACTCATTTGTGTCATAAATCCAACACATTAAACTTTAAAGCGCACCTACTTGCTTCCAGATTTATTGAAAAGAAAAACCAAAATATATTGCATGAGCCAAGACTTGAACCTTGGACCCCTTGCTTCCTCTATGGCATCACTTTCTTGTCCCCTAAGTGGCGCCATCTTGCCACTACACCATACTCCTTTTTGTGTCATCTTTTACCCCTTTACTCTTAAAATCCCAAACGCCAATTGCATCACCTGTTCATAGAATTAAAATTCTGAAGACTACCACGGATTTAACTTAAGTTTGGGCCTTCCAAAGGCCCACTAACCTACTAAAATATATATTTTAACCAACCAGAACACACAAAAATTTTAAAAAACACAGAAACACAGAAAAACCCGAAAATTAGGGCGTTACAACTCTACATTCCTTAAAGAAATTTCATCCTCGAAATTTTACCTGAATCAAACAGATGAGGATATTGTTGACGCATCGCCACTTCTGGCTCCTAAGTAGCTTCCTCTCTACCATGATTACGCCGCAGCACCTTTACTAGCGGAACTAATTTCCTCCTCAAAATCTTAACATCTCGATCCAAAATCTGCACAGGCTTTTCCTCAAAAGTCAAGTCTGTTTGGACATCGATCTCTGCAACCGGTACAACATGAGTAGGGTCAGAGCGATACCGCCTTAACATGGAGATGTGAAAGACATCATGAATCCTATTCAAATCTAGAGGTAGCTCCAACTGATAAGCCACTGGACCCACTCGCTTAAGAATCCGATAAGGCCCAATGAACTGTGGACTTAACTTGCCTTTCCTCCCAAACCTTAATATTTTCTTCCAAGGCGAAACCTTCAAGAAGACCATATCACCACAGATGCTTCCTGTCTATCAGATGCTTCCTTCAACCGGTCTCTAATCAACTTGACCTTATCCTCAGTATCTGCCACCAACTCAAGTCCAAGAACCTATCGTTTACCCAACTCGGTCCAACAACTAGGTGTATGACATCTTTGCCCATACAATGCCTCATAAGGAGCCATTCGAATACTTGCCTGATAACTGTTGTCGTATGCAAACTCTGCCAACGGTAAGTAATCCTCCCAACTGCCTCGAAAGTCGATAACGCATCCCCTCAACATGTCTTCCAGAATCTAAATAACCCTTTCCGATTGACCATCAGTCTGAGGATGAAAGGCTGTACTAAAGTTCAACCGCGTACCCAACGCCTCATGCAACTTTTTCCAAAATTGAGATGTGAATCTAGGATTCCATCAGAAATAGTTGACGCTGGCACTCCGTGAAGTCGCACTATTTTCGTCACATACAATTTGGCTAACTTTTGAAGTGAATAATCAGTGCAGACAGGTATGAAATGAGAAAATTTGGTCAACCTATCCACAATTACCCAAATCGAGTCCTTCTTCGACGGTGTCAAGGGTAAACCCCTCACAAAATCCATGGTTAGCTCTCCCACTTCCAAAGTGGTACTTTCACTAGCTGCAAAAGTCCGAAAGGTAGTTGATGTTCACCTTTCACTTGCTGACAAGTCAGACATTTTCCCACAACTTCTGTTACCTCTCGCTTCAATCTAGGCCACCAATACAACTCCTTTAAGTCGCGATACATTTTACTCCCTCCAGGATGCATAGCACATAGACCTCCATAAGCTTCTTTTAGAATTGCTTGCCTCAAGTCAAAGTCCTTTGGAATACAAACTCTACCTCGGTAACACAGAACTCCCTCACTGTTCAGTCCGAACTCAAAAGTATCCCCATTCTTAACCTGCCAAAATTAAGAAACCGGGGACTCATCCTTTGACAATTTTTCCTTAATCTCATCCACCCAGGTCGGCCTAACTTGCAGTTCTGCTAACAGACTACCGTCGTCATACAGACTCAAACGAGAAAACATGGCTCTCAGATCAGATACAGTTATACGACTTAGGGCATCATCCACCACATTAGCTTTGCCTGGGTGATACTCAATCGTGTAGTCATAATCCTTAAGCAACTCTATCCATCTCAGCTGCCTAAGGTTCAGCTCATTCTGAGTCAGCAAGTACTGAAGACTCTTATGATCTGTGTATATAATACACTTTTCTCCGTACAGGTAATGTCTCCAAATCTTAAGCGCAAAGATTACCGCTGCCAACTCCAGATAATGAGTAGGATAGTTAACTTCATGTGGTTTAAGCTGTCGCGATGCATAAGTAACCACTTTACCCTCTTGCATCAGTACACAGCCCAACCCTGCATGTGATGCATCACTGCATACGGTAAAATCTTTTTCAGACTCCGGCTGAATTAGTACAGGTGCCTCGGTCAGAACTTTCTTCAGCTTGTCAAAAGATTCCTGTTGTTTCTCAGTCCAAACAAACGGTACTCCCTTCCTTATAAGCTTTGTCAAAGGTGCTGCCATCATAGAAAATCCTTCCACAAACCTTCTATAGTACCCAGCTAAACCCAGAAAACTTCGAATTTTCGACACTGACCTCGGTGGCTTCCATTCCAGAATAACTTTAATCTTTTGAGGGTCCACCTTGATCCCTTCAGCAGAGACAACATGCCCTAAGAAAGTTACCTCTCTCAACCAAAACTCACACTTACTGAATTTCACATAAAGCTCCTTCTCCCTCAGCACTTGCAGCACAATACGAAGATGCTCATCATGCTTCTCCTCAGTTTCATAATAAACCAGAATATCGTCGATAAAGACGACCACAAATCGATCCAAGTATGGCTAGAACACTCGATTCATCAGATCTATAAATGTCGCAGGTGCGTTCGTCAACCCAAATGGCATAACCAAGAAATTATAGTGACCATACCGAGTTCTGAATGTCGTCTTGTGAATATCCACCTCCTTAACCCTCAACTGATGATACCCAGATCGAAGGTCAATCTTAGAAAATACTGAAGCTCCTCTAAGTTGGTCGAATAAATCATCGATTCTCGGCAGTCGGTACTTGTTCTTAATCATCAGTTTGTTCAACTACCGATAATTGATGCACATCCACATTGACCCATCTTTCTTCTTTACGAACAACAGTGGTGCTCCCCACGAAGACACACTTGGTCTAATGAAGCCTCTATCAATAACTCTTGAATTTGGGCTTTCAGCTCCACCAACTTCTTCGGTGCCATCCTATAAGGGCAATGGACACCGGTGCCGTTCCAGGCAACAAGTCGATTCCAAACTCAACCTCTCGGTTCGGGGGCAAACCCGGAAACTCCTCTGGAAAAACATCTTGAAAATCCTTGACGGTTCTAACTTTATCCACTGTCAGATCCTTATTTTTTGATTGGCTTACAAATACCAAATAAGCCTCACATCCCTTTTGAATCCACTTCTCGACTCTTAATGCCGACACCACATTAGACAGATAATCCCTACGCTCGCCTATCACCAAAACCCCCTCATCCTTTGTGGTCTTTAACATCATTCACTTAGTAGCACAATCCAGAGTAGCCCTATGCTTAACAAGCCAATCCATTCCCAAAATGAGATCTAATTCTTCGAAAGGTAGCTCCATTAGATCTCCAAAGAAAACTTTTCCTTGAGTTTCTATAGGCACATCTCTATACAGTTTATCTACCCTAACCGAGTGACCCCAAGGACTTAGTACAGATACCCACTCACGATCTTCTCATAGCGCACACCCAACGACCCAGATATAGCACATGCAACATATGAATGGGTAGATCCAACATCTATCAACGCAGTGCATGGCATACTGGAAATCAGAAACGTACCAGTTATGACGTCAGGTGCATCACCCTCCTCTCGACGACGAGCTGCATACACCGATGTCGGCTGATGAGCCTCAGCAAATCCAGTACCCCTGTCAGGCGCTCCTCTTCCTCAATCGTTTCCATTACCAACCTTTGCCTTGCCCACGTCCTCTTGGAAATTGTGGTCCACCCCTCACTGGTTGAGTGACCCTCTGCTCCAAAAATTGAACCTGATTTGGTTCCTGGGGACAATCCTTAACCCTATGCTTCATAGATCCGCATCAAAAACAAGCACCAGAACGTTTTCGACACTCGCCCATATGCATCTTCGCACAATTCCTACAACCCTACGGTCTAACAGCATTCATCGGTACTGCTCGAACTGGCTCCATTACCCTTGCTCTCTTAACATTCCTATTCATACCACCTGAAAGTCCTGAATCTCTCCTAAAATGGTTCTGATCTTTCTCACGATTCTGTCTTTCTGTATGCTTCACTTCCTCAGCTATCTTAGCTTTCTCCACTAAAGCAGCAAAGTTACGCTCCCTCTGCGGAGCAATCAGCACCCTAAGTTCGTCTCTCAGACCATCCTCGAAGCATACGCTACGCTCATACTCTGTAGCGACAATCCCAGAAGCATACCGGCTTAGTCTCAGAAACTCAGACTCATACTCAGCCACTGACTTACTCCCTTGGACCAGGTTCAGAAATTTTTTCCAGCGAGCGTCCACGTAACTAGCCCCAACATACTTTCCTTTGAAGGCTGTCTTAAACAGCTCCCAAGTCACACTGTCAGTAGGAGTTCCATCTCTCACCGCGAGCCACCATTGATAAGCCTCATCCCTGAGTAATGATATGGCTCCCTTCAGCTTCTGCTCCACAGAGCAGTCCAGATCATCCATAATCTGCTATGTGGCTTCTAACCAATACTTAGTCACATTCGGAGCTACACCAGATATGCCCCTAAATATCTCTGCTCCATTGGCCTGGAATTCTGTTTCCCGTACTTGTCCCAGCAACCCTTTCCAAAACTCGAAGCATTGCCGGGACAAAGCATTGTCCCCGACACCTCGATCATGAGACTCTACCTCTGTTGCCAGTGGTACTGGTGCATCTGCTACCGATACATGTCCTAAAGACGAAGATTCAGCCTGAGCATTACCTCGGCCACGTCCACGGCTTCTTCCACGAGCTCCTCGTGTACTCATTTCATATTATCTGATTAACAATTTTTTGAATCAGTTTAATATCTCAGTGTTTATTACAAATGTCTTATGAATAACAGTAATTCAGAGTTTGAGTTTGTTTCCTTTTACAGTAGCCTAGCTATAGTCTCAGTCAACTTATCAGAGTTTCTATAGTTCCAGTGTTACCCTAACTAAAGTACCATAATAAGGTTTTGTACAAGAATATAACAGATATTTCAGAAACAATTAGAAAGGCTCAGAAAACTTACAGACTTGGGCCGGAGATTCGGTGTGCCACCTTCTAAAAAAACCTAATTTTAGAAAACTGATTTTAATCTTTAAAATCATCTATTTGTAAAGAGAAAATATTGGAAAAATTCTCGAAAACAATTTATAATCAAGTTCCAAAAAAATAATTTTTGAAAACCTTTATTCAGTGTTTCCTTACAAACTCCCGTTTTTAGACCTGTTCCACAGTCGAGTTGTTACAACTTGGCTCTGATACTACTAAATGTAACACCCCAAACTCGGCCCAGACGTTATGGCCAGATCTGACGTGTCACATGGACTTACGACTTAGTATGCGTTCGTTGGTTTAAGTGATTGGGGTGGTCTTTGTAAAAACAGTGGTTGAATGAAAAACCAGCTTATCAATCTTTAGGCTATCCATTTGTTGTGCTTGTTGAGTCTTGGAAACGTTTATTAATTTTGAAAACCCGCGTAGCCTAATACTAGCAGTTTCGACATAGTATAAATATAATCAGAAAATAAAACCATAGCGGAAGAAGAAATTTAAATAGCGGCCTTATTACAACTTAAAACCCAAAATTAAATCAGAATATAAAAATAATAAAAATAAACTAACTTAGAAAAACCAACTTTGCAGATGATGTGGCCACTCCGAATCCCTCACGGCTCCAAGCCCACTACGGTTGAGGATTTCCTGCAGGGATGAAAATAAAGGGTGAGTTCGGTAAACTCAGTGTGTAACATAACCCAACCATAGCCGAAAACAGATCAAACTTCAGAGTCAGACTTATCTGGGCCTTGGCCCAGTACAGAAATCAGAATGAAACCCATGGCCCATAGCAGATATAGAACAAATATATCATGAATGTAAAAATCCCAACCCAGAGCCATCCATAACACCCCCTACCAGCCTTACACCATGTGGGGAGACTACTCGACCCACCCAACTGCTACACACCACAGAAATTGCAGTGAAGCTGCCAGATATTGTGACGAAGTCACCAGATACAGATATTGTGGCTAGCCCACCAGAACAGATATATATATATATGTGGCGAAGCCACTAGATTGCAGCGAGGCTGCCAGATATTGTGACGAAGTCACCAGAACAGATATATGTGGAGATGCCACCAAATTGCAGTGAGGTTGCCAGAAGGCTTCCTCCATCAATATAAACCCATGTCCCATGCAACAGAAATAATATGTCATGGCATACGTATACAGAAACAGAACATCATGCTTTTCAGGAAAAAAAAACCTTAGGGGCAAAATCGTAATTTTACATGCATAAGGGTATTTCAGTAATTATTACCTATTGCTAAGGTTTCATGCTCATTCTAACGTTTACCAAGTAATCAGAAGTACTTACCTCATCTTTTTACCAAAATGGGCCCGTTGGCCCATTAGTCTGTTTTCGGCCCATTAAGCCCAAAAATACTGTTGTGCACGAAAATGCACACTCTACACTCTAATCATCCAAATACACCATATTTATTAACAACTGTCTCACGAGCACTCGCACGCTCGTGAGTTCACAAAATACCAACATTTCGGTACTTTAGTTTTTACCGGTTCAATTTAAGGGAGGGTGTCGTTTACACACCTGGTTGATGACGATTGATGACGATATCTCCCACGCGATAATCCTATTAGGAGACTGCAGTTAATCCGCGCTCCAAACACTCTTAGTTGACGCCCAACCCAAATGAGCACGTCACAAAGCGAAAGGGATCAGCCAAGAAGGATATTCCTACTCTCCTCATGGTTTGCTCTATTTAAAGCCAGCACTCCATCTACTCTTATGTTAGCTTCCCGATGTGGGATCCCTCTATCACCAGAGTTTAAAACCAACACCAACTCTTGATGTCCCAACATAGCAAAATAATCAACCTTTGTGTGCCAAGGGATTCGAACCAAAGTCCTCTCACATGCCAACTCACGCCACCACTACTAGGCCATCAACTCATTTATGTCATAAATCCAACACATTAAACTTTAAATCTCACCTACTTGCTTCCAAATGTATTGAAAAGAAAAACCAAAATATATTGCAAGAGCAAAGACTTGAACCTTGGACCCATTACTTCCTCTATGGCGTCACTTCCTTGTCCCCTAAGTGGCGCCACCTTACCACTACACCACACTCCTTTTTGTGTCATCTTTTACCCCTTTACTCTTAAAAGCCCAAACTCCAATTGCATCACCTATTCATAGAATTAAAATTATGAAGACTACCATGGATTTAACTTAAGTTTGGGCCTTTCAAAGGCCCACTAACCTACTAAAATATATATTTTAACCAACCAGAACACACAAAAATTTTAAAAATCACAGAAACACAGAAAAATCCGAAAATTGGGGCGTTACAAAAACTTGAATTAATATCCTAAAATATTAAAAAAAGGATTAAAACTCACAATTAAGAATAAGAACAAGTATTTATCATATAATTCAAATAGTAATAAGATCTGTCTTAGGTTTTATCTCCCTTAGGTATTTAGGGAGTTTAGTTCATAATAATGGGAAACATCTCAAGATTGGGAAAACAACAAAGCATAAAGAACCCAAAGAACTTCTAAGGAAATTGAATGGAGATCTTTAGTCTTGAAGTAGATCCTGCTTCTAAGCTGATTCCGATGGCTGTCCTTGAGTATTTTCTCCTTTCTACTCTGCGTCCCCCTCCCCCTTGATCCTCTTCTAGGGTGTTTATATAGACTTTGGAATGCCCAAAATAGCCCAAAATTAGCCTTTTCTGAGTAGAATTAGACTTGGGATCGACAGGGACACGGCTGTGTGCTACGCCTGTGTAAAGGTGCTCAGGCCGTGTGCAATTTGACTTGGTTAAATGTCAACATGAGCATGATACATGGGCGTGTGGCCTACCCGTGTGTCACTCACGGGCGTGTGGATTACCTGTGTGGAAGTGCCTAGGCCATGTGAAACCCTGAATTAGGCCCCAATTTATTCATTTTTGGCTCGTTTCTCGCTCTTTTTGCTATCCTAAGCTCTCCTGAGTATAAAACATGAAATTAACGGATTAGGAGCATCAAATTCATTAATTCTTATGATAATCCTTTCAAAAATATACCGAGCATAGGGCAAAAACATGTATATATTATGGTTTATCAAATATCCGCACACTTAAGCATTTGCTTGTCCTCAAGCAAAATTCTCAACTCACAATTAAAATTAATTCTTCTTAACTTATAATTCTCATCAATAATGTTTTAAAGTAATTCACAGATAATCACACATTGAGAATTCAACTAAAAGAACATCAAAGTTTCAAACAATCCAAGTTAAGCATTTTAATCATAAAATCATAGGTATCCCCCTTTGTCTAAGTAATCACTTTTAATTCCAAATTGACAAGAGTTGACATTCTCACTAAGGATTCACTCATTCAAAGTGTTTAAGGTTCAATAATTAAGCGCTCAATAGTCAAACATGAAAATTTATTACCATAGGCTTGCATGAAAATCAAATCTCCACCACTATAAATGAGATGATACACGAATCAAAAGGTCTTTAATAGGGTTGTAATGAGGCTTGGGTTAAAGGTGTGGATAAAGGCTGAAAAGAGGCTTAGAATCAAGATTAATTTAATAAATTACCCAACTTAGAAGAATAAAGCTAATTACTGAATTACAAACAGGTGCCAGAAATAAAACTTCCTAAGATAAAGTGAGCTTTCTCTCAATAAAATATCTTTAACTTATCCAAGCTCTTTATAATATGAATATAAATATAAGATTTTTTTTAGGAATAAGAACAGTACAATAATAGGAAGTGCATAATAAGGAATAATTCAGCAATTGAAATGAACGAACATAGCTAGGTAACTAATCAAATCAAATCTCGATAAAAAAGGAGTCAATAAAAAGGGAGAAATTCTTAACGAATCAAAAAGGGTTAAGTTGTGGGTTAACATTAAGGGAAAAATCATGAAACAATGGTTAAGGCTCAAAGAGGTTCACTAAGGGTCAATTATGTGGGTAGGCTTTTTATGGGGAAAGTGGGTTAAAACCTAAGTGCCTTTATCATCTCGGTATATCAAAGCAATGGTGTGGTCTCGACATGTATAATCGAAGAAAGTTCTAGAATAACAAATCAATATTGACACACTTATAAGCAGCAATAAAAGTGAGCAAGAAAGGATATATACTCTAAAGGTTCAAGATCTCACAAACATTATGGCTTTTGATGTCACTCCTATGAATTCAGATCTTCAAGATAATAACTCAATTCAGTGGAACAACCTAGCAATTTTAATTCTCAAAAGTCAACTTATCCTGCTTAATTCTCTAATGCCTTTAAATTTTAAACAATCAATGCACAATTCCCTATGATTAAATTCAAAACATATCAATAAAAATCATAAATCAATCCGAATTCACTCTAATAATAATATGAGAAAAGTATTTGTGAACGAGCTAAAAATTCAGGAATAAAAATAACCTCCTCACACTTAAGATGTACATTGTTCTCAATGTACAAAGATAGATAGACAATAGTCACACAATATCATAAGAGAGGGAGAGAAGCGAAACTGCCCTGAAATTTTTTTTTGAGGCAATCCTTGGAATAATGAAAGTGAAAATTGTAGATATGGCCAATGATGTGCATGAGTCGGAGCTACTATTAAGAAAATAAACACAACTATCAAGAGAATTAAAGGGTTACTCAATAATAGCCATAAAAATAAACATAGTTTAAACGTATAAATGCAAAGTCTTTATAACTAAAATAAAAATAAAAATAAAGCGAAAAATAAAAGATAAAATAAATGGACTCAAAAGCCCTCATCGGTAGATGGATCTTGAGGTGGTGGTGGTGGAGGCGAGATGTTGACATGCCGGCAGATCTGCTGTAGAGTCGCCTCGATGCTGTCGACCTCGCAAAACATTGTTGCTTGAATCTAGTAAGTCGCTCGGATATATCGGTCAAAGTCGCTGCAGGAGGTCGGTGACTCGGTGGAGGAAAATGGGTAAGGTTAAGGGGCATGGAAGGGTGGTGGTCGAGGAAGAATAAGAAGGGGGAAAAGAAGATGATGGGAGAAAAGAAAAGGAAAAGAAAGAAAAGGGGAGCGTTGGAGAGGCTGGTGGCCGGACAGTGGGGGTGGGAAAGGATGGGAAAGTTTAGGGAAGAAGATAAAAGTAAAAGAAAATTAGGGATTGGGGGTTTTATGGGTGACATGATCGTGTGAGGCCTGTGTTAGGCCACACAGCCGTGTCACATGCCCATGTGGCTCGAGTATTGCCCGTGTTAGTTGCAAAAAATTTAATGACCATTCGTCACACGGCCTAGGACACGCCAGTGTGTCCAGGCCGTGTGGTCCACAAGGCCGTGTCGCACAGCCGTGTGCTACGTTGTTCGCTTCTCCCACGCCTGTGTGGTTTTCCCATGTAGCTCTCTGACTTATTTTAAATTTGAAAATTTAGCTCCAGTTTTCACACGGCCTAGGACACGCCCGTGTGTCCAGGCCATGTGGTGTCACACATCCTTGTGGCCTCTTTTAACCTCTGCCTATCGAGTTTGGGTGATTTAAGCCCTATTTCCACATGGCCAAGGACACGCCCGTGTGTCCAGGCCGTGTGGGTCACTTTAACTCTATAAAAACACGAAAAATAGATAGAATAAATAGGTTAGTGGTGTTAGTGCTCGGGTTGCCTCCCGAGAAGCGCTTATTTATAGTCTAAGCTCGACTCACCTCATATTTGCACGGTCATGGAGGTTCGAGGAGTTGAAACTCCTCATCCCTGCTATCAATCTTATCAAAATAAGGTTTTAGACGAGTACTATTTACCTTAAAAGTGCCGAATTTGGAATGAGTTACCTCGACTGTACTGTATGGGAAAAGGTTGAGTATCGTAAAAAGGATTGCTCCATTAGGTTCAGAAGTGGCAACACAAGGATCTGCTTTATCTAACAGTACTTTGTCTCCAACCTTTAGTTGATTCGAGTCACCTCTAAGTTTATCGCAGCACTACTTTGGTTCATCGTGTATTCTCGATTTCTCCTTAATTCTTGTTCAGCATTCATCTAGTTCCTCGATTTGTAATCTTCGTTCCTTAAGAGTTGTTCGTGGCTCCATTATGTTATCCCTAGGGATTTTCTGCATAGAAGTTTGAGCTAAGATGTTATTCTTATGGAAAGAATTCGTAATATCATCTCGATCACTAGATAGTCTGACGGAATCACGATCTTGAAGTTTAATCGTGTCATCATCTACACGAAGCATTAATTCTCCTGTACCAACATCAATAATAGTTCTAGCAGTTGCTAAAAAGGGTCTACCTAGAATTAAAGTACGTCACTATCCTCATCCATGTCTAAGACAACAAAATCGACTGGGAATATAAATTTGTCAATTTTAACAAGCACATCTTCAATTATACTCCTAGGAATTCTAATGGTTTTATCAGCCGATTGAATGCTCATCCTAGTTTGTTTGGGTTTCCCTAGTCCTAGTTGTTTAAACATCTTGTATGGCATAACATTAATACTTGCCCCTAAATCATCTAAGGCATTATTAACATTTAAACTATCAATTAAATAAGAATCGTAAAACTTCCTGGATCTTTCAATTTGTTGGGTAGCTTGTTTTGCAGAATAGTCGAGCAGATTGCATTTAATTCCACATGCGATGACGCATCTAACTTCCATTTATTTGTTGAAAGTTCTTTCAAAAATTTAACTGCGTTTGGCATTTGCAAAAGAGCTTCAATGAATGGTAAGTTAATATGCAACTTTTTTAAGAGTTTAAGAAATTTACCAAATTGTTTTTTGGTGCGGTCTTTCTTAGTTGCGTCGGGATATAGAACACGAAGTGTATACTCTCTACTTACCGGTTTCTGCTTACTGTGGTTCACCTCATCCTTACCTTTACTTACCATAAGTCCTTGCCTCGGTCTTGGTTTAGGTTCAACTAACCCTACTTCACCTTGAACAATAATCGCATGAAGTTGTTTTCTTGGGTTAGTTTTGGTGTTACTTGGCAAGTTACCATGTGGTCGTTCAGAATTCAAATTAGCAAGCTGTCCTATTTGAGTTTTGAGCCCTTGAATCAATGCTTGCTGATTCTTAAGCTCTATTTCAGTATTCTAAAAGTGAGTTTCTAACAACGAGATGAATTTTGTGAGCATCTCTTCAAGGTTCGATTTCTTCTCTTGTTGGTAAGGTGGTTGTTGATAACCTGGAGGATGTTGTGGCCTTTGATTTCCTTGACTACCCCATGAGAAATTGGGATGGTTCCTCTAGCCTGCATTATAAGTATTACTATACGGGTTACTTTGAGGTCTATAATTATTACCCATATAGTGGGCTTATTCCTCCTCGGTGCTAGAGTTGAAGGATGGATAATCTGTGTTGTGTACTCCTCCTCTGTTTGAATCACACCTCAACACTAGATGTACCTGAGTAGAAACACACAAACCATCAATCTTTTTATTTAAAAGTTCTACCTAGTTAGATAGCATAGTGACCACGTCGAGGTTAAAAACACCAGCTGCTTTTGCCGACTTCGTTCTCATGACTTGGCACTGATAATTATTCAGTGACATTTCTTCAATAAATTCGTAGGCCTTTTTAGGTGTTTTGTTGTTTAAAGTTTCATCGGCAACTGCATCAATCAGTTGCCTTATTGAGGGGTTCACACCGTTGTAAAAAGTCTAGACCTGCAGCTATTGAGGTAACCCATGGTGAGGGCACCGTCTCAATAAGTCCTTGTATCTCTCCCATGTGTCATAAAGAGTTTCTAAATCCATCTGTACAAATGAAGAGATATCATTCCTCAATTTAGCTGTTTTAGTCGGCGGAAAATATTTAAGTAAAAATTTTTTGGTCATTTGCTCCCAAGTGGTGATTAACCCTCGTGGTAACGAGTTTAACCACTCTTTAGCCTTATTTCTCAATGAAAAGGGAAACAACCGAAGGTGAATGGCATCGTCAGAAACGCCATTTATTTTGAAAGTATCACAGAACTCTAAGAAATTGGCCAAATGAGTATTTGGGTCTTCATCCTACAAACCATCAAACTGAACAAACTGTTGAATCATTTGTATAGTGTTAGGTTTCAGTTCAAAATTATTTGCAGCAATTATAGGTCTACAATACTCGATTCAGCCCCCGTTAAATTAGGCTTAGCATAGTCGTACATAGTACGACGAGCAGGATTCTGATTCACTAGATTTGTGGCAACCAAGGAGGCAGCGGATTATTTTGATTTTCAGCCATCTCCTCGGTTGTAATATGGATATCATCCTCTCGCTCTTCCTCTATGCATTGTAGACTTCACCTTATTTCACTTTAGTTCGTACGAGCTGTGCTCTTGATCTCACTGTCAAAAAGCAAAGGTCCTGACAGGTTTCTCCTAGTTATAAACTAGAGACACTTGCCAGAAGCAATTAAAAAGAAAAATTTAGAAAAGAAAAATTAAACTTAAAAACAAAAAATAAATTGCAATAAAAATAAAAAATGACTAAAGTAATAAAAATTGAGCGTTCCTAATATCTTAGTCCCTTGGCAACTGATCGCGATTTTGTGTAACAGGTTTTAAATATTTATAAAGAATTGTTCTTGAAACTAACTATTATCATGATGTAGGTAAGTGATCGCGGTTCTCGTGACAGGTAAGTTTTAAATATTTATAATTAATCATTCTTGAAACTAACTATTATCTCGATGTAGGCAAGTGTACCTATCAAACAGTAGTACAGTTTTAGCAAGACCAGATTGTCGAACCCAAAGGAACTAAAAGTACTAGTAATGACTGTCTTTTTATTATCTAGCCTAAGAATAATGGAATTTGTTTTAACTAACTAATTAACTAATCTAAGAATTCATAGAAAGTAGAACTGGGGAATTACTTTTGGAAAAAAACAATTGAATTAAGACAATACCTAAGGAAAAATCCACCTAGACTTTACTTGTTATTCTGGCTTTGAATCGGATGATTTATTCATTTAACTTGTTCCGTAGAGATCACTAAGTTATGTTATTATCCCTATTCAAGACTAATAACGTCTAATCCCTAGATTGAATAATTGATACTTTTCTCTAAGTAACACCCTAGGGTTGCATTAACTCGATCTATGGATCCCCTTATTAGGTTTCACCCTAATCCAGCAAAATCTTGTCACCCTATCTCTAGGCGCGCAATCAACTCCGCTTAATTATGACAAATTTACTCTTAGACAAGGTCTATTCCTCTTCTGAATAAGAGCTTATCTTGAATCAGTATCCTGGGATATCAAACCAAGAGTTAAGAACACATAATTAAGAACAAGTTAAATATTTATAATACAATTTAGAAAATAATAACAAGATTCGTCTTAGGCTTCATCCCCCTTAGGTATTTAGGGGATTTTGTTCATAACTAAAAAGAAAAATATTTCATAAGAATAACAAATACAAAACATAAAGAAAACCAAAAACTCTTGAAGGGAAATTGAGGGGAGATCTTCAGTCTTGATGATGAATCCGGCTTCTAAGATGGAACAATCGACTTTCTTCGAGTAATTCCTTCCTCCCTCTCCATGCCTCCCCCTTTTCTTCCTCCTCTAAGGTGTATTTATAGGTTTAAGAATGCCTAAGAACCCTCGAAATTAGCCTTTTTCAAATTGGACTCAACTTGGGCTCGGCAAGGACACGCCTGTGTGACATGCCCGTGTGAATCGTGCTTCGAATCTACCAAATTGACACGGCCGCGTGGTCTGCCCGTGTGAGGAAGTCCAGGCCATGTTGATTTCGTACTTTGGCTCATTTTCTCCGTTTTTGGACCGGTTCTCGCTCCTTTCGCTCTCCTATGCTCTCTTAAGTATAAAATATGAAAAGAAGGCATTAGGAGCATCGAATTCACCAATTCTAAGGAAAAATCATCCATAAAATGTGTTAAGCATGGGGTAAAAATATGTATAAATTATGGTTTATCAAATACCCCCACACTTAAGCATTTGCTTGTCCTCAAGAAAAATTCTCAACTCATAATCAAAATAAATCCATCTCAACCAATAATTCCTATCGATAATATCTCAAAATAATCCATAGGTAATCATACATTGAAAATTCAACTGAAAGAACATCAAAGTTTCAATCATTCCAAGTTGAGCACTTTATCATCAAAATATAGGTGTCTCTAAAGATTCACTCAAATCACTCGAGGTGTTTAAGGACAATAAATGAAGCACTCAATAGTCAATAATGAAAAGTCATTACCATAGGCTTGCATGGAAATCACATCTCCACCACTATAAATTGAGGTGATACATCAATCAAAAGGTCTTCAGAGGGTTGTAACGTGGCTTTGGTTAGGGGGTGTCGTCACAAGCTGAAAGAAAAAGTTAGAATCTAGATTGAATTGAAAAATTTCCTAACAAGAAAAATAGCTAGTCATCCATTGAGTACAACAGAGCTTTTTTCAGAATATGAAATTTAACTTCTTTAGCTTAGAAAATTACTACTACTAAGATGTATACACTTTTTTTTAAGAACAAGTTAAATTACACAGTAGAATAAAACATAGCTAAGCAACTATTTCAATTCCAATCTCGAAAATAAATGGGGATCAAATTAATTTAGGGGATTTCAACAATAATGGGTTAAGGGTTAATATTAAGGGTAATACAAGAACTGGCTTGTTAGCTCAACGGGGTTTACTAAAGGTTAATCGTGGAGGTAGGCTTTTCATGGCATGAGTGGGTTAATCCTAAGTACCTTTCTCATTTGACATATCAAATCAAAAAATGTGGTCTTGACATGCATAATCAAGCAAGTTCTAGAATAACAGTTCAATACTGACACACTCAAAGCAATAATAAAAGTGTGCATGAAAGAATTAATAGATGCTCAAAAGGCTCAAAAATCTCTATGGCTTTTTGATGTTTAAAACTTGTGAATTCCAACTCAAAGTAATACCTAAACTTTGGGGAAACAACCTAAAATTTTAAATTCCTAAAGATCAACTTATCATGCTTGATTCTATAATGTCTTAAAGTTTAAACAATCAATGCATAAATGCCTATGTTTTAATTCAAGATATATCAATCAAAATCATAAATCAATCAAAATTTATCCTAAATATGATATTAGAGCTTTTCAAGAGAACAAGGCAGTCATTCAGGGATTTTTCTGATAGTGAAATAAATATCCCCCACACTTAAGATGTACATTGCCCTCAATGTACAAAGATAGATGTATAGAAAAGAATGTCAAAATAAGATAGGGAAAGAAGTGACACCTCCTGAGTGCTGAATGAATTTCCTTGAACTGGAGTGTCGGAGAATAATCGGCGTGAGGGTGGAGGAGGATACTCCGGCAGTGGTAGAGGTTCATTAGTCTGTAAGTCCTGCTCCAAAAGAATATTATATCTAGTGGTAGCATGGTCGTGGTCGAGCAGGACATGGCAGTCGTGGAGAACCTTTCCCGGTGGAGTTTTGAGTTCCAATGTGATGATGAGCTTAGGAGCTCTATATAATTGTGACAGAATCAGGAACATTTTAGGGGGTATAAATAATAATAATTACTCTGAATGAAATAATCGATATTGATAAATATAAAATAAAATTCTAAAATCTAAGAAAAATAAAAAAATAAGTTTTAATAAAAATTAAAAACATAAAATAATAAATAAATGTTTTTAAACATCTTGATCGCTGGATAGTTCGTGAGGTGGGACTGGCGATGAGATGTGGAGGTGCTGACAAATCTGCTGTAGAGTAGCATCAATGTTGTCAAATCGTTGAAAACACTGCTTCTCGAATCGAGTGAGGTGCTCAGAAATGTCAGCATATGAAGCCGCAGCATGAACTGGACGAGAGGGTGGTGGTGGCTGAGACGATGGGTCCTCGTGCTGTGGAGGGACATCATCAGGAATATCTTCATAGGCCTCTTCCTCGGTAGATTAGGCGAGACGGCATTGAGGAGGGTAGGTTCCTCGGCGCTTCAATCATCCTCATGCTAAGCATGCTCGAGATGCCTTGTGCAGACATCTGGCCAATAAGGATTAAGGATGATTCTTGGGCCGCAGTGCTGAGGAGCCCAAGGTGTCGAGCCAACCGAGTAACATAGGGGCCAATGGAGATGACCCCTTTCCTATGCCACTCTGCCTAGTGTTGAATGGTAAGGGCAATGAAATATGCAAGGTCGATGACGTGTCCGTACGATATACACTATAGAAAGTAGGCCCCGTAAGTGTTGACGACGCCAGTGCTCTCTCACCGTCCTGTAATCGTGTGAGCCAAAATGGCGTGTAGGTACCTCAGAGATGGAGGGAGAGCCGATGCCTTGGAGTGGCTAGGATTGTAGGTGGCCCCACCTGGTACTAGCGCGTCCTAGCACTGTGAAGGAGAAAGATGGATGTGGCGGTTGAGAGCATGTAAGTCATTCTTCTTCCTGAATTCCTCCGTATATAAACCCATTACAGTTAGAATTCTGGAACGCTGAGCTCGCGGACTAATCCACCAAGGCAAAATTGCACCGTGCCGGGATCATCGTAGTTCGTTATCATAGTCTGAAGATGAAATGTGGAGCATAATTCCATCGTAAGCTCGAGATACGTCGGCTTGATGATCCCAAAGAAAAGCTCCCATGGGTTGGTGGTCAGGAGGGCTCGAATCGCATCAGCCAACTGAACTTGTTCTACTGCAGTCCAGTCAATGCAACGGCCCGCAATTAAAGGTCGGGCCCGGAGTATTTGGAAAAGTTCTTCTTGGGGCCCGATGGGGAACCTTAGGAAAGGGTGACGAACATTCACGGTAGGACCTGAGGAAGATAACGCTCCCTTTCTTTTCTTTGAAGCATGGACAACAGCCTTTTTACCACCTGAAGATGACATCGTACCTGCAATTGGAAACATTAATTCGTCTTGATGAGTAGACAAGGGAAAATGCGACTAAATTCGAGGAGGGAAAATCCGTAAATATGTTCAGCCACAACTACTAAGTTTAACGAAAATAGTAAGTTCAGTGGCATACTTTTGTGGCATAAGTATAGTGATATAAGTGAAAAATGACAAAGAATAGAATGCAACATACTATATGAATGAATAGAAATTTCAACACAAGAGGCATGAATATTTTAACTATCCTAACTATGACTAATCAAATGGAGTAGAGAAATCATGTAATGCGTAATAATTTAAACATGAAAAAATAATAAGTACTCTAGATATGAAATGTAAGAGATAAAGAGATGAAAAGAACATAAGAAGTGCATAGTACTATGATAACTTATCATGAAAAATGAGTGCAATTAAAGGGAAAAGAGTAAACAAACGCTAGAAAGGGGAGAATGAACATCAAAAATGAAGTTGGAGGCAGTGCACGGGCATGGCAGGAGGGCGTGTGGACTTGTAGCAACTAGGGTTAGGGTTTCTGGGTGAAGAAGTCAATGAATAGTGCAGCCTATTTATAGATTTTGGGGCACACGGCCATGGAGTACGCCCGTGTTTCCCAATTTTTTCCCGTGTAACTCGCGAATTTTGAATTTGGGCGCGTCTGAACAGTTAGTCCACGCTCGTGTTCCTTGGGAGTGTGGGTGCACACGGCCGTGTCGCACGACCGTGCCTGGCTTTGTTCGCTTCTCCCATGCCCGTGTATATAGGCCCATGCCCTTGTTAGTTTAACAGGTTCGACCACGGTTGCTTGGCACGGGTGTCTTGTACGCCCGCATTGATTTGACAGGTTCGGCCACGGGTTATAGATACGGGCGTGTCGAACGGCCGTGTTGTTTTGGCAGGTTCGCCCACGGCCATGGCGCATGGTCGTGGCGATTTATCGTAGCCTGTGTTGGGGAAATCTTTGCCCTGTTTTTACATGGCCATAAGCACGCCCGTGTTCTTGGCCGTGTCTATGTGGAAAAACCTGTATTCAAGATCTCTGTTAGTAAGTTAGGTGTTAAATACTAAAATTTAAAGAAATTAATATTGTTAGTGCTCGGGTTGCCTCCCGAGAAATGCTTATTTATAGTATAAGTTTGACTTACCTCTCCATTGAATGGTCATGGTGGTTCGAGGAGTTTATACTCCTCATTCCTACTATCATTCTCATCAAAATAAGGTTTCAGACAGGTGTTGTTTACCTTAAAAGTGCCGAACTTGGGATAACTTACCTCGACTGTACTGAATGGGAAAATGCTAAGTATCGTAAGAGGGATTTCTTCATTCGGTGTGGTAGTGACAATGTGAGGATTTGCGGCATCTAATAAGACTTTTTCTCCAACCTTAAGTTGATGTGGGAAGGTGTTGAGCTCGTTCTGGCGTAGTTTCGGTTTATCATGTGTTCTCAGTTTATGCGTCTGCCATTAATCTAGCTCCTCAATTTGTAACCTTTGATCTTCATGAACAGATCCTCTGTTACTGCTTGAGAATGACTCATGTGCTTCATTCAGACTCATTTCCTACAAAGTAGGTTGTACCATATTGTCAGTTTTAGTAGAATGGTTTAAACGATCACCTTCAATTTCCGATGTGTTGCCAGAATTGCAAGCTTGAAGGGTGATTGTTTCATCTCCCACACGGAGTGTGAGTTCACCTGTGCCAATATCAATAATAGTTTTAGCAGTTGCTAAAAAGGGCCGTCCTAAAATCAAATGAGTGTTGCTATCAATTTTATCAATTTTAACTAGCACATCTTCAATAATACCCCTAGGGAATCTTATAGTTTTGTCTGCGAATTGAATGCTCATCTTTGTCTATTTGGGTTTCCCAAGACCCAATTGTTTAAACATTTTGTAGGGCATGACATTAATACTAGCCCCTAAATCAGCTAATACATTATTAACATCTAAACTACCAATTAAGCAAGGAATTGTAAAACTCCCTGGATCTTTTAGTTTATTAGGTAGTTTATTCTGTAGAATAGCTGAGCAAACTGTGTTTAGCTCCACATGCGACGCCTCGTCCAACTTTCATTTATTTGCTAAAAGCTCCTTTAAAAATTTTATTGCGTTTGGCATCTGCGATAGGGCTTCAATAAACGGTAAGTTAATATATAATTTTTTTAAGAGTTTAAGGAATTTACCAAATTGTTCATATGAGCGGTCTTTCCTTGTCTCGTTGGGGTATGGCACACGAGGTTTATATTCGGCATTCATTGATTTGTTTTTATTATGACCTACCTCATCTTGATCTCTGCTCACCACAGTTTCTTACTTCGGTTCTAGCTTAGGCTCAATGAATTTTTCTTCATCTTGAACATTAATCGTGTTGAGCTATTCCCTTAGGTTGGGTTTAGTATTACATGGCAAGCTACCTTGTGGTAGTTTGGAAATTAGTTTGGACAGCTGGCCTATCTGAGTTTCGAGCCCTTGGATCGATGCTTGTTGATTTTTAAGTGCTGTCTCGGTGTTCTGAAAATGGGTTTCTGGCATCAAGATAAATTTAGACAGCATCTCTTCAAGGTTCAGCTTCTTCTCTTATTGGTAGGGTGGTTTTTGGTAGCCTGGAGGTGGTCTCTAATTTCCTTGACCTCCTTATGAGAAATTTGGGTGGTTCCTCCAACTTGCATTATAAGTGTTACTATATGGATTGTTTTGAGATCGAGGATTAATAACCATGTAATTTAACTGCTCATTATCCATGTTGTGGTCATAAGGTTGGTATTCCGAATTGTTTGATCCACCTCCACTTGATTCGCACTGCATTACTGGGTAAACCTATGAAGAAATAAGAAAACAATCAATTTCCTTCTTCAAGAGTTCTACCTGATTAGAGAGCATGGTGACCAAATCGACGTTATAAACACCGGCTATTTTTGTTGGTTTTGTCCTCATGACTTGCCACTGAGAGTTATTCAGTGACATCTCCACTATAAACTCATAAGCATCTTCAGGTGCTTTATTATTGATGGTTCCGCCAGCATCTGCGTCAACCATTTACCGAGTCGAAGGATTTAGGCCATTATGGAACATTTGAACCTGTAGCCAAAGCGGTAACCCATGGTGAGGGCACCTTCTCAGTAAGTCCTTGTATCTCTCCCATGCATTGCAAAGAGTTTCTAAGTCCATCTGCACAAACGAAGAGATATCATTACTTTATTTGGTCGTTTTAGCCGGTGGGAAATATTTTAATAGAAATTTTTCAGTATTTGTTCCCAAGTAGTGCCGCTGTTTAGCTTTGTTCCTCAATGAAAAAGGGAATAACCAAAGACGAATGGCATCATCAGAAAAACCATTAATTTTAAACGTATCGCATAGTTCCAAAAAGTTTGCTAAGTGAGCGTTGGGATCCTCATCCTGTAAACCATCAAACTGAACAAATTGCTGTATCATTTGAATAGTGTTAGGTTTTAGTTCAAAAGTATTTGCAACAACAGCAGGTCTAACTATGCTTGATTCAGTTCTTGTTAAAGAAGGTTTAGCATAATCATACATAGTGCGTGGAGCAGGATTTTGATTAATTGCAATTGCAGGAGGCAACTGATTGTCTTGGTTTTCAGGCATCTCTTCGATTCGTCCTCTTGCTTGTTCTCTGTGTATCTTAAGCTTCACCTTATTTCCCTTTGGTTTCTGCGAACTGTGCGATCGATTTCTTCGTCAAAGAGTAGTGGTCCTGATGGGTTTATTCTAGTCATAAACTATAAAAACTTGCCAAGAGAAAGAAAAAGTAAATTAATAAATAATAAAAAATTAAATTAAAATAAATTGTAAGAAAAATAAATGGCTAAAGTAATAAAAATTGAGCGTTTCTAATATCTTAGTTCCCCAAAAACGGCGCCAAAAACTTGACCGCGATTCTCGTGACAGGTAAGTTTTAAATATTTATAATTAATCGTTCTTAAAGTAACTATTATCGCGATGTAGGCAAGTGTACCTATCGAACAGTAGTATAGTTTTAGCAAGACTGGATTGTCAAACCCAAAGGAACTAAAAGTACTAGTAATGACCGTCTTTTTATTATCTAGCCTAAGAATAATGGGGTTTGTTTTAACTAACTAATTAACTAATCTAAGAATTCACAGAAAGTAGAACTGGGGAATTACTTTTGGAAAAACGATTGAATTAAGACAATACCTAAGAAAAAATCCACTTAGACTTTACTTGTTATTCTGGCTCCGAATCAGACGATTTATTTAACTTGTTCCGTAGAGATCCCTAAGTTATGTTATTATACCTATTCAAGACTAATAATGTCTAATCCCTAGATTGAATAATTGAGACTTTCCTCTAATTAACACTTTAGGGTTACATTAACTCGATCTATGAATCCCCTTATTAGGTTTCACCCTATTCCGAAAAAATCTTGTCACCCTATCTCTAGGCGTGCAGTCAACTCCGCTTAATTATGACAAATGTACTCTTAGACAGGGTCTATTCCTCCTTTGAATAAGAGCTTATCCTGAATCAATATCCTGGGATATCAAAACAAGAATTAAGAACACATAATTAAGAACAAGTTTAATATTTATCATACAATTCAGAAAATAATAACAAGATTCGTCTTAGGTTTCATCCCCCTTAGGTATTTAGGGGATTTAGTTCATAATTAAAAAGGAAAACATCTCAGAAGAATAACGAATACAAAACATAAAGAAAACCCAAAACTCTTGAAGGGAAATTGAGGGGAGATCTTCAGTCTTGATGATGAATCTGGCTTCTAAGATGGAACAATCGACTTTCTTCGAGTAATTCCTTCCACCCTCTCCATGCCTCCCCCCTTTCTTCCTCCTCTAAGGTGTATTTATAGGCTTTAGAATGCCTAAGAACCCTCGAAATTAGCTTTTTTCAAATTGGACTCAACTTGGGCTCGACAAGGACACGCCTGTGTGACATGCCCGTGTGAATCGTGCTTCGAATCTACCAAATTGACACGGCCGTGTGGTCTGCCCGTGTGAGGAAGTCCAGGCCATGTTGATTTCATACTTTGGCCCATTTTCTCCTTTTTTGGCCCGTTTCTCGTTCCTTTCGCTCTCTTATGCTTTCGTAAGTATAAAACATGAAAATAAGGCATTAGGAGCATTGAATTCACCAATTCTAAGGAAAAATCATCCATAAAATGTGTTAAGCATGGGGTAAAAATATGTATAAATTACGGTTTATCAACAAGTGTACGAATCGAATAGTATTATAGTTTTAGCAAGACCGGATTGTTGAACCCAAAGGAACTAAAAGTACTAGTAATGACCATCTTTTTATTATCTAGCCTAAGAATAAGGGGGTTTTGTTTTAACTAACTAATTATCTAAACTAAGAATTCACAGAAAATAGAATTGGGGAATTACTTTTGGAAAAACAATTGAATTAAGACAATACCTACGATGAATCCACCTAGACTTCACTTGTTATTCTGACTCTGAATCTGACGATTTATTCATTTAACTTGTTCCATAGAGATCTCTAAGTTATGTTATTATCCCTATTCAATACTAATAACATCTAATCCCTAGATTGAATAATTGATACTTTTCTCTAAGTAACACCCTAGGGTTGCATTAACTCGATCTATGGATCCCCTTATTAGGTTTCACCCTAATCCGGCAAAATCTTGTCATCCTATCTCTAGGCGCGCAATAAACTCTGCTTAATTATGACAAATGTACTCTTAGACAGGGTCTATTCCTCCTCTGAATAAGAGCTTATCTTGAATCAGTATCCTGGGATATCAAAATAAGAATTAAGAACACATAATTAAGAACAAGATAAATATTTATCATACAATTCAGAAGATAATAACAAGATTCGTCTTAGGTTTCATGTGTAACACCCCGAACCCGAGACCGTCACCGGAGTCGAACACGAGGTGTTGACAGACTTTTAAAAATTTTCCAGACGCTACCAATCTGCATAATAGTCGCTTTAAAAATCATATCTTGAATTTCACAACTCGAAAATCAGTTTCATTATTTTTCCCTAAAACTAGACTCACATACCCATCTACAAAATTTTTTTCTAGAATTTTTGGTTGGGCCAATTAGTACAGTTTATTAGTCAAAGTCTCCCATGTTACAGGGATCGACTACCCTGACCTTTGCGCATTACGACTTGGATATCTCCTTATACAGGGCTCCAATACTGATTCTGTTTGTTTCTATAGAAACTAGACTCAGAGAGGAATCTACACATATATGGTATGACTCCTAATTATCTCTGGTTAATTTATGGTGAATTTTCAAAGTCTAAACAGGAGATCCAGAAACCGTTCTGGCCCTGTTTCACGAGAACTTTAATATCTCTTAGTATACTGTTCATATGATTGTTTTGTTACTTTCATATGAAAATAGATTCATCAAGGTTCGATTACATAATTTATTCACTATTTAATTACATTCCTACAAATTTTTGTGATTTTTCAAATCTACACCACTGCTGCTGTCAGCATCTGTTTTCAAGGTAAACTTTACCTATTTTGTGGTTACCATGGACCAACTAGGGTTTTGCCATACATAGGTCCACATGTGATCATATTTAGCCATTCCAATTGGTGATCATTAGCCCAACACTTCCATTCCAAACCATAGTCACATCGTGAAACCATATATACATACATAAACACAAATGGTCTAATGCCATACTCCACTTCTACGAGCCATTTTCGCATGGCTTTACACACACAAAAAGTACTTAAACAACAGGGGGTAGTCCTAGACATGCCATATCCAGAGTTCAACTAAAAGAGTACCAAAAGAGCTTTGATAGTGTAGATGACTTCGACTTCGCTGATCCCGAATCCGATAGCTAACGAACAAAATCTATAAAACAGAGAGCCAAAGCAACCGGGTAAGCATTTTAAGCTTAGTAAGTCTCAAGTAATGAAATCGGCTTTGACTACAGTATTACATTCACATAGCTAACTAAGTCACTTTATTAACACACATTCTCATAATCATACTTACTTCACACTTCATCAACATATATACACAAGGTATCAACCTTTCTAAAAGCCGAAAGTTCGTTAGCCGATCGCACGAATACTATTTAAAACGAATCGACTTTTCCAAAGCACATGCAAACATACCTTATCATTCGGGTTGGTCGAGCATATTTATTGAATTAGTTACAGCACAAAACGCTCACATTCAAACCCAAGTTTCTTCGGTATTTAACCGGATATAGCCGCAAACACATTTGCCTTCGGGTCTTAACCCGGACATATCAACTTGCATAATTGCCTTCGGGTCTTAGCCCGGATATATCAACTTGCATAATTGCCTTCGGGTCATAGCCCGGATATATCAACTCGCGTAATTGCCTTCGGGTCTTAGCCCGGATATATCATCTCGCATAATTGCCTTCGGGTCATAGCCCGGATATATCAACTCGCATAATTGCCTTCGGGTCTTAGCCCGGATATATCAACTCGCATAATTGCCTTCGGGTCTTAGCCCGGATATATTCCAATGCTCATGCACACATATATCAATAATCATAACACATCCATATCATTTCTTCGTTACTAAGGCTCAAACACAAAACATTTATTAAACCTTTCAAATTTCGGCTCAGTAGCCACACACAAAGAGTATGATTTCAATTGGCTTTATAACATAGTCTCTAAGCACATTCGACTATCCGTCATAGTATGACTATTCATTTCAATATAATTCAAGTAGGGTCATTACTCGAAGACTTACCTCAAATGTCGTCGAACGACTTCAACGGCTATTCAATTACTTTTTCCTTCCCTTTATCGGATCTAGTTCCCCTTTGCTCTTGAGCTCCTAATAGCTAAAGATGAATGCCGAATTGCTCTAGGTAGGTTTTCCCTTCTTTTTCATCCTTGTTTCGGCTTGAGGGAGGTATGAGAAGAAGATGAACACCATCCTCCTTCTTCTCTTTTATTTAATTCCTTTTATTACAATTATTAAATCATTTGTTAATACAAAATTATTTTAATTTTGAATTAGTGGAGCATATTCTTTCCTTGGCCGGCCACTATGTTTATCATGGGTAAATTGACATGCAAAACCACTCTTTTCAATGCATGTACTATTAGATCATTGTAAGACTAACCTCTCACTTTCCAACAAAGTTTCATATAAGTCCATATTAATAAATTCACATAAAGATGATCAAATTAATGCATGAAACTTTCACACATGCATTTACTCACATCATAAACACAGAATATAACTTTTAATTATTTATAAGACTCGGTTTCGTGGTCCCGAAACCACTTTTCGACTAGGGTCAACTTTGGGCTGTCACAACTCTCCCCCACTTAAGAAATTTTCGTCCCCGAAAATCTTACCGGTAAATAGGTTTGGGTATCGTTCTTTCATCGAGCTCTCGGTCTCCCAAGTAGCTTCCTCGATCCCGTGTTTGAGCCATAACACCTTTACTAGCGGAACTCTTTTGTTTCGCAACTCCTTCACTTCACGAGCTAGGATACGCATCGGTTCTTCTTCATAGCTCATGTCGACTTGAATTTCAACCTCTGATGGGCTAATTATATGCGATGGATCAGATCGATAGCGTCGAAGCATCGAATCATGAAAGACGTCATGAATCTTTTCAAGCTCCGGGGGCAAAATCAATCTATACGCAACCGGACCAACTCGTTCGGAGATTTCGTACGGCCCAATGAATCTTGGGCTCAACTTGCCCTTACGGCCGAACCTGAGTATCTTTTTCCAAGGTGAAACCTTAAGGAACACTTTGTCTCCCACCTGATACTCGATGTCTTTTCGTTTCAAATCTGCGTACGACTTCTGACGATCCGTGGCTACCTTCAGACTTTCACGGATTACCTTTACTTTCTGTTCAGCATCTTTAATCAAATCAACTCCGAAAATTTTACTTTCACCGAGCTCGGTCCAAAACAATGGTGTACGGCATTTACGACCGTTCAAAGCCTCGTAAGGTGCCATCTTAATACTTGATTGAAAACTATTGTTGTAAGCGAATTCAATCAAAGGTAAATACCGTTCCCATGAACTACTGAACTCGAGGATGCAACATCTCAACATATCCTCAAGTATCTGAATTATCCGCTCGGATTGACCATCGGTTTGGGGGTGAAAAGCAGTGCTAAAATGCAGCTTGGTACCCAGAGCTTCTTGCAATTTCTTCCAAAATCGTGAGGTGAATCTCGGATCTCTATCCGACACGATAGAAACAGGTACCCCGTGTAATCTCACAATTTGATAAACGTACAATTCAGCTAGTTTATCCAATGAAAAATCCGTACGTACGGGGATGAAATGAGCCGACTTAGTCAGTCTATCAACAACAACCCATATCGCATCCTTCTTACTTGCTGACAAGGGCAGTCCGGACACAAAGTCCATTGTGACTCGATCCCAT
Organism: Gossypium hirsutum; assembly: GCF_007990345.1. Lineage (NCBI taxonomy): Eukaryota > Viridiplantae > Streptophyta > Magnoliopsida > Malvales > Malvaceae > Gossypium > Gossypium hirsutum. Next base: position 79,214,967 of record NC_053433.1, read on the forward strand.
TTCCACTCGGGTATCATGATCGGCTGGAGTAATCCTGAAGGCACTTGATGTTCCGCTTTCACTTGTTGACATATTAAACATCTCGAAACAAAGTCGGAGATGTCCCGTTTCATACCATGCCACCAAAATTGACGTTTCAAATCGTTGTACATTTTCGTACTCCCTGGGTGAATTGACATTCGGCTACAATGGGCTTCGTTCAGAATCATCGAAATGAGTTCCGAATTCCTTGGAACACACAAACGATTTCTGAACCTCAAACAATCATCATCATCAATTTGAAACTCCGATTCCTCGTTCGGAAAACACTTAGCCCGTTTTGCAACCAATTCATCATCGACTTTCTGAGCTTCACGAATTTGGTGAGTCAATAATGGTTTAGCTTTTAATTCAGCTACTAACACATTGTCTGGTAGAACAGACAAATGCACGTTCATCGCTCGTAAAGCAAACAATGACTTCTGGCTTAAGGCGTCCGCAACCACGTTAGCCTTTCCCGGGTGGTAATCAATGACAAGCTCGTAATCTTTCAACAACTCAAGCCAACGTCTTTGTTGCAGATTCAAGTCTCGTTGAGTCATCAAATATTTGAGACTTTTGTGATCCGAAAATACATGGCACTTCTCACCAAACAGATAATGTCGCCATATTTTTAAAGCAAACACGATGGCAGCTAGTTCGAGATCATGGGTCGGATAGTTCCTCTCGTGTGGCTTCAATTGTCTCGACGCATAGGCCACGACTCGACCTTCTTGCATCAATACGCAACCCAACCCAAGTAGGGATGCGTCACTATAAATGACAAACTCTTTACCTGATTCGGGTTGCACTAAAATTGGAGCTTCAGTCAAGTGAGTTTTCAGTTGATCAAAACTTTTCTGACACTTCTCCGTCCATTCGAACTTAACGTCCTTTTGAAGTAGCTTCGTCATTGGTGTGGCTATCATCGAGAAACCTTTCACAAATCGTCGGTAATAACCGGCGAGCCCCAAAAAGCTCCGAACTTCAGTAATATTTCTCGGAGGTTTCCAGTCAAGTATGGCTGAAATTTTGTTCGGGTCAACTCGAATACCCGACGCGGATACCACATGACCCAAGAAGCTAACCTCTCTTAACCAGAACTCACACTTACTGAACTTAGCATATAACTGCTTATCCCGCAAAATTTACAGCACTAGCCTCAGATGCTCAGCATGTTCGGTCTCATCTCTTGAATAGACCAAAATGTCATCAATGAACACAACTACGAACCGATCCAAATACGGTCTGAAGATCTGATTCATCAAATCCATAAATACTGCAGGGGCATTAGTGAGCCCAAACGGCATCACTAAGAATTCGTAGTGACCATATCTCGTTCTGAAGGCAGTTTTAGGAATATCTGAATCTCGAATTTGCAACTGATAATAGCCCGATCTCAAATCTATTTTGAGAACACTGAGGCTCCCTTCAGTTGGTCGAACAAATCATCGATGCGCGGCAACGGATATTTGTTCTTTATCGTCACTTTATTCAGCTGACGATAGTCAATGCACAACCTCATGGTTCCGTCCTTCTTTTTCACGAACAATACTGGTGCACCCCAAGATGAGAAACTTGGTCGAGCGAAACCTCTATCCGTCAGTTCTTGCAACTGAGCTTTCAACTCCTTTAACTCGGTTGGTGCCATACGATACGGAGCTATCGAAATCGGCGTAGTCCCAGGTACAAGCTCAATACCAAACTCTACCTCCCGAACAGGTGGTAAACCCGGTAATTCTTCCGGAAAAACATCCGGGTATTCACAAACCACCGGCACAGATTCAGGTTTCCTTTCAAATTCTTGGTCATCCAGTGCATACGCAAGGTATGCTTCGCACCCTTTTCTTACATATTTCTGGGCCAACATTGAGGATATTACAGCTGGCAACCCATCCAAGTCCGTAGACTCAACTCGGATTACTTCGTTATTTGCGCACCTCAAATCAATAGTCTTGCTTTTGCAATTCACAACCGCATCATGCACGGTCAACCAATCCAACCCAAGGATAACATCAAATTCATCAAACGGCAAAAGCATCAAGTCCGCCGGAAAACAGGAACCTCGAATTGCTAGGGGACATTTCTTACACACTTTGTCGACAAGCACGTAACGACCCAAGGGATTTGACACCCGAATTACAAACTCAGTAGACTCAATAGGTAAAGTCTTACTGGATGCTAAGGTTTCACATATGTAAGAATGAGTAGAACCGGGGTCAATCAAAGCAATTACATTAGTATCAAAGAGAGTAAAAGTACCGGTAATAACATCAGGCGAAGAAGCATCCTCGCGGGCACGTATAGCATATGCTCTAGCAGGTGCACGAGCCTCGGATCTGGTCGTAGCATCTCTAGATCCTCTCTGACCACCACTAGCATTGCCCATATTTCTAGATGGTCTACCTCGAGCAGTGGTAGCACCCGGTTTCCCACTCTGATTTACATTCTGTTCAGACAGCCTCGGGCAATCTTTAATGAAGTGGTCCACTGATCCGCACTTGTAACAGGAGCGGTCATGGAATCTACAGCTCCCCAAATGCCATTTACCGCAATGTCGACATTCCGTTCGGCCTCGACGTTCATTCCCAACACTGGCGACCGAAGTGCCTCGTGTACCCACAGGGGGTCGATCACGATCTCGTCTAAAAAGGCCCGAAGTGCCTCTAGACCGGCCCACATCATCTCGAAATTTCTTCGATGCCTGTTGAAGAGACTTTCCCGAGGATCTTTTACGAAACTCCCCAGTTCCCACATCAACTTTTTGTTTTTCCTTTCTAAGCTCTTCGGCTTTACAAGCTCGCTCGACAAGTACTACGAACTCTCGTATTTCAAGAATGCCAACGAACATTTTTATATCTTTATTCAGCCCATCTTCAAAGCGTTTACACATGACAGCCTCGGACGAAACACATTCCCGAGCGTATCTACTAAGTCTAACAAATTTTCGCTCGTAATCAGTAACTGACATAGAACCTTGCTTAAGCTCAAGAAATTCCTTCCATTTTTGATCAACAAATCTCTGACTGATATACTTTTTCCGAAACTCAGTTTGGAAAAACTTCCAAGTTACTTGCTCCCGGGGCACAACAGAAGTCAGAGTACTCCACCAATAGTAGGCAGAATCACGTAGCAAGGAGATAGCACACTTTAGGCATTCATCGGGTGTACAAGATAGCTCATCGAGTACCCGGATAGTGTTGTCCAACCAAAATTCAGCTTGCTCGGCATCGTCGCTATCCGTAGCTTTAAATTCAGTAGCCCCATGTTTTCGGATTCGGTCAACTGAGGGCTTATTTGACCTTATTTGGTCAGTTACCGGAGGTATTGTAGGTGCGGGGGTGGTGTTTGTCGGGAATGGAGGTTGTGGAACAGCCGTATTAGTTCGAATGTATTGGTTGAACCAATCATTCATCACGCTATAGAAAGCTTGTCTAGCTTCATCATTCGGGTTACTAGCATTAGGTTGAGAGTCCACCGGCGCTGTCCCTTGTGCGGGAGCAGGCGCTACACTCTCAAGATCATCAGCTACCGCTCGGTCGGGATTGGGATCCATTACTATAAATAAACACATTTGCAAATGTCAGAAATCACCACACTATCAATTAATCACATAAAATGGCATGTATAGCTAGACCCCAACACATTACGGTAGTCCTAGAATCGACTAAACCGTAGCTCTGATACCAATCAATTGTAACACCCCGAACCCGAGACCGTCACCGGAGTCGAACACGAGGTGTTGACAGACTTTTAAAAATTTTCCAGACGCTGCCAATCTGCATAATAGTCGCTTTAAAAATCATATCTTGAGTTTCACAACTCGAAAATCAGTTTCGTGATTTTTCCCTAAAACTAGACTCACATACCCATCTACAAAATTTTTTTCTAGAATTTTTGGTTGGGCCAATTAGTACAGTTTATTAGTCAAACTCTCCCATGTTACAGGGATCGGCTACCCTGACCTTTGCGCATTACGACTTGGATATCTCCTTATACAGGGCTCCAATACTGATTCTGTTTGTTTCTATAGAAACTAGACTCAGAGAGGAATCTACACATATATGGTATGACTCCTAATTATCTCTGGTTAATTTATGGTGAATTTTCAAAGTCTAAACAGGAGATCCAGAAACCGTTCTGGCCCTGTTTCACGAGAACTTTAATATCTCTTAGTATACTGTTCATATTATTGTTTCGTTACTTTCATATGAAAATAGATTCATCAAGGTTCGATTACATAATTTATTCACTATTTAATTCCATTCCTACAAATTTTTGTGATTTTTCAAATCTACACCACTGCTGCTGTCAGCATCTGTTTTCAAGGTAAACTTTACCTATTTTGTGGTTACCATGGACCAACTAGGGTTTTGCCATACATAGGTCCACATGTGATCATATTTAGCCATTCCAATGGCTGATCATTAGCCAACACTTCCATTCCAAACCATAGTCACATCGTGAAACCATATATACATACATAAACACAAATGGTCTAATGCCATACTCCACTTCTACGAGCCATTTTCGCATGGCTTTACACACATACATCACAAAAAGTACTTAAACAACAGGGGGTAGTCCTATACATGCCATATCCAGAGTTCAACTAAAAGAGTACCAAAAGAGCTTTGATAGTGTAGATGACTTCGACTTCGCTGATCCCGAATCCGATAGCTAACGAACAAAATCTATAAAACAGAGAGCCAAAGCAACCGCGTAAGCATTTTAAGCTTAGTAAGTCTCAAGTAATGAAATCGGCTTTGACTACAGTATTACATTCACATAGCTAACTAAGTCACTTTATTAACACACATTCTCATAATCATACTTACTTCACACTTCATCAACATATATACACAAGGTATCAACCTTTCTAAAAGCCGAAAGTTCGTTAGCCGATCGCACGAATACTATTTAAAACGAATCGACTTTTCCAAAGCACATGCAAACATACCTTATCATTCGGGTTGGTCGAGCATATTTATTGAATTAGTTACAACACAAAACGCTCACATTCAAACCCAAGTTTCTTCGGTATTTAACCGGATATAGCCGCAAACACATTTGCCTTCGGGTCTTAACCCGGACATATCAACTTGCATAATTGCCTTCGGGTCTTAGCCCGGATATATCAACTTGCATAATTGCCTTCGGGTCATAGCCCGGATATATCAACTCGCGTAATTGCCTTCGGGTCTTAGCCCGGATATATCATCTCGCATAATTGCCTTCGGGTCATAGCCCGGATTATCAACTCGCATAATTGCCTTATATCAACTCGCATAATTGCCTTCGGGTCTTAGCCCGGATATATCAACTCGCATAATTGCCTTCGGGTCTTAGCCTGGATATATTCCAATGCTCATGCACACATATATCAATAATCATAACACATCCATATCATTTCTTCGTTACTAAGGCTCAAACACAAAACATTTATTAAACCTTTCAAATTTCGGCTCAGTAGCCACACACAAAGAGCATGATTTCAATTGGCTTTATAACATAGTCTCTAAGCACATTCGACTATCCGTCATAGTATGACTATTCATTTCAATATAATTCAAGTAGGGTCATTACTCGAAGACTTACCTCAAATGTCGTCGAACGACTTCAACGGCTATTCAATTACTTTTTCCTTCCCTTTATCGGATCTAGTTCCCCTTTGCTATTGAGCTCGTAATAGCTAAAGATGAATGCTGAATTGCTCTAGGTAGGTTTTCCCTTCTTTTTCATCCTTGTTTCGGCTTGAGGGAGGTATGAGAAGAAGATGAACACCATCCTCCTTCTTCTCTTTTATTTAATTCCTTTTATTACAATTATTAAATCATTTGTTAATACAAAATTATTTTAATTTTGAATTAGTGGAGCATATTCTTTCCTTGGCCGGCCACTATGTTTATCATGGGTAAATTGACATGCAAAACCACTCTTTTCAATGCATGTACTATTAGACCATTGTAAGATTAACCTCTCACTTTCCAACAAAGTTTCATATAAGTCCATATTAATAAATTCACATAAAGATGATCAAATTAATGCATGAAACTTTCACACATGCATTTACTCACATCATAAACACAGAATATAACTTTTAATTATTTATAAGACTCGGTTTCGTGGTCCCGAAACCACTTTTCGACTAGGGTCAACTTTGGGCTGTCACATCATGCCCCTTAGGTATTTAGGGGATTTAGTTCTTAACTAAAAAGGAAAACATCTCAGAAGAATAATGAATACAAAACATAAAGAAAACCCAAAACTCCTGGAGGGAAATTGAGGGGAGATCTTCAGTCTTGATGGTGAATTCGGCTTCTGAGATGGATCGATTGGCTTCCCTTAAGCAGTTCCTTGCCTCCTTCTCTCTGTCTCCCCTTTTCCTCCTCATCTAGGGTGTATTTATAGGCTTTGGAATGCCTAAGAACCCTCAGAATTAGCCTTTTCTGAATTGGATTCAACTTGGGCTCAACAGGGACACGTCCGTGTGCGATTACTTCAGGCCATGCTAGAGCCTGCCAAATTGACACGGCCTTGTGGTCTGCCCGTGTGAGGAAGTCCAGGCCATGTTGATTTTGTATGTTGGCCCATTTTGTCCATTTTTTGGCCCGTTTCTCGTTCCTTTCACTCTCCTATACTCACCTAAGTATAAAAAATGAAATTAAGGCATTAGGAGCATCGAATTCACCAATTGTAAGGGAAAATCATTCATAAAATGTGTTAAACATGAGGTAAAAATATGTATAAATTACGGTTTATCAGCAAGGTGCCAAAAACTTGATGGCCACTAAACTAACTAAAAATTAGACAAAGGCAAGTGCACCTATCGAACAGTAGTATAGTTATGGTGAGACCGAAAATATCGTATCCACAAGGACTAAAAGTACTAGTAATTACTATCTTTTTATTATCTAGCCTAAGAATTGAAAGAATGTTTTCTAAACTAAACTTAATTATCTAATTAACTAAAAACGCGACAGAGATGGAAGTTGAAAAATACTTTTGGAAAACCGATGGAGAAGACAATACCCAAGGAAGAATCCACCTAGACTTCACTTATTACTTCTGAATTAGACGATTTATTCACTTAACTTAATCCGTAGAAATCCCTAGCTTATGTTATTATCTCTCTCGAGACTAAAAACAACTGACTCTAGGTTGATTAATCAAAATCTCTTTCTAATTAAAACCCTTATTGTCGCATTAAGTCGGTCTATGGATTCCCTTATTAGATTTGACTCTAATATGGCATATTTATGTCATCCTATCTTTAGGATTGCATGCAGCTCTACTTAATTATGAACGATCTAATAAGCACATCAAAACCTGAATTAATATCCTAAAATATTAAAACAAGGATTAAAACTCACAATTAAGAATAAGAACAAGTACTTATCATATAACTCAAATAGTAATAATATCTGTCTTACGTTTCATCTCCCTTAGGTATTTAGGGAGTTTAGTTCATAATAATGGAAAACATCTCAAGCTTTGGAAAACAACAAAACATAAAGAACCCAAAGAACTTCTAAGGAAATTGAATGGAGATCTTCAATCTTGAAGTAGATCCTGCTTCCGAGCTGATTCTGATGGCTGTCCTTAAGTATTTTCTCCTTTCTACTCTGCGTCCCCCCATTTGATCCCCTTCTAGGGTGTTTATATAGACTTTGGAATGCCCAAAATAGCCCAAAATTTGCCTTTTCCGAGTAGAATTAGACTTGGACTCGACAGGGACATAGCTGTGTGCCACGCCCGTGTAAAGGTGCTCAGGTCGTGTGCAATTCTAACTTGGTTTAATGGCGACACGGCCATGACACACGAGCATGTGGCCTACCCGTGCGTCACACACGGGCGTGTGGATTACCCTTGTAGAAGTGCCTAGGCCTTGTGAAACACTGAATTAGGCCCTAATTTGTCCATTCTTGGCTCGTTTCTCACTTTTTTCGCTACCTTAAGCTCTCCTAAGTATAAAACATGAAATTAACGGATTAGGAGCATCAAATTCATTAATTCTTATGATAATCCTTCCAAAAATATGCCGAGCATAGGGTAAAAACATGTATATATTATGGTTTATCAGTTGCTATTGGATATTGTATGAAAAAAGATTTGAAACAGAAGCAAAAAGAATAAAAAATTGGAGAAAAATGAACTTGTGATCAACAATTTCATAAAAATTGATTGCTATGCTTACAAGAACAAGAAAGATTAAATAAGCTGAAAATAATAATAAAATAATTACAACTTGGCTTAGTCTTGTAACTAGATTCAGTTAACTTGCTTCTTTATTGGTTGATTTTAGTCTAATCTGCAACCAAATCGTCTAATCAAAAAATCATCACTGTTTCTATGCAAGTTAGTAAGTTGGCAACTTGCAAGGTAAGGAGCTCGCAATCTTGGTTAGCTCGTAGTTTTGCTGAGCTAGCAAATATGGTGCACTTGCAGTGTTGGTGAGCTTGCCGATATGGTGAGCTCGCAGAGTCAAAGCCGAGTTTACTAATCCATGGATGGCCATTTTACAATACTCCTCATTAGCCTCCATGTTTCACACCCCAATATTATAACACAACTTTTCAAACCTTATTTTCCTAAAAGGTTTTGTTAGAATTTCACCCAACTGATCTTACGAACTACCCAATAAACCAATGTGATTTCCTTGGCTTGTTCCACTTCTCCCACAAAATGATACTTGATTTGAAGTGTTTTGTTCTTCCATGGAACACTGGATTTTTTGTAACTGTAATAGCAATTTGATTATCACATTTAATCTTTATTACTTTTTCTTGTTTTAAATTCAAATCATTCAATAATTTCTTTAACCAGATAGCTTGATTTATTGCTGCTACGGCTACAACATATTCAGCTTCAACTGTTGATTGTGCTATAGTTTCTTGCTTCTTTGAAATCCAACAAAAAAACACTTGATCCCAGAGTGAAGAAATAGCCAAAAGTACTCTTCATGTCTTCGGTAGATCCAGCCAAATCATTGTCTGAATAACCAAGTAACTTGAGTTTTTCTATCTTCATAAACTTCACTCCAAAGCTTAGAGTTCCTTTCACATATCACAGGACTCTTTTGGCTGCGTTGAAATGGTTCATATTACAACAATGCAAGCATCTAGATAACAAACTTACAACAAACATTATGTCAGGTTTGGACGCTATCAAGTAAAGCAAACATCCCACCAAGCTTTTGTAGCTTGTTTTATCAACCTTCACAACATCCTCATTGTTAGTGAGCTTCTTTCTTTGAGCAATAAGGGTGCTCACAGGTTTACAATTTTCCATGCTACATCTTTAGAGGATTTTTATCAGAAATTTCTGGATTATGAAGGTTGCATCACTAGCTTGATTCACCTCCATACTAAAGAAGTATGTCATTTCATCTCAGTGTAGATAAACCATCACTAGCTTGGATCAAGTCAAGTGAATAAATCGTCTGATTCAGAGTCAAATAACAAGAGAAGTCTAGGTGGATTTTTCCTTAGGTATTGTCTTAATCAATTGAGTTCTCCCAAAAGCTTTTACCAATTTTCTCTCTATGCACCCTTAGTTTAGTTAATTAGTTTAGATAAACAAATCCCTTAATTTTTAGGCTAGATAATGAAAAGAAAGTGATTACTAGTACTCTTGGTTCCTTTGGGTTCAACAATCCGGTCTTGCTAAAGCTATACTACTGTTCGATATGTACACTTGCCTTCATCGTGATAATAGTTAGTTTCAAGAACGATTAATTATAAATTTTTAAAACCTGTCGTAAATATCACGTACCAAGTTTTTGGCGCCATTGCCAGGGAACTAAGATATTAGAAACACTCGATTTTTATTACTTTAGCCATTTTACTTTATTTGCAATTTAAATTTTTATTTTTTTCTAATTTTTATTTTATTCGTTCCTGGCAGGTTTTATAGTGTATGACTAGAAGAAACTCGTCGGGACCATTACTGTTTGGTAGTGAGATCGATCGCACAGTTTGCAAAAACTGAAGAGAAATAAGGCAAAGCTTACGATACACAGAGGAAAAGCAAGAGGGTGATACTTCAACCACAACCGAGGAGATGGCTAAAAACTAGGAAAATCTGCTACCTCCTACGATTAATGCTGATCTAGTAAATCAGAATCCTGCTCTGTGTACTATGTATGATTATGTTAAACCTTCTTTAACAGGAACTGAATTGAGAATAGTTAGGCCTATTGCTGCTACGAATAATTTTGAACTGAAACCTAACACCATTCAAATGATCCAACAGTTTGTTCAGTTTGATGGTTTGCAGGACGAGGACCCAACGCTCATTTGGTAAATTTCTTAGAGTTTTGTGACACTTTTAAAATCAATGGCATTTCTGATGATGCCATTCGCCTTCGGTTGTTTCCCTTTTCGTTGAGGAATAAGGCTAAACAGTGGTTGAACTCGTTACTGCAAGGGTCAATCACTACTTGGGAACAAATGACCAGAAAGTTTTTATTCAAATATTTTCCGCCGGCTAAAACGACTAAACTATGTAATGATATCTCTTCTTTTGTGTAGATGGATTTATGGATTTACAAACACTCTACGATGCGTGGGACAGATACAAGGACCTTTTACGAAGATTCCCTCACCATGGGTTACCACTCTGGCTACAGGTTCAAACGTTTCACAATGGCCTGAATCCCTCAACTAGCCAGATGATTGACGCAGCTGCTGGTGGAACTATAAAAAATAAGACACCTGAGGATGCTTATGAATTTATAGAAGATATGTCACTGAATAATTATCAGTGGCAAGTCATGAGGACAAAGTAAATGAAAATAGCCGGCGTTTTTAACATCGATTCGGTCACCATGCTCTCTAATCAGGTAGAACTTTTGAATAGAAAGATTGACGATTTTCTTGGTTCTTCACAGGTTCACCCAATAATGCAGTACGAAGCAAGTGGAGGTGGATCAAGCAATTCAGAATACCCATCCTATGGCCACAACATGGAAAACGAGCAGTTAAATTACATGGGTAATAATCCTCGATCTCAAAATAATCCTTATAGTAATACCTACAATGCAGGTTGGAGGAACCACCCAAATTTCTCATGGGGAGGCCAAGGGAATCAGAGACCACCACCTCCAGGCTTCCAACAACCACCCTACCAACAAGAGAAAAGGCCAAACCTTGAGGAGATGCTAACAAAATTCATCTCGATGTCAGAAACTCATTTTTAGAATATCGAGGCAGCACTTAAGAATCAACAAGCATCGATCCAAGGGCTCGAAATTTAAATAGGACAGCTTGCCAAATTAATATCTGAACGACCACAAGGAAGTCTACCTAGTAACACTGAACCCAACCCAAAAGAGCATGTGAAAGCAGTTACACTAAGGAGTGGGAAAGTGTTAGCTGAATCTGAAAAGAAGCCACTACAAGAAACTGACAAAAAGGAGGTCGAACCCAAAAACAATGAAAATCTAATGCCAAAAGAATATAAACCACCAATCCTATACCCAGCAAAGTTGAAGAAAGACCGCATGGATGCACAATTTGGTAAATTTCTTGAACTTTTTAAACAACTGCATATTAACTTACCTTTTGTTGAAGCTATATCACAGATGCCTACATATGCAAAATTTTTAAAGGAGCTTCTAACAAACAAAAGGAAGTTTGAAGACTTATCTACAGTGGAACTTAATGAGGAGTGCTCAGCCATACTCCAAAATAAACTGCCAACCAAACTGAAAGATCCAGGAAGTTTTACTATTCCCTGCTTAATTGGTAGTTTGAATGTTGATAAAGTACTAGCTAATTTAGGCGCCAGCATTAATTTGATGCCATATAAAATGTTTAAACAACTTGGTCTTGGGGAACCTAAACCCACTAGGATGAGTATTCAATTAGCTGATAGATCTGTTAAATATCCTAGGGGAATTATAGAGGACATACTTGTAAAAGTAGATAAATTTATATTCCCTGTTGACTTCGTTGTGCTTGACATGGATGAAGATGTTGAGGTGCCTTTAATCTTAGGTCAGCCAGTTTTAGCCACTATTAGGGCTGTAATTGATGTGGGTGATGGTAAATTGGTACTTAGAGTAGGTAACAAAGATTATTTTTAAAATTTATGATGCCATGAGATTTTCTAGGGAACAGGATGACTTATGCTATTTTATCGACTCTATTAATCATGCTACTCAAGATTCTTTTCAGGAAATTGTACACAAGGACACGATGGGACTGTGACTCGCCCAAGGAGAGGGGGTAGATGATGATTCTGAGATAGGAACCGAACTAAACTCCAATGAAACCTCCCCAAAACTATCAGAATATGAGGGAATTAAGGTAAAAGATGAACTTAAGCAAAAACCCTCTATTGAAGAACCTCCCAAATTGGAACTTAAACAATTTCCAAATCACTTGGAATATGCATTCCTTGGAAATAATGCTACATTACCGGTAATTATTGCATACAACTTGCAACCCAAGGAGAAAGAGGAATTATTGCAAGTATTAAGAGAGCATAAAAGGGCCATAGCTTGGAAAATTTTTGATATTAAAGGGATCAGCGCTTCTTTTTGCACCCACAAAATTTTAATGGAAGATGAATATAAACCATGCATGCAAGCCCAAAGACGATTGAACCCCAACATGAAGGAAGTTGTTAAAGCTGAGGTAATTAAACTCCTAGATGCTGGAATTATTTATCCTATTTCTGACAGTTCTTGGGTGAGTCCAGTGCAGGTTGTTCCTAAGAAAGGAGGTATGACTATTATAGCCAATGAGAAAAATGAATTAATCCCAACAAGGACAGTCACAGGTTGGAGAGTGTGCATTGATTATAGGAAGCTAAATGATGCCACGAGAAAAGATCACTTCCTCCTTCCATTCATTGACCAAATGATGGAAAGATTGTCAGGGCACATGTACTACTGCTTTTTAGACGGACTCTCTGGCTATTTCCAAATCCCAATAGCTCTTGAAGATCAAGAAAAGATGACATTTACATGTTCATACAGTACGTTTGCTTATCATAGAATGCCTTTTGGAATATGTAATACTCCTGCTACTTTTTAGCGCTGCATGATGGCCATTTTTGATGAACTCGTAGAAGACGTCATGGAGGTATTTATGGATAATTTCTCGTTTTTCGGTAACTCTTTCCATCTTTTCCTCAAAATCTTAAAACGAGTGTTAATAAGATGTGAGGAAACAAACCTTGTGCTTAACTGGGAAAAATGTCACTTTATGGTTCAAGAAGGTATTGTGTTAGGACATAAAATTTCTAGTAGAGCGATTGAGGTTGATAAATCTAAAATTGAAACCATTGAAAAATTATCTCCCCCTAATTCGGTTAAGGCTATTAGAAGCTTTTTAGGACATGCTAGGTTTTATAGAAGATTTATTAAATACTTTTCTAAAATAGCTAAGCCTTTGACTAAATTACTAGAAAAAGATGTACCTTTAATTTCGATCAGGAGTGTTTAGAAGCATTTAATACTTTAAAGGATAAATTGACTAAATGTCCAATTATAATTGCACCTGATTGGAATTTACCTTTTGAACTAATGTGCGATGCGAGTGATTTTGTAGTAGGTGCAGTTTTGGGGCAGTGAAGAGATAAACATTTTCAACGTATCTATTATGCTAGTAGAACTTTGACAGCCACACAAGAAAACTACATCACCACGGAGAAAGAGCTGCTAGCTGTGGTTTTTGAATTTAATAAATTTAGGCCATATTTAATATTGTCTAAAGTTGTCGTTTATACTGACCATTCCACCCTTCGCCACCTTTTGAGTAAAACTGATGCAAAATCTCGACTCATTCAATGGATCTTATTATTGCTGGAATTTGACTTGGAGATTAAGAATAAGAAAGGAGATAAAAATCTCGTGGCTAACCATCTCTCCAGGCTTGAAAACTGAAGTACCAAAGAGACAGATGACATTGAAATAAATGATTTATTCCCTGAAGAACAATTTTTTGCTATATCTGATTCTTAGGTACCTTGGTTTGCAGATAATACAAATTTTTTAGCCGCTAATGTTACCCCAAAAAGGTTGACACATTAGCAAAAAAAGCAATTCTTCACTGATGTGAATAACTACTTCTGGGAAGACCCTTTTCTTTTCCATAAATGTGCAGATCAAATCATTAGGAGATGCGTTACAAGGACAAAAGCATTGAATATCTTGGAACATTGCCACTCAAGACCTACTGAAGGACATTACGGTGGAAATAAGACCGCACATAAAGTCCTCGAATCAGGTTTTATTGGCCCACTCTATTTAAAGACACCAACAGGTATGTTACTTCTTGTGAAAAAAGTCAAAGGATAGGTAATATATTCAAACGTGATGAAATGCCTCAGACATATATGCTCTCATGTGAAATATTTGACGTTTGGGGTATCAACTTCATGGGACCATTCCATAGTTCATTCGGGAATAAATACATCTTAGTAGATGTTGATTATATGTCCAAATGGGTTCAAGCCCAAGCTTTACTTACTAATGATGCTAGAGTAGTGGTACGATTCCTTAAAAAACTTTTCTCTCAATTTGGTACACCTAGAGCAATTATCAGTGATAGGGGTACTCATTTTTGTAATGCCCAATTTGACAAGACCCTTAAGAAATACGGAGTTCATCATAGAACAGCTACCCCTTATCACCCTCAAACTAGTGGCCAAGTCGAAGTAGCGAACCGAGAGCTTAAACGTATCCTAGAAAAGACAGTAGAATTAAGCAGGAAGGATTGGGCGATGAAAGTAGATGAAGTTTTATGGGCTTATAGAACTGCTTTTAGGACTCCCATAGGAACATCACCCTACAGAATTGTTTATGGGAAAAGTTGTCATCTACCATTTGAGTTAGAAGACAAGGCATTCTGGGCTATAAAATTTCTAAACCTTGACCCCAAACTTGCAGGAGAAAATAAGTTGATGCAGTTGAACGAGTTAGATGAGTGGCCAGCCAATGCATATGAAAATTCACGCTTATACAAGGAAGCGACAAGGCACCGCCACGACTTCCGTTTGAAGCTACGAAAGCAATTTGAAGTTGGAGATCTTGTCCTGTTATATAACTCAAGGCTCAAATTGTTTCTTGGAATGTTTAAATCACGATGGTCTGGTCCTTTCGTAGTTCTAACTATGTTTCTATATGGCACAATAGAGGTAAGTCATCTATCACAAGGCACTTTTAAGGTAAATGGACATCGTCTCAAAATTTATAACGGTGAGAATTTCAAAGACAATAAAGAGGAGCTATGGCTCCATGAAGTTACCTGAAAATACCCACAAGGTAGAGTCGAGCTTAGACTATAAATAAGCACTTCTCGGGAGGTAACCCGGGCACTAACAATGTTAATTTCTTTAAATTTTAGTCTTCAACATTTAATTCACTAATTGAGCCACTGAACACAAGATTTCCAGAACCACACGGCCAGGCACACAGGCGTGCCGTAGGCCGTGCACATACCACAGGAGGCAACACAGCCATGCGATACGACCGTGTGAAAATAGAGCAAAAATGTTTCCCCAACATGGGATCTGATAAGTTGCCACGGCCGTGCAACATGGCCATGGGCAATCTTGCCAAATTAACACGAGCGTGCAACACGACCGTGCCCACTAACTGTGGTCGAGCCTGTCAAAATAACACGAGTGTGGGAGAAGCGAACGAAGAATGACACGGCCGTGCAACATGGCTGTGTACACCAATGCACCCAATTTCGAAATCCACGAGACGCACGGGCTAAAATGAGGGCACACGGGCGTGCCCCACGGCCGTGTGCCCCAATTTCTTTATAAACACCTATTTTTTATCTTTATATTTTGAAATTACTTTTTATTTCCTTTTAATACTATTTTATCTTGAGATTTTATAATTTTTATTTGGCTATTTCTTTACGAGTAATTATGCTTCTTTATATTTCCTAAAAAGTTCCTGATTCTATCACAGTTATAAGGAGTTCTAAAGCTCAATATTACTTAAGAACTTGTAACTCCATTGGAAAAGGTTCTCCATGACAGCCAAGTCCTGCCCGACCACCACGATAACCTCTTCGCTGGACACTGTGGTTATGGAACCTAACCTCTACCACCACTATAGTATCCTCCTCCATTCTTATCATTGCCTTGGCCGATTATTCTCCATAACTCCAATTCAAGGAGTTCATTCATCATTCAGGAAGTTTCACTTCTCTCCCTATCTTATGATTATAAATCTATATTTTTCAATATATCTATCTTTATACATTGAGGGCAATGTACATCTTAAGTGTGGGGGTCTTTTATATCATTATTAGAAATCCCTGAATTTTGTCTTGTTCTCATGTGATCTTCTCATACCACTATTAGAATGAATTTTGATTAAGTTATGATTTTTATTGATATGTCTTGAATTAAAACATAGGCATTTATGCATTGATTGTTTAAACTTTAAGACATTAGGGAATCAAGCATGATAAGTTGATTTTTGAAGAATTAAAAACTTTTAGGTTATTTCCCTAAGTTTAGGTATTATCTTGAATTGAAATTCACAAGTTTAAACATCAAAAAGCCATAATTTTGGGGAGATCTTAAGCCTTTTAAAGCATATTTTATTTCTTTCATGCTCACTTTTATTATGAGTGCGTCAGTATTGATTTGTTATTCTAGAACTTGCTTGATTATGCATGTCAAGACCACACCATTTGATTTGATATGTCAAGATGATAAAGGCACTTAGGTTTAACTCACTCACTCCACAAAAACCCTACCTTCATAATTAACCCTTAGTGAACCCCTTTGAACCTAACAAGCCATTAATTGATTTACCCTCAATGTTAACCCATAACCCATTATTGTTGAAATCCCCTAATTTGATCCCTATTTTTGTCGAGATTTGATTTGAATTTATTGTTTAGCTATGTCTTATTCTTTCTTGCAATAGTTAAGTTATATGTTATTTGACTTGTTCTTAAAAAATAATAATAATAATAATTATATACATATTTATTAATAGTAATTTGTCATTTTTGAGCTTAAAGTATTAGTTCCATATTTTGAGAAGAAGCTCACTTGTATTCAACTGATGACTAGTTATTTTTCTAGCCAGGTAATTTTTCAATTCAATCTTGATTCTAACCTTTTCTTTCAGCTTGTGACCACATCCCCTAACCAAAGCCATATTACAACCCTCTAAAGACCATTTTGATTAATGTATCACCTCAATATACAGTGGTGGAGATTTGATTTTCAAGCAAGCCTATGGTAATAACTTTTCATATTGACTAATGAGTGCTTTATTTGATGTCCTTAAACACCTTGAGTGATTTGAGTGAATCTTTAGTGAGTATCTTAAACTCTATGATATTTTGATCAAAGGTAATCACTTAGATGAGGGGAGACACCTATGTTTTCGTGATAAAATGCTCAACTTGGAATGTTTGAAACTTTGATGTACTTTTAGTTGAATTTTCAATGTATGAATACTTACAAATTATTTTGAGATATTATTGATAGGGATTATAAATTGAGAAGAATTTATTTTGATTGTGAGTTGAGGGTTTTGCTTGAGGACAAGCAAACGCTTAAGTGTGGGGGTATTTGATAAACCGTAATTTATACATATTTTTATCCCATGCTTAGCACATTTATGGATGATTTCTCCTTAGATTTGGTGAATTCGATGCTCCTAATTCTTTAATTTCATGTTTTATATTTAAGTGACCATAGGAGAGTAAAAAGAGTGAGAAACGGGCCGAAAATGGAAAAAATGGACCCACGTGGGAAATCAACACAGCTTGGACTTCCTTACACGGGCGTGGCACACGGCCGTGTCCATTTGGCAAGATCGAAGCACGACTTACACAGGTAGACTACACGCTTGTGCCTATTCAATAGCTTTGACCACGGGCAGGAGTAATTGCACACAGGCGTGTCCCTGCCAAGCCCAAGTATAGTCCTATTCAGAAAAGGCCACTTTTGAGGGCTTTTAGGCATTCTAAAGCCTATTTAAACACCAGAGGAGGCACTTAGAGGAGACACGCGGAGTAGGAGGCAAGGAATTACTCAAGGGAAACCGATTGATCCATCTTAGAAGCCGGATTCATCGTCAAGACCGAAGATCTCCCTTCAATTTCCATTCAGGGGTTTTGGGTTTTCTTTATGTTTTGTTATCTTTATTCCTTTGAGATTTTTTCTTTCTTAGTTATGAACTAAACCCCCTAAATACCTAATGGAAATGACACCTAAGACAGATCTTGTTATTATTATCTGAATTGTATGATAAATATTTGACTTATTCTTAATTATTTGTTCTTAATTCTTGTTTTAATATTTCAGGATATTGATTCAAGTTAATACTCTTATTCAGAGGAGGAATAGACCCTGTCTAAGAGTAAATTTTCTGTAATTAAGCGGAGTTGATTATACGCCTAGAGATAGGGTGATAAGATTTTGCCGGATTAGGGTGAAACCTAATAAGAGGATCGATAGATTGAGTTAATGCAACACTAGGGCGTTAATTAGAAAGAGAGTTCAATTAATCAACCTAAGGTTAGACGTTATTAGTCTCGAGATAGATAATAATATAACTTAGGGATTTCTACGGATCAAGTCAAATGAATAAATCGTCTGATTCAGAGTCAAATAACAAGTGAAGTCTAGGTGGATTTTTCCTTGGGTATTGTCTTAATCAATCGAGTTCTCCCAAAAGCTTTTCCCAATTTTCTCTCTGTGCACCCTTAGTTTAGTTAATTAGTTTATATAAACAAATCCCTTAATTTTTAGGCTAGATAATAAAAAGAAAGTAATTACTAGTACTCTTGGTTCCTTTGGGTTCGACAATCCAATCTTGCTAAAGATATACTACTGTTCGATAGGTACACTTGCCTTCATCATGATAATATTTAGTTTCAAGAACGATTAATTATAAATTTTTAAAACCTGTCGCAAATATCACGTACCAAAAACTTTAGGGGCGGAATTAAATTATATATTTTTAAGGTAGTAAAATTACAATTTCACTATTTTAATAGTCTACATCTTTATACTTTTTAAAGGATTAAATCAATTTTTTTTATTTTGGGGGGCCAAAGTGTAATTTTACCATTACTAATTCAATATTTTGTAAATTGTAAAGGGCTTAAATGGAAAACTTTCCATTTTAGGGGGGTCAGGGCCCCTGCTAGCCCCCCTTAGCTCCGCCACTGGGTTACCTCAAATTAAAACTGATCTAATTTGGTTAAGATTTATTGGGTTTTAATTATTAAATAAAATATGGGTCAAACATGTATAGATACTCTAGTAAGCAATTCAAAACCCAAGATTTGTATATTTCAAGAAATTGATGAACTCAAGTATGCTTCCACATCTAGTTTTGTTCTTGATTTATTCTTGATGATTTAACATGACAGATCCTAATTTATTAGGCTTTATTTCAAGTTTATTTTATTGTTCTAACACTTAGTTGGTGCAAATATCTTGAAATTTTGCCCAGCAAAACAAGTAGATTAGTCAGCATCGTGCATCTGTATATTGAAGGATATGATAAATTGGGTTACATGCCACATGGATTGGGGCAATTAACTTGTCTACAAACTTTATCCAAGTTTATTTTAGGGGAGAAAAAAGGTAAGGAAGTTGTGAGTTAAATGATGGAAGGACTGCAAAAGCTACAAGGAGAAGCTGAAGTTTCATGTTTAGAAAATGTTGTTGTTCCAGAGCCTGGATCTACTTAGTTGAAAGACAAACTGAATTTGAAATCCTTACAATTGAGGTGGAGCAAGCGTTCTAGAAAAGATGATGTGATTGATACTATAAAAGATGAAATGGTATTTGAATGCCTTTAGCCACACCCAAATCTTGAGAATCTAAAGGTGCGTATATATCCAGGAAGCAAGATTTTAAGTTGGTTGTCTTCCATCACCAATTTAACTCAACTATGTTTAAAATTAAGTTACAAATGCAAGCATTTACCACCACTGCGTCACCTCTCTTTGTCACATCCCGAAAACTGAATTAGGAGAATTGGGTAAGTAAATCCGGGGTTAGTGAACCGAAAATCGTAATTAGATTATATAATTAAACAATTAGAATTAATTAAATAAAATATTAGAACATTTAGAATTAATAATTTTAAGTTGGGAAATTAAAATTAGGTGTCCAGGAATTAATTTGACAAAGGATTTTTTTAAAAAAAATGAGGTTTGATTTGAAAATAATTTTGAAATTGGTTTTAATTTAAAAGTAAGGACCTATTTGAAAAAGGGAAGAAACTAGAGGGGGTTAGGGCAATGGCCCAATTTTTAAAAACGGGTTGCCTATTTAACAACCCCGGGTCTCCTTCCCTCCCATTCTTTATCTTATTTAAAAATTTTGTCAAACACCAAATCAAAGCTTTTCTCTCGAAGTTAGTTTGTCCTTTTTGATTCCTAAGCTCTCTAAACACAAAAATCTCTTTTCAATTTTGAAGAAAACTCGTGTTTTCATCCTTAAAATCCTCAAGAGATCTTCACATGTTTTAGCTCGAATTATATCCATAGCTCATAAATTTTGAAAAATTGAGGTGAGATTCTAGCTTTTTATGATTAAACTAAGTGAGTTATTAATTCAATTCAAGATTAAAATGATTTAATCAAGATATCAATATATCACTTGATTTTAAGTTGATTTTTGGCTTGAAAATGGTAGATCTCGTATTTCTTGACTAAGCTTTGGTTTTAAAGTGATTTCTAACTCATTTTGATCTAATAAAAGGTATTTGATCTTAATTTAACAAATCTTTAATGAACTTAAGTAAATTGAATGTTTTCCCCTTTTTAAAAGATTACATAAGTTTGATTTTTTCGAAAAAATTAAATCAGCAAAATTGGGTAAAATTGATGGTTTAGATTTGTAATTAGATGATATTTAAGATGTGTGAAGTTGAAATCTAAGCTTAGAAGTGAGATTTGATTGGTTAAACGCCTATTTCAAAAAAACTAGTTAAATTTTTTGTATAGAGGTTAATAGGCTTTGATCTAGGATTTTGGAATGATTTAATGGTGTTTTTGGTGTTAGTAATGCCTTTGTAATGTGTGTGATGTGTATGAGAAGTTTCAATTTATTTGGGAGCCTCTACAACCATGGACAAAGGCAAATATAAGCTTACTTGAGCATGGTACTTGAAGCAATGGTTGCAAAGGTGAGTGGTTTGATATACTACATTTAAACTCCAGTACACAGGTTAAGGTAACATATGCAAACCCCCAGTTATGGTATGTGAACCTTGACTTCTTCCTTGTGCAAATCCTTACAATTTTGGTTGAATTGTTAAGTATATACACTGTGCGATTTTAATGGTGAACAAGGTGAGTACTCTGTGTACTACACTTGAAAATGAGGTCATGCACGACTGGAAGTCAAGTAAGACGTGCAAACCCTTAGCATGAATCTGTATGCATATGTTTTCTTTTTCTTTTTTTTTTGTTATGCTATGTGAACCCTCTTGTTTAGTGTGTGAACCCTGGCATGTGCATACGAGCCCTGTTATATTTTCATGCGAGCCTTATTGTAATTTGATGCGAGCTCTGAGTAGTAATCTACAAACCATGTTTTTGAATTGTGCGAGCCTATATGTGAGTGCGAGCTTAATGCTTTTTCATGTAATATGACTATGCAAAGTGGTAAATATATATCCGGACTATTAATATATACATATTATATAAACATAAGAAAAAGGGGTTCTACTTTATACAATAAATGCATACAATGGTTCTATTATAAATAATATATATTATTTAGCTAAATGTGTACGCATATTTATATAGTATATAATCATGAAGTAAAAGGGTTTTGCTATATGTAATGAATGCATGTGCAAGTTTCTTTATAAATAAAATATGTACATATAACTTTGCATTAAAAGGGTTTGAATTATCTAATATATATATATGTAAGAGTATAAATGCGATGTGCAAACCTTATAATGTGAATTGCCAACCCATGTGAAACGTGAGGTCTACTGTGCTGTGCGTGTACCTATGATGTTATGAGGACCCATATTGCATGCAAACATAGGCCATATGCGAACCTGTTGTTTTTATGCTTAATGTTTTGTATATGCGAACTTAATGCTTTGCAAGCTGGTATTGGGAGCTCTGTTAAAATGGTGAGCCTAAAATGACGTGATCTATAAATGTGTATTACTGTGATATGTTGGCATTGTGAATTTTTGGAACCATTGAATATAGTTGGCATGTGATAGGATTGTGAGCACTCACCCTTTTTATTACAATGGGCATTATGGCCCGAAGATGCGTTGGAGAGATAAGGGAATGTCAAGCATATCTTCATTCACCAAAGATAGCGTGTGCGTTTGGAGAGTGTGAGCATACGTGCTACACTTACATGGAGATAACATATAACTTTATGAGTCATGTGGTGTGTTTTGGAGATTCATTTATCCAATGTGTGGTGATAGAGTCCACTTACAGGTGGTGATAGAGTCCCCTATAAGTTTCACAATCAGAAAATTATCAATTTATCATTATTTGAGATATATGAGTTATGATAAAGCATGAACTGTTATTTTGCATGAATTGTTATTTGGTATGAACTGATGTTTCATATGAACTATTATTTTGCATGAGCTGTCATTTGGTAAAAACTGTTATTTCATATGAACAGATGTTTGGTGCAAATTGATAATTTATGTGATCTACTCATTTTATGTAAATTACTTATTATATGTGCACTGCTTATTGTATGAGAACTGTTGTGTCGTGTGAGTTAATATTTTGTGTAGACTACAATAATAAATAAACTATTATTGTTTTTCACCTTTCAACCTAATTGATGCATTTATTTGTAGTATGTTTGAGCACTCACTCAGCTTTCATAAGCTCACCCTCTCTTTTAAAATATTGTAGTGACTTAGCTTTTGAAGAGGTGTGGGAGTGAGTCGTCCAAGTGATCCAAATGGATTATGATTGTTTGACAATTTGTTCAAATAACTATTTGACTAACTTGTAAGTGTAGGTTGAAGAGTCGCTGGATATCGAGGTAAGCCTTAGATGTTTTATATATGATTTGGATCCAAACATGTGCTTGGTATGTATGAGATGTAACACTAAATTTGGTCAAGTCATGTAAACGGTTAAATGTTTGCTAACTAATTAATTAATAATGTTATGAGGTTGTGTGAGAAGCTTTAATAAAATTTCCAAAATAAAACTTATACGTTAAATCTTACAGTACTAATGTTAAACTTTGTGAAATGATGATGTTTCCCATAATGTTACTATATATTACATTTTAAATCTAATTATACATTTTTAAATTAAACAATTTTCCAAGTCCATACAAATATAGCCTTTTTAAAAATTCCCTATTGCATGTATGTATATTTAACTAAAGTTTTTGAGGTAATTGTCTGTTAAATATTAAATTGTGAATTAGTTTTGTTGATCAGAGTAGTGCAACATGAGCACGATATTATGTTTTTATTAAATATTCCATGATTAATTGTGTGGTGTGATTGGTCGGTTGGTGTGTTTTGTGGTGGTTTAAACGAAGAGTCACTTCGGTGGCTAATGCGATGATTGAAATTCAGGTCGGACCGTCCCGGCTGGGTTTGAGTCACCACACTCTTTCCTCAAACTTGTTAGCTTTTAAGATTGAAAGCTTTGGAAAATGTTTCAGAGACTGGACTGCAAAATGAGGTGTTTTCTTCTTTATCAATGACATTTTTCCCATCCTTAGAAGAACTATACATAGATGACTGCCCAAATCTAAAGGGATGGTGGAGGCCAGATGATGTTGGTGAAGCTTCAAATATGCAGCCACCTTGCTTTCCTTGCCTTTCAAATATAACTATCGAAAGTTGCCCTAATCTAATCTCTATGCCATTGTTTCCTTCAGTCAAATAACTGTGTTTGGGATGGAGTCAATGGAATCCATTGATCAAACCCACAATGAAGATGTAGAGAGCAACATTAGAATTAGCTCCCTCTTCTTCTTGTTCAATTTTTACTCCTTTCTGCAAATTGGAAACTCTAGGGCTTAAAAACATGGAAGAGGTAGATTCTTTACCAGAAAAGTTGTTGTAGAACCTAACTTCTCTTCAACTTCTACACATTGAAACATGTAGTAGCTTGACATCAATGTCGAATGGAATGATTCAGCTTACAAGATTTGCGAATTGGGAATTGTCCCAATTTAGCATAAAGATGCCAAAGGAATGGTGGTGTCGATCAGCCTTACATTGCTCATATTAAGCACATTTCAATCTAGCCAGGCATGGAGCAACCTTGAATGGATTTCAAAGGTACAACCTTAAAATTCAAATTTTATTTTAAATTTATAACAATTAATATAAAATTAAAAATATATATGTAATGCATCTTCTAATTAAAAATAATAATATATGTTCCAGTTAGAGTGTAACTTTAAGATTAAAATTCAAAAATTAAAAAAATAAAACATGCAATGCTTGTTGCAATCGTAGAGTTAAAAACATTTCACTAGTTATTTACCCAACATAAAATAATTTTTTAAAATAATTAATATCAGAGCTAACAAATTAGCGATGATCGGTGATAGGGTAACCATGAGGCTGCAAAAGGACGTTGTTGTGCTTCAACAAGAAATGGAGAAGGTCCAGAATGAATTTTCTCAGTTGGAATCTAAGTGGGACACCAAAATGGAAGTTCAGTT
Source organism: Gossypium hirsutum (assembly GCF_007990345.1). NCBI lineage: Eukaryota > Viridiplantae > Streptophyta > Magnoliopsida > Malvales > Malvaceae > Gossypium > Gossypium hirsutum. The sequence continues at coordinate 79,239,639 of NC_053433.1, forward strand.
TCAAGGTTTCAAAGAGGATTTTCAGATGGAGATGTGCTCATTGTTTGAAAAGTACCTGGGGAATACGACTGCTTCAAACACCACAACCACTACTCAAGCCAAAGGTGTTTTTCCTTGGTAGAAAGTGAACTGGACCCCTTGTCAAATTAAGCATCGAAACTATAAAATTAGCATACGAAACCTTCACACATATATAATCACATGTTGTAAACACATAAAATAATATTAAAGTAATCTTCTGACCTCGGATTTGTGGTTTTAAAATCACTATTTTGACTAAGGTCTAAACTCGGCTATTATAACTCTCCTCCTTAGGGATTTTCGTCCCCGAAAATCTTACAAGCGAATAGGCTTGGATGTTGCTCTCTCATAGCATTCTCGGGCTCCCAAATAGCTTCTTCAATCCCGTGCCATGCCAAAAGACTTTCACTAAAGAAATTTTATTATTTCTCAATTCTTTAACCTCACGAGCTAATATTCTGATCTGTTCTTCTTCGTATGTCATATCAGACTGAATCCCAATCTCAGACTGGGAAATCATATGCGAGGGATCGGATCGATATCGTGAAGCATCGATACGTGAAATACATTATAAATCTTTTCTAACTCAGGTGGTAACAACAATCTATAAGCAACTAGCCCAATACAATTGATAATCTCATGCGACCAGATGAATCTCGGACTTAATTTGCCTTTTCTGCCAAATCTAACTATTTTCTTCCACGGAGACACTTTCAAAAACACTCAATCCTCTATCTGAAACTCAATATCTTTTGGTTTCATGTTTGCGTACAATTTTTAACTATCTGACGCTACTTTCAGACTTTCATGAATCACTTTCACTTTCTGTTCAGTCTCTTTCACAAAGGTTTTCAACATTTCCGACCGTACAATGCTTCGTAAAGTGCCATTTTTGTACTCGATTGAAAACTATTATTATACGCAAATTCAATCAATGACAAGTATCATTCCCACGTACCTTCAAACTCAACAATGTAGCATCTCAACCTATCCTCGAGTATCTGAATAATCCGCTTGAATTGTCCATCCGTCTATGGATGAAAAGCAATACTGAAGTGTAGATTCGTACCTAATGCATCTTGCAGTTTCTTCCAAAACCGCGATGTAAATCTCAAATCTTTGTCCGAAATAATAAAAATAGGTACTCCGTGAAATCTTGTAACCTCGGAGATGTACAATTTAGCAAGTTTATCAAGCGAATAATCCATACACACTGGAATGAAATGGGCAGATTTAGTTAGTCTATCAACCACTACCCAGACCGTATCTTTCTTACTCGGTGACAGAGGCAAACCTAAAATAAAATCCATCGTAATTCTGTCCCATTTCCACTCAAGAATCATAATCGGCTGTAGTAACCCTGAAGGTACCTGATGCTCAACTTTGACTTGCTAATAGATTAAACACTTCGAAACAAATTCAGATATATCGCACTTATTACTAGGCCACCAGTAAAATTGTTTCAAATTGTTGTACATTTTTGTACTTCTCGAATGTACAGATAACTGACTACTGTGAGCTTCAATTAAAATCATTTGAATTAACTCTGAATTTCTTGGAACACAAATTCAGTCTTTGAACCTCAAACAACCCTTAGCATCAATTCAAAATTTTGAATCAGTAATCAAATCACATTGAGCCCGTTTTGCTAACAATTCATTATCAACTTTCTAAGCTTCGCAAATCTGCTTTATAAACAATAGTCTCATTTTCAATTCAGCTACAATTGAACCTGATTGGATAAAGCTAATTGAGTATTCATCGCATGTAAAGCAAACAAAGATTTACGACTCAAAGCATCAGCAACAATATTGGCTCTCCTGGATGGTAGTCAATCACTAGCTCGTAATCCTTTAACAGCTCTAGCCATCTTCGCTGTCGTAGATTTAGATCTTTCTGAGTCATTAGATATTTCAAACTCCTATGATCTGAATAAACATGACATTTCTCACCGAATAGATAGTGACGCCAAATCTTCAAAACGAACACAACTCAATGTCGTGTGTCGGATAATTCTTTTCATGCGACTTTAACTGTCTCGAAGCATAGGCTATAACTTTGCCTTCTTGCATCAAAACACAACCTAGACTGTTCAATGAAGCATCACTATAAATCACAAATTCTTTACCTAATTCTGGTTGTACTAACACTAGAGCTTCAGCCAATAGGGCTTTTAACTGATCAAAGCTTTTCTGACACTTTTCGGACCATTCGAGCTGGACATCTTTCTGTAACAATCTCGTCAACGGAGTAACAATCATTGAAAAGCCTTTTACAAATCGTCAGTAATAACCGGCAAGTCCCAGAAAACTACAGACTTCAGACACATTTCTCGGAGGCTTCCAATCTAAGATAGCTGAAATTTCACTCGGATTAACTCTTATACCAGATGCTGACACAATATGCCCCAGAAAACCAACTTCGCGTAACCAGAATTCACATTTATTGAACTTAGAAAATAGCTTCTTATCACGCAGAGTATGTAACACAATTTTCAAATGCTCGGCATGTTCATTTTCATTACGCGAATAAATCATTATGTCATCAATGAATACAACAACAAATCGATCTAAATACGGTCTAAAAATTTTGTTCATTAAATACATAGAGATTACAGGAGCATTCATTAATTCGAAAGACATCACTAAAAACTCATAATGTTTATACCCTGTTCTGAATGCCGTTTTCGGAATGTCTGAATCTTTTACTCGCAACTGATAGTAACCGGATCTCAAATCTATCTTTGAAAACACAGTAGCTCCTTTCAAATGATCGAACAAATCATCAATTCTGGGCAGAGGATACTTATTCTTAATAGTCACTTTGTTAAGCTGTCTATAATCGACACACATTCTCATCGTACCATCTTTCTTTTTCACAAATAATACGGGAGCACCCCAGGGTGAAAAACTTGGTCGCGAAAACCTCTATCGATCAATCTTGCACTGAGACTTTAATTCTTTTAATTCTATCGGAGCCATTCTGTACGAAGCTATCGAAATAGGGGTCGTTCTCGACACTAACTCAATGCCAAACTCAACTTCTTAAATCAGTGGTAATCCTAGTAATTCTTCAGAAACACATCTGAATATTCACACACAACAGATACTAATTCAATCTTCTTTTTTGTTACTTTCATATCGATCACATAAGCGAAATAAGCTTCGCAATCCTTTTTCACATAACTCTGAGTTTTCATCGATGAAATCATAGTCGGTAACCCATTCAAATCACTAGACTCAATCCAGATTATCTCATCATTCTGACATCTCAAATCAATAGTCTTCCATTTGCAGTTCACAATAGCATCATGCAATGTTTTCCAATCCATACCCAGAATTATATCAAACTCATCAAAGGGTAATAACATCAAATCAGCTAGAAAACAGAAATCTCTTATCATCAATGAACATTTCTTACACACTTTATCAATCAAGACACATTTGCCTAAGGGGTTTAATACTCTAATTACAAATTCAATAGACTCTACAAGCAAAGTTTTACTGGATACTAAGTTCATGCATATATACGAATGTGTCTATCCTGGATCTATCAATGCAATCACAGAAGTATCATAAAAAGTAAATGTACCAGTAATAACATTTGGAGACGAAGCTTCCTGATGAGCTCGAATGGCATAGGCTCTGGCAGGTGCCCTAACCTCCAATCTAACAACTATATCTTTAGTTTCTCTTTGACTTCTACTGACATTTCATGTGTTTCTAGGTGGTCTACCCCTACCTGTATTGCCACTCGGCCTTGGATTTTGCATAATCTCTTGCTCAACAGACTCGGGACAATCACGGATAAAATGATCTAAAGATCCACATTTGAAACAAGCCCTATTGTTTAGTCTACAATTACTGGGACGTCTTTTACCACAATGTCTACACTCGGGTCGATCAGATCTGACATTTTCGACACTAGTAATCGAAGTAGTTGGAGCTCTAAAGCTTGAATGTGATCTTGCACGATCTCTACTCGAAAGACCCATAGTAGCCTGTGAACAGCTATAATCATCTCGGAACTTCTTTGATAAGGACTGAAATGACTTACTCGATGATCTTTTTCGTACCTCTCTAGCTTCCGAGTCTACTTTTCTTTTCTTTTTACTCAATTCTTCAGCTTTACACGCTTGTTCAACAAGCACCACCATCTCTTTTATCTCCAGAATCCCGACTAACAAACGGATGTCTTCATTTAAGCCATCTTCAAACCTTTTACACATTATTGCTTCGATCGAGACACATTCTCGTGCATATTGGCTCAATCTTACAAATTCTCGCTCATATTCTGTAACAGACATACGGTCTTGTTTCAACTCAAGAAACTCTTTGCGTTTCTGATATATGAATCTCTGACTAATGTATTTCTTTTGGAATTTAATTTGGAAGAAATCCCAGGTGACTCATTCTTCCGAAACCACAGATATCAACGTTTTCCACCAATGATACGCCGTATCTCTCAGAAGTGAAACAGCACATTTAAGACATTCATCAGGAGTACATGACATTTCATCAAATACTCAGATTTTTTTCTCAAGTCATAATTCAGCTCTTTCAATATTATCATTAGTAATAGCACGGAACTCTTCGGCCCCATATTTTCTAATTTTATCAACAGGTGGCTTATTCAAACGGATTGAGTCCACAACTTGGGGAGTTACTGGAACTTAAGGGGGTGGAGGTTGTTGAGTAGCCGGATTCGTTCGAACGAACTCCATAAACCACTCATTCATCAACTGGAAGAAGGCTTGCTTAGCCTCTCCCTTGTGGCTACTAGTAACAGGTCTAGAATTAGATGGCATTATCTGTAACACCCCGAACCCGAGACCGACACCGGAGTCGGACACGAGATGTTAACAAACTTTGAAAAATTTTTCCAGACACTGCCCAGTCTGAGTACTAGTCGCTTCAAAAATCATATCTTGAGTTTCACAACTCGAAAATCAGTTTTGTGATTTTTCCCTGAAACTAGACTCATGTCCCCACCTATGTATTTTTTTCTAGAATTTTTGGTCGGGCCAATTAGTACAGTTTCTTAGTCAAAGTCTCCCATGTTACAGGGGTCGACTACACTGACCTTTTCCCATTACGACTTGGATATCTCTCTGCACAGAGCTTCAATACTGATGCCGTTTGTTTCTATGGAAACTAAACTCAGAGAGGAATCCATACATATATGGTATGACCCCTAATTATCTCTGGTCAATTTATAGTGAATTTCCAAAGGCGGAACAGGAAATCCAGAAACTGTTCTGGCCCTGTTCCACAAGAACCCGAATATCTCTTACTGTACTGTTCCTATGATTGTTTCGTTACTTCCATATGAAAGTAGATTCATCAAGGTTCGATTACATAATTTATTCACTATTTAATTCTACTCCTACGAATTCTTGTGATTTTTCCAATCCACACCACTGCTGCTATCAGCTTCTGTTTTCAAAGTAAACCTTACCTAATTTGGGGTTTCATGGACCAACTAGGGCCTTGTCATACATAAGCCCACATATGATCATACTTAGCCATTCTAGTGGCTGATCATTTGCTCAACACTTCCATTCCAACTATAGTTACATCATGAAACCATCTATACATTCATAAACACGAATGGTCTAATGCCATACTCCACTTCTACAAGCCATTTTCGCATGGCTGTACACTTATACATTTCATAAAGTACTCGAAAAACAACAATGGGTAGTCCTATACATGCCATATCAAGATTCAACCAAAATAGTACCCAAAAGAGCCTTTGATAGTGTGGGCGACTTCGACTTCAAGATCCCGAGTCCGATAGCTGGAGAACCAAAAATCTATAAAACAGAGGAGCAGTGTAACGAGTAAGCAATTTATGCTTAGTAAGTTTGAGCAAGGAATTCCAGCATAAACAAAGAATAACACACATTTGGCTAAATGGAATATTTCATAATACGCAATTTACCGATATCAAACTTGCTTCACAACATTAACAACCCTTATGTACATACACAATAGACTAACTTAGCCGAAGGCCGGTAGCTCGTTTATCAACTGAGCGAACATTTATTTGTAAGGGCTCGATTAAATTTAACACATACGTAACATATCCCCATATTGGGATGTTTTTCGAGTATTCGCTGAAATTTTACAGCAAGCTCATTCATTACCAAATCACGTACCTTCGGGATTTAACCGGATATAGCTCCTCGTTCAAATGCCTTCGGGACATAGCCCGGTTTTAGTAACTCACACAATGCCTTCGGGACATAACTCGGATTTAACAACTCGCACGAATGCCTTCGGGACTTAACCCGGATTTAATAACTCGCACGAATGCCTTCGGGACTTAACCCGGATTTAGTATCTCGCACAAAGGCCTTCGGATCTTAGTCCGGATATATTCACTTAGCACAAAGCCTTCGGGACTTAGCCCGGACAGCATTCAATTAATCATGCACATCTAACAATAATTCATGGCACATTCATATTTCATTTTCATTTGCGAAACTCAAACACAAGGCACATATCGTCCTTGCACATTCGGCTCAATAGCCACACATAGAGCATGATTTAATCACATCGTAATTTAAGCTCTCTTACTCAAGAACTTACCTCGGGTGTTGTCGAACGATTCCGCTAGCTATTCAACCACTGTTTCCTTCCCTTTATCGGATTTATTTCCCCTTTGCTCTTGAGCTTAATCAAACAAATAAATTGATTTCATCATTTAGGCATCAAAAAGATGAACACAAGGCACTTAGCCCATATTTATACATTAGACATTAAAGTCTCATACATGCAAAAATCATGCATCAACACAACATATTAGCTAATTTCTTTCCCCTTGGCCGAATATGCATGTCTATTTTTGGGGTCGATTTCAACACTTAATACACACATATACACACTAGTAAAGCATCCTCCCCCTTTTCATCAATTTAACACATGCATTGCTCATTAACATGCAAAGTTACATTCGGCCTTAGCACACATCTTGCTAGCCGATTCTTCTCCATTTAGCAACCAATGCACATATGTGCTCACACAAAAATGCTAAAAAGGAGGTTCAAGAATCATCAAGCCATCATCACATGCATCATTAACAAGCTTCATATTTTGCATGCAATGGCATTAACACAACCTCCACCTAGGCCGAATCTTAACTCATCCTCATGCCTCATCACCACAACATCAAACATCAACCAAGAATGATGCATCCATGGTCAAGTGTCATTTCCATCACATAGCAAGATTTAGACCATGGGCTAGGTAGAACTCAAGCTAACAACTAAAACATGCATGCATCTCATGGAACATCATCAAACATACCTTAGCCTAGCTACATGCATGGCCGAATCTCTTCACCTTTCTTCTTCTTTCCTCCTTAAAATTTTTGGCCAAGGATGAACCAAAGGATGAGAAATTTTTTTCTTTGTTTTTCTTTCTAATTTAGGCTAAAATGAAGGTGAGAAAGGATGAACACAAATTTTTCTCCTTTCTTCTCTTTAGCTCACGGCAATGGGGGGGGCAACCACACACATTTTTTTTTGTTTCCATTTCTTTATTACCCATACTCCTTATTTTATTCTTCCATTAACAAAACATGTTTCATGACATGTTTTGCCCATCATTCCTTGTCATGGCCGGCCACTACTCATTAGGGGGGGAAATTTGACATGCAAGTCCCCCCTTTGTCCACATGCACTAATAGGTCCTCACACATTGACCTATCACATTTTAGAATTTTCTCACATAAGTCCTATTAACTAAATTCACATGAAATCAACCAAATTGAAGCTTGAAATTTTCACACATTCATAATTACATATTCTAGACAATAAGTATCACATTCAAACATTTTGGTGACTCGGTTTAGCGGTCCCGAAACCACTTCCCGACTAGGGTCAACTTTGGGCTGTCACATTATCCCTTAAGCAAGAGCGGGCGCGTTACTCTTAACGTCATCAGCTACGACTCGTTCAGGATCCATTTACTATATCAAAACACATTTTCATTGTCAGAAATCATCACACTATCTTAGTTCATATATATATGGCATGTATAGCTAGACTCACATACGCTACGTTAGTTCTAAAATCGACTAAACTGTAGCTCTGATACCAACCAAATGTAACACCCCTAACTCATCTGTTACCGAACTAGGGTTAAGATGTATTACCAGATGTCTCGGAATATTTTATGATCAATTCACAAACATCATTTACACATCAAGCATCATAGTTAATATCATCACAAAGTCCCTTTCTTAGGTCAACACAACCTTAAACATGCTTTAGAAAGGGGTCCGGACTAAACCGAGCACATACAATTTTTTTCTAAAACTTAACAAATTTTTCAAAGTTATAGAGGTAACGCACTCATGTCGGTAGGCCATGTGCCTCAAACAGCATTAGACACGCTCGTGTGTCTAGGCCATGGCAAAGCAGGGTATACATACTGACTTATCCACACATCCACATGACATGCTCGTGTGTCAGATGTATAAAAATTATGGAGGTTACTGGCTTGGGTCACATGGCCGACCACACGCCCATTTTGCCAGCCCGTATACCACACATGGCCACTAAACTAGCCCATGTGTCTATGTCATGTAACTTACTGACTTGTTTTGACTAAGATGCAGGGGTCACACGGTTGAACCACACGCCTGTGTGCTCAGGCCATATGTCATAAAAATAGGTTTGATTAAAGGCACAATTCATACCCTTCTCAAGCATACCCTGTAACACCCCGAACCCGAGACCGACACCGGAGTCGAACACGAGGTGTTAACAGACTTTAAACCCCTTATAAAAATATTTCTCAGACACTGCCAATCTGCATACTAGTCGCTTTAAAAATCATATCTTGAGTTTCACAACTCGAAAATCAGTTTCGAGATTTTTCCCTGAAACTAGACTCATATTCCCATCTACCTATTTTTTTCTAGAATTTTTGGTCGGTCCAATTAGTACAGTTTATTAGTCAAAGTCTCCTATACTACCCTAACCTTTGCGCATTACGACTTGGATATCTCCTTGTACAGGGCTCCAATACTGATGCCGTTTGTTTCTATAGAAACTAGACTCAGAGAGGAATCTATCCATATATGGTATGACTCCTAATTATCTCTGGTTAATTTGTAATGAATTTCCAAAGTCGGAACAGGAAATCCAGAAACCGTTCTGGCCCTGTCTCACGAGAACCTGAATATCTCTTAACATACTATCTGTATGATTGTTTCGTTACTTTCCTATGAAATTAGATTCATCAAGGTTTGTTTACATAATTTATTCACTGTTTAATTCGCTTCCTACTATTTTTAGTGATTTTCCAAATCTACATCACTGCTGCTGTCAGCATCTGCCTTTAAGGTAGACTTTACCTATTTCATGGTTTCCATGATTCAACTAGCCCTTTTTGCATAAATAGCACAATTTATGAAAGTGATTAACCATCCCCATGGCCAATCCTTGTCAAGCATATCCACACCAAATGATTATAACAATATACTCAAACACATATAAGCCATTTTCGCATGGCTATCCAAAATTTATACAAGTCCAAAGGGTCCACGACCCACAACAAACGGGTAGTCCTATACATGCCATTTCGAAGTTCAACCAAAATTGTACCAAAAGGGGGCTTTGATAGTGTGGGCGACTTTGACCTCAAGATCCCGAGTCCGATAGCTGGAGAACCAAATCTATAAAACAGAGGAGCAATGAAACGGAGTAAGCAATTTATGCTTAGTAAGTTTTGAGCAAGGAATTCCAGCACAACAAAAGTATAGCATTCATATAGCTAAACGGATAATTTCATATGCACAAATTTACGATATCGTACTTGCTTCACATTATCAACCCTTATGTACATACACAAAAGATCAACTCAGCCAAAGGCCGGTAGCTCGTTTATCAACTGAGCGAATACTTATTTGTAAGGGCTCAACTAAATTCAAGCACATACGAAACATACCTCAATGTTGGGATGTTTCGAGAGTATTAACTGGAATTTTACAGCAAGTTCATTCATTCCCAAATCACGTACCTTCGGAATTTAACCGGATATAGCTCCTCGTTCAAATGCCTTCGGGACATAGCCCGGTTATAGTAATTCGCACAAATGCCTTCGGGACTTAACCCGGATTTAGTAACTCGCACAAATGCCTTCGGGCTTAGCCCGAAATTAGTATCTCGCACAAATGCCTTTGGGCTTAGCCCGGAATTAGTATCTCGCACAAATGCCTTCGGGCTTAGCCCGGAATTAGTATCTCGCACAAATGCCTTCGGATCTTAGTCCGGATATTGTCACTTAGCACAAGCCTTCGGGACTTAGCCCGGACATCATTCAAATAACCATGCACATTTAACAATAAATCATGGCCCATTCGTATTTCATTTTCGTTAGCAAAACTCAAACACAAGACATTTATCATTCTTGCAAATTCGGCTCAATAGCCACACAAAGAGCATGATTTTAATTTGCTTAAAACATGATCTAATCACATCATAATTTAAGCTCTTTTACTCAAGAACTTACCTCGGGTGTTGTCGAACAATTCCGATAGCTATTCGACCACTTTTTCCTTCCCTTTATCGGATTTAGTTCCCCTTTGCTCTTGAGCTTAATTAAACAAATAAATTGATTTAATCATTTGAGCATCGAAAAGAGGAACACAAGGCACTTAGCCCATATTTATACATTAGACATTAAAGTCACATATGTACGGAATCATGAATCAAACTCAACATTTTAGCTAATTTTTCCCCCTTGGCCGAATATGCATGTCTATTTTGGGGCCGATTTCAACACTTAATACATTCTACAAGTATGGTCAGTTGTATTGACTAAACACCCTTTTGTTTCAAGTTCAAAACTTGGCTAATACACGCATATACACACTAGTAAAGCATCCTCTCCCTTTCCATCAATTTAACACATGCATTGCTCATTAACATGCAAAAGTTATATTCGGCCTTAGCACACAACTTGCTAGCCGATTCTTCTCCATTTAGCAACCAATGCACATATGTGCTCACTCAAAAATGCTAAAAAGGAGGTTCAAGAATCATCAAGCCACCATCACATGCATCATTAACAAGCTTCATATTTAGCATGCAATGGCATTAACACAAACTCCACCTAGGCCGAATCTTAACTCATCCTCATGCCTCATCACCACAACATCAAACATCAACCAAGAATGATGCATCCATGGCCGAGTGTCATTTCCATCACATAGCAAGATTTAGACCATGGGCTAGGTAGAACTCAAGCTAACAACTAAAACATGCATGCATCTCATGGAACATCATCAAACATACCTTAGCCTAGCTACATGCATGGCCGAACCTCTTCAACCTTTCTTCTTCCTTCCTCCTTAAAATTTTTGGCCAAGGATGAACCAAAGGATGAGCATTTTTTTTTCTTTGTTTTTTTCTTTCTAGTTTCGGCTAAATGATGATGAGAAAGGATGAACAAAAATTTTCTCCTTTCTTTTCTTTAGCTCACGGCAATGGGGGGGGAGAAACAACTACACACATTTTTTTTTGTATTCATCATACTCCTTTTCATTATTTTATGCCCATGCCCCTTATTTTATTTTTTCCTACATACCTCACTAGGCCAACATGTTCCCAACATGTTTCCACCCATAGCATGGCCAACCACTAGCTCAAATTTTGGGTAATTTGACATGCAAACCCATCATTTTCACAACATGCATTAATAGACCATTTTAAATTAGCCTATCATATTTTCACCATGTCTCATATCAATCCCTATTTAATAATTTCTCATGCAATTGGCAAAATTGGAGAATGAAACTTCCACATACTCATGTACACACATAATAAGCATAGAATATGGAAATCAATTATTTTTATGACTCGATTTTGTGGTCCCGAAACCACTTCCCGACTAGGGTCAATTTTGGGCTGTCACAACTCTCCCCCACTTAAGAAATTTTCGTCCCCGAAAATCTTACCGGTAAATAGGTTTGGGTATTGTTCTTTCATCGAGCTCTCGGTTTCCCAAGTAGCTTCCTCGATCCCGTGTTTGAGCCATAACACCTTCACTTCACGAGCTAGGATACGCATCGGCTCTTCTTCATAACTCATATCGGCTTGAATTTCAACCTCTGATGGGCTAATTATGTGTGATGGATCAGATCGATAGCGTCGAAGCATCGAAACATGAAAGACGTCGTGAATCTTTCAAGCTCAGGGGGCAAAATCAATCTATACGCAACCAGACCAACTCGTTCGGAGATTTCGTACGGCCCAATGAATCTCGGGCTCAACTTGCCCTTACGGCCAAACCAGAGTACCTTTTTCCAAGGCGAAACTTTAAGGAACACTTTATCTCCCACCTGATATTCAATGTCCTTTCGTTTCAAATCCGCATATGATTTTTGACGATCTGTGGCTGCTTTCAGACTTTCACGGATTACCTTTACTTTCTGTTCGGCATCCTTAATCAAATCAACTCTGAAAATTTTACTTTCACCGAGCTCGGTCCAAAACAATGGTGTACGGCATTTACGACCGTACAAAGCCTCGTAAGGTGCCATCTTAATACTTGATTGAAAACTATTATTGTAAGCGAATTCAATCAAAGGTAAATACCGTTCCCATGAACCACTGAACTCGAGGATGCAACATCTCAACATATCCTCAAGTATCTGAATTATCCACTCAGATTGACCATCGGTTTGGGGATGAAAAGTAGTGCTAAAATGCAGCTTGGTACCCAAAGCTTCTTGCAATTTCCTCCAAAATCGCGAGGTGAATCTCGGATCTCTATCCGACACGATAGAAATAGGTACCCCGTGTAATCTCACAATCTGAGAAACGTACAATTCAACTAGTCTATCCAATAAAAAATCCATACACACGGGGATAAAGTGAGCCGACTTAGTCAGTCTAACGACAACAACCCAAATCGCATCCTTCTTACTAGTTGACAATGGCAGTCCGGACACAAAGTCCATTGTGACTCGATCCCATTCCCACTCGGGTATCATGATCGGCTGAAGTAATCCTGAAGGCACTTGATGTTCCGCTTTCACTTGTTGACATATTAAACATCTCGAAACAAGGTCGGAGATGTCTCGTTTCATACCATGCCACCAAAACCAACGTTTCAAATCGTTGTACATTTTCGTACTCCCCGGGTGACTTGACATTCAGCTACAATGGGCTTCGTTCAGAATCATCGAAATGAGTTCCGAACTCCTTGGAACACACAAACGACTTTTGAACCTCAAACAATCATCATCAACTTTCTGGGCTTCACGAATTTGATGAATCAATAATGGTTTGGCTTTTAATTCAGCAACTAACACATTGTCAGGTAGAACAGACAAATGCACATTCATTGCTCGTAAAGCAACCAATGACTTCCGGCTTAAGGCGTCCGCAACCACATTAGCCTTTCCCGGGTGGTAATCAATGACAAGCTCGTAATCTTTCAACAACTCAAGCCAACGTCTTTGTCGCAGATTTAAGTCTCTTTGAGTCATCAAATATTTGAGACTTTTGTGATCCGAAAATACATGGCACTTTTCACCAAATAAGTAATGTCGCCATATTTTTAAAGCAAATACGATGGCAGCTAGTTCAAGATCATGGGTTGGATAATTTTTCTCATGTGGCTTTAATTGTCTCGACGCATAGGCCACAACTCGACCTTCTTGCATCAATACGCAACCCAACCCAAGTAGGGATGCGTCACTATAAATGACAAACTCTTTGCCTGATTCGGGTTGCACTAAAATCGGAGCTTCAGTCAAATAAGTTTTTAGTTGATCAAAACTTTTCTGACATTTCTCCGTCCATTCGAACTTAACATCCTTTTGAAGTAGCTTCGTCATTGGTGTGGCTATCATCGAGAAACCTTTGACAAATCGTCGGTAATAACCGGCGAGTCCCAGGAAGCTCCGAACTTCGGTAATATTTCTTGGAGGCTTCCAATTAAGTACGGCTGAAATTTTGCTCGGGTCAGCTCGAATACCCGATGCGGATACCACATGACCCAAGAAGCTAACCTCTCTTAACCAGAACTCACACTTACTGAACTTAGCATATAACTGCTTATCCCGCAAAATTTGCAACACTAGCCTCAGATGCTCAGCATGTTCGGTCTCATCTCTTGAATAGACCAAGATGTCATCAATGAACACAACTACGAGCCGATCCAAATATGGTCTGAAGATCCGATTCGTCAAATCCATAAATACCGCAGGGGCATTTGTGAGCCCAAACGGCATCACTAAGAACTCGTAGTGACCATATCTCGTCCTGAAGGCAGTTTTGGGTATGTCTGATTCTCGAATTCGCAACTGATAATAGCCCGATCTCAAATCTATTTTTGAGAACACTGTGGCTCCCTTCAGTTGGTCGAACAAATCATCGATGCACGGCAACGGATATTTGTTCTTTATCGTCACTTTATTCAGTTGACGATAGTCAATGCACAACCTCATGGTTCCGTCCTTCTTTTTCACGAACAATACTGATGCACCCCAAGGTGAGAAACTTGGTCGAGCAAAACCTCTATTCGTCAATTCTTGCAACTGAGCTTTCAACTCTTTTAACTCGGTTGGTGCCATACGATACGGAGCTATCGAAATCGGCGTAGTCCCAGGTACAAGCTCAATACCAAACTCTACCTCCCGAACAGGTGGTAAACCCGGCAATTCTTCAGGAAAAACATCCGGGTATTCACAAACCACCGGCACAGATTCGGGTTTCTTGTCTAATTCTTTGTCATCCAGTACATACGCAAGGTATGCTTCGCACCCTTTTCTTACATATTTCTGGGCTAACATTGCTGATATTACAGCTGGCATCTCCTCCAAGTCCGTAGACTCAACTCGGATTACTTCGTTATTTGCGCACCTCAAATCACTAGTCTTGCTTTTGCAATTCACAACCGCATCATGAGCGGTCAACCAATCCAAACCAAGAATAACATCAAATTCATCAAATGGCAAAAGCATCAAGTCCGTCGGAAAACAGGAACCTCGAATTTCTAGGGGACATTTCTTACACACTTTGTCGACCAGCACGTAACGACCCAAGGGATTTGACACCCGAATTACGAACTCAGTAGACTCAATAGGTAAAGTCTTACTGGATGCTAAGGT
This sequence comes from Gossypium hirsutum, assembly GCF_007990345.1. Classification (NCBI taxonomy): domain Eukaryota; kingdom Viridiplantae; phylum Streptophyta; class Magnoliopsida; order Malvales; family Malvaceae; genus Gossypium; species Gossypium hirsutum. The sequence continues at coordinate 79,254,792 of NC_053433.1, forward strand.
TTCACATATGTAAGAATGAGTAGAACCGGGGTCAATCAAAGCAATTACATTAGTATCCAAGAGAGTAAAAGTACCGGTAATAACATCAGGCGAAGAAGCATCCTCGCGGGCACGTATAGCATAAGCTCTAGCAGGCACACGAGCCTCGGATCTGGTCGTAGCATCTCTAGATCCTCTCTGACCACCACCAGCATTGCCCGTATTTTCAGATGGTCTACCTCGAGTAGTGGTAGCACCCGGTTTCCCACTCTGATTTACATTCTGTTCAGACAACCTCGGGCAATCTTTAATGAAGTGGTCAACTGATCCGCACTTGTAACAGGAGCGGTCAGGGAATCTACAACTCCCCGAATGCCATTTACCGCAATATCGGCATTTCGTCCTGTCTCGACGTTCATTCCCAACACTGGCGACCGAAGTGCCTCGTGTACCCACAGGGGGTCGATCACGATCTCGTCTAAAAAGGCCCAAAGTGCCTCTAAACTGGCCCGCATTATCTCGAAATTTCTTCGATGCCTGTTGAAGAGACTTTCCCGAAGATCTTTTACGAAACTCTCTAGTTCCCACATCAACTTTTTGTTTTTCTTTTCTAAGCTCTTCGGCTTTACAAGCTCGCTCGGCCAGTACTACGAACTCTCGTATTTCAAGAACGCCAACGAACATTTTTATATCTTCATTCAGCCCATCCTCGAAGCGTTTACACATGATAGCCTCGGACGAAACACATTCCCGAGCGTATCTACTAAGTCTAACAAATTTTCGCTCGTAATCAGTAACTGACATGGAACCTTGCTTAAGCTCAAGAAATTCCTTCCGTTTTTTATCAACAAATCTCTGACTGATATACTTTTTCCGAAACTCAGTTGGGAAAAACTCCCAAGTTACTTGCTCTCGGGGCACAACAGAAGTCAGAGTACTCCACCAATAGTAGGCAGAATCGCGTAGCAAGGAGATAGTACACTTTAGGCATTCATCGGGTGTACAAGATAGCTCATCGAGTACCCGGATAGTGTTGTCCAACCAAAATTCAGCTTGCTCGGCATCGTCGCTATCCGTAGCCTTAAATTCAGTAGCCCCATGTTTTCGGATTCTGTCAACTGGGGGCTTATTTGACCTTATTTGGTCAGTTACCGGAGGTATTGTAGGTGCGGGGGTGGTATTAGTTGGGAATGGAGGTTGTGGGACAGCCGTATTAGTTCGAATGTATTGGTTGAACCAATCATTCATCACGCTATAGAAAGCTTGTCTAGCTTCATCATTCGGGTTACTAGCATTAGGTTGAGAGTCCGCCGGCGCTGTCCCTTGTGCGGGAGCAGGCGCTACACTCTCAAGATCATCAGCTACCTCTCGGTCGGGATCGGGATCCATTACTATAAATAAACACATTTACAATTGTCAGAAATCACCACACTATCAAGTAATCACATAAAATGGCATGTATAGCTAGACCCAACGCATTACGGTAGTCCTAGAATCGACTAAACCGTAGCTCTGATACCAATCAAATGTAACACCCCGAACCCGAGACCGACACCGGAGTCGAACACGAGGTGTTAACAGACTTTAAACCCCTTATAAAAATATTTCTCAGACACTGCCAATCTGCGTACTAGTCGCTTTAAAAATCATATCTTGAGTTTCACAACTCGAAAATCAGTTTCGTGATTTTTCCCTGAAACTAGACTCATATGCCCATCTACATATTTTTTTCCAGAATTTTTGGTCGGGCCAATTAGTACAGTTTATTAGTCAAAGTCTCCCATGTTACAGGGATCGACTACCCTGACCTTTGCGCATTACGACTTGGATATCTCCTTGTACAGGGCTCCAATACTGATAACGTTTGTTTCTATAGAAACTAGACTCAGAGAGGAATCTATCCATATATGGTATGACTCCTAATTATCTCTGGTTAATTTGTAATGAATTTCCAAAGTTGGAACAGGAAATCCAGAAACCGTTCTGGCCCTGTCTCACGAGAACCTGAATATCTCTTAACATACTATCCGTATGATTGTTTCGTTACTTTCCTATGAAAGTAGATTCATCAAGGTTTGTTTACATAATTTATTCACTATTTAATTTCCTTCCTACAATTTTTAGTGATTTTCCAAATCTACATCACTGCTGCTGTCAGCATCTGCCTTTAAGGTAGACTTTACCTATTTCATGGTTTCCATGATTCAACTAGCCCTTTTTGCATAAATAGCACAATTTATGAAAGTGATTAACCATCCCCATGGCCAATCCTTGTCAAGCATATCCACACCAAATGATTATAACAATATACTCAAACACATATAAGCCATTTTCGCATGGCTATCCAAAATTTATACAAGTCCAAAGGGTCCACGACCCACAACAAACGGGTAGTCCTATACATGCCATTTCGAAGTTCAACCAAAATTGTACCAAAAGGGGGCTTTGATAGTGTGGGCGACTTTGACCTCAAGATCCCGAGCCTGATAGCTGGAGAACCAAATCTATAAAACAGAGGAGCAATGAAACGGAGTAAGCAATTTATGCTTAGTAAGTTTTGAGCAAGGAATTCCAGCACAACAAAAGTATAGCATTCATATAGCTAAACGGATAATTTCATATGCACAAATTTACGATATCGTACTTGCTTCACATTATCAACCCTTATGTACATACCCAAAAGATCAACTCAGCCAAAGGCCGGTAGCTCGTTTATCAACTGAGCGAATACTTATTTGTAAGGGCTCAACTAAATTCAAGCACATACGAAACATACCTCAATGTTGGGATGTTTCGAGAGTATTAACTGGAATTTTACAGCAAGTTCATTCATTCCCAAATCACGTACCTTCGGAATTTAACCGGATATAGCTCCTCATTCAAATGCCTTCGGGACATAGCCCGGTTATAGTAATTCGCACAAATGCCTTCGGGACTTAACCCGGATTTAGTAACTCGCACAAATGCCTTCGGGCTTAGCCCGGAATTAGTATCTCGCACAAATGCCTTCGGGCTTAGCCCGGAATTAGTATCTCGCACAAATGCCTTCGGGCTTAGCCCGGAATTAGTATCTCGCACAAATGCCTTCGGATCTTAGTCCGGATATTGTCACTTAGCACAAGCCTTCGGGACTTAGCCCAGACATCATTCAAATAACCATGCACATTTAACAATAAATCATGGCCCATTCGTATTTCATTTTCGTTAGCAAAACTCAAACACAAGACATTTATCATTCTTGCAAATTCGGCTCAATAGCCACACAAAGAGCATGATTTTAATTTGCTTAAAACATGATCTAATCACATCATAATTTAAGCTCTTTTACTCAAGAACTTACCTCGGGTGTTGTCGAACGATTCCGATAGCTATTCGACCACTTTTTCCTTCCCTTTATCGGATTTAGTTCCCCTTTGCTCTTGAGCTTAATTAAACAAATAAATTGATTTAATCATTTGAGCATCGAAAAGAGGAACACAAGGCACTTAGCCCATATTTATACATTAGACATTAAAGTCACATATGTACGGAATCATGAATCAAACTCAACATTTTAGCTAATTTTTCCCCCTTGGCCGAATATGCATGTCTATTTTGGGGCCGATTTCAACACTTAATACATTCTACAAGTATGGTCACTTGTATTGACTAAACACCCTTTTGTTTCAAGTTCAAAACTTGGCTAATACACACATATACACACTAGTAAAGCATCCTCTCCCTTTCCATCAATTTAACACATGCATTGCTCATTAACATGCAAAAGTTATATTCGGCCTTAGCACACAACTTGCTAGCCTATTCTTCTCCATTTAGCAACCAATGCACATATGTGCTCACTCAAAAATGCTAAAAAGGAGGTTCAAGAATCATCAAGCCACCATCACATGCATCATTAACAAGCTTCATATTTAGCATGCAATGGCATTAACACAAACTCCACCTAGGCCGAATCTTAACTCATCCTCATGCCTCATCACCACAACATCAAACATCAACCAAGAATGATGCATCCATGGCCGAGTGTCATTTCCATCACATAGCAAGATTTAGACCATGGGCTAGGTAGAACTCAAGCTAACAACTAAAACATGCATGCATCTCATGGAACATCATCAAACATACCTTAGCCTAGCTACATGCATGGCCGAACCTCTTCAACCTTTCTTCTTCCTTCCTCCTTAAAATTTTTGGCCAAGGATGAACCAAAGGATGAGCATTTTTTTTTCTTTGTTTTTTCTTTCTAGTTTCGGCTAAATGATGATGAGAAAGGATGAACAAAAATTTTCTCCTTTCTTTTCTTTAGCTCACGGCAATGGGGGGGAAACAACTACACACATTTTTTTTTGTATTCATCATACTCCTTTTCATTATTTTATGCCCATGCCCCTTATTTTATTTTTTTCCTACATACCTCACTAGGCCAACATGTTCCCAACATGTTTCCACCCATAGCATGGCCAACCACTAGCTCAAATTTTGGGTAATTTGACATGCAAACCCATCATTTTCACAACATGCATTAATAGACCATTTTAAATTAGCCTATCATATTTTCACCATGTCTCATATCAATCCCTATTTAATAATTTCTCATGCAATTGGCAAAATTGGAGAATGAAACTTCCACATACTCATGTACACACATAATAAGCATAGAATATGGAAATCAATTATTTTTATGACTCGGTTTTGTGGTCCCGAAACCACTTCCCGACTAGGGTCAATTTTGGGCTGTCACATACCCACAAGCATCAAATGAAAAATTATGAACATCCAATTTTATCATATATCGTAACCAAAATAAGTTCTTCATCTCAAGCCATATCACATAGAAAGATTTACTAAACAAAACATAACATATTTCCCCTAGCCTATACATGCCATACACCAATATCTAAAACTTCAAATGTACCAAATTATTGACTGATAGTGTGATAAGGATCCTTGACAATCCCTGAGCTCATAGTAGCTTCGATAATCTATAAAAACAATGAAAAACACACAAAGTAAGCTTTCAAAATCTTAGTAAGCCATATACAAATAATCATAGCACATGAGATAAACTTTAACCAATTCATCCATAGAAAGATCATACAAATCACAATTTCACCTCGTAAATCACATTTTGTTCACTTGTTCATAGTTCACTTGCATATAATCACATTTCATTCTCTTATAATTCACATGTTATCATTTATAACCTACTCACCTTTCATTCTTAGAAAACATGTACATTTCAGACGTACCTTAATCAGATACTCATTCACATATTAATTCCTTTCTCGATAATAACCGTTGAACTGTTTGGAATCGATAAGGATACTCAAATAGCTCAGAAAGCTCGTACAATGACAACGTCTTAGTCGTGGTCTTACATGTAATCAAATATCGATGCCACTGTGCCAAACAGGGTCTTTCACGAAATCATATATGATGCCGATATCCCAGACATGGTCTTACACGTAAATCTCAAGTCAATGCCAACGTCCTAGACGTGGTCTTACACAATATCACACCTCAGAATCCTATGTCATGACATATGTATCCTATACTATTCCTATGGTTTGTACAGGGCATTTGGATGTCGTAACTTTGTCGATACTTTCTTAAATTCAGTTATTCAGCTCTCATAGCAATCCAGTACATTTCCACAACAATAAAGCATATATTATTCAATTTAATGACATTTATTTGCATATGAACTTACCTCGGAAATGAGAATGGCTAAGCAAGTCGATTATTCTACAACCTTTGACTTTCCCCGATCTAATTATGATTTCTTTCATTCTTGATCTATATAAATTCAGATTTCACTAATTTAATCACACATTTATTCATTTCAATCCACAAACACATAATTAGGGCATTTTACACTTTAGCCCCTAAAATTTCATATTTTGACATTTTAGTCCTTATTTCATAAAATCACAAGACACATAATTTCACATTTCTTATGCTTAGCCAAATTTTCATATAGTCTCTAGCAGTCCATAACTTTCACTTATTTCACATTTTAACCCTTTAATTTCTCATTTTCACAAATTAGCCCATAATAATCAAATTCATCAAAAATCCCAATACAAAACATATTAACCCAACTCATATCTTTCATTTTTCATCAATTAACAACACAAAAATCATGGATTCATCCATGGCATATCTCAAAATTACCAACACTTTCTAAAATTAAGACATAGGCTAGCTAGAACACGAAGCAACAATCACAAAAACATAAAAATCATTAAAAATCGAGCTCAATACATACCTTAATTAAGCCAACACTTTCTAAACCCTATTCTTTTTCCTCTTATTTCGGTTGATGGATGAAGAAAAATGATGAATTTAATTTGTCTGTTTTATTTAATAAACATTAACACGTCAATTACTATTTTACCCTTGGCTTAATAACTTATAATTCGTCCATTCTAAGGTCATTTATGACCAATCCCACTATCCATGGTCCAATTACATAATAAGGACCTCAAATTTCACAAAGCATAGCATTTAAGCATTTTTAACTATCAGCACATAGCTTTCGCATTTTACGCGATTAGGTCCTTTTGTCAAATTAAGCATCAAAACTATAAAATTAGCATACGAAACTTTCACGCATATATAATTACATGTTGTAAACACATAAAATAATATTAAAGTAATCTTCTAACCTCGGATTTGTGGTTCCAAACCACTATTCCAACTAAGGTCTAAAACGGGTTGTTACACTAGCTCATTCAATCCTATCGCATGCCAACTATATTCGACATAGCCCGATACAGTTAATAGGGTTTCCAGTTCACTTCAAACACAAACAGTATTCAATAATCAACACATATTTCAGACAATCACAAATTCTCATAATTCAACTCAATTTAATAAAATATCAATATCACAATATTAATTCATTTCAATGTCACATACAATCATACATTCAATTCAATTCTATATTAATACTCACCTAAATTTTACTTACCATGTATAAAAATAATAATAAGTATAACAATTAATATTTAACTTTAGATTATAGAAATACAAACCGTAATTTCTCATTCCTCCTTATTGACTTTCTCTTTCCCCTTCTTAGTCGATGTCTCCGGCTCAACGTTAGTTATAGAATTAAAACAATTAAAAATTATCAATACACTACAATTTCATATTGAACATTTCAATTTATACACAATTTTTACTTAAATTCCAATTCAATCCATATTCAAATCTAACCTTATTTTTCTTTATAATTTTATTCTTTCTTTTTCATTCAACTATCACTTAAAACCAATTTCAACTCTCAAATTTTCAAATTTTCAAATTTACTAACTTAAAACCACATCTAAAAATCTACTAACTTTCAAATTTTCCACTTATATCAAGTTGTATTTTATTCTTGGATTCCAAATGAAACACCCCTAACCCGTATCCGTTGCCGGAGTGGGTTACGAAGCATTACGAGACCTAATCGTAATTTTTGAACAATTCACATGCATAATAACGAGTCTTTTTAACCACTCAACTGTGACATGAGTATTAAAATTGATTTACTAATAACACATATATCATCCTTGTTTTAACAGCATAATAATATTCAAATGGTAATTATTTAAAATCAAGACATATCATACAATACACTCACTGCAAATATCATATATGCATGGCAAACTATATACCACCTCCAAATGACAAAACATTTCTAAATTTCATTACCCAAGAACCGAATACATCCAATCTACTTTCACAATTACAACTTAGTTAACTTGTTTAACATATAACTAGATATACATATATTCGGACATTTAACCAAATCTAATTAACTAAGCAACCTAGTTGAATACACCACTATTAAAATATATATAACTTAAAACATTAAAAAGGCATACATAATATTTCCCATAAAGCTAGATCTTTAAACCAATCATCTACTATACACCAAAATATCAACCAAACGTTCAAACCACAATCAACTTCACCTTTTTCATGTTCAAACATTACAAGCACAAAAACACAATCAAGATAATATAGACTTATGTATCAAGTTAGCCATTTTCGCATGGCATTTATATACATCTCAACCATAATGAATTCAAAAGGTATCTTAGCTTACACATGCCATAAACTTTAAGTTCGGTTTTCAAAAGTACCAAAAGATTAATGACAGTGTGACGATATACACTGACGATCCCCTAGCATGTAACGATCACCAAGAATCTAAAACACAAAGGGCAAACAAAAACACACCATGTAAGCTTTAATAGCTTAGTAAGTTATAAGCAATTTTAATAAGTCTATAGATCAAACTCTTAATAATAATTTCAAATATTATAGACAAGGATTCATCAATACCCACTTACAACCACAAAGCATTTCTTGTTCCCAAACTCCCGGCCGAATCTAATATGAAATTTCATTCTCATGTGATATCCACAATTTCAAACACAAAGCTATTCAAATTATACATCTTATACAAAATTCCAAATAGATGATTTACATTTAGTATTTCATATAATCCACAATTAAACACATATATTTACTTTCAAATATAAATACCTCATAGTTTCGAGACTTACCAAAATCAATCTTTTGAGCTTAAAAATTTTCTCGCACACTTAGTGCTCAATAACTGATTTCGCACACTTAGTGCTCGGAAATCCAATTTGCACACTTAGTGCTCAATGACCGATTTCGCACACTTAGTGCTCGGTATCAAATTTGCACGTTTAGTGAATCTCTTAAACTTGCTACTCATTTATATATATACATACAAAGCTTAAACATCAACCACCTAAATACATATTAACCTATTCATCTCATTAATCACTGTCACACTCAGTTCTATCAATAATATACATACTTCCATTAAATTCATGTATATCATTTATAAATAAATTCAATTAGACTTAATTGCTTAAAACTTACCTCGTATATCGGCGAACTACATTTCACGACTATTCGATTAATTTCATTTTTCCCCGATCTGATCCCAGTCCTTTTTGTTCTTGATCTAATTAATTCCAAATTGAACTCATTAAATTGAATTTCACCCAATTTAATTTCAACTACACAATTAAGCAAATTTCTAATTTGCCCTTCACATTTTACAATTGTACAAAATAATTCAAAGTGCATATATCATAAAATTACACTCAATCTCATCCCAATCCACAAGAGCCGAATATTCACTAAACCTATTCAAAACCTTACATTTTATTTAATTTAAAAATCTAGTCCCTCTCTATTCAAAAATTTTACAAATTTGTTCCTTATACACAAAATCACATAGAAATCTTATTACAACTTTAAAAGAAAAATCTAGCATATAACTTTCATTTTCTAACATCAACACCACCTAACTCAAGAAATTTCTCCATAGCCGAATACCATAATATGAATTAATTTCAAAATTAACACATGGGCTATGTACATATCTTGACTACAAGCTCAAAATATACTTTTCTATCAAAATCTAAACTAAAACTAACCTTGGATTTTGGCTTTCCTTGACCGAAAGTGAGAAAGCTTTTCTCTTTTTCTTATTCTTTAATTTCGGCAATATGGAAGAAGATGCAAAAGGAATGTTTCTTTCTTTTGTTTTTCTATTATAAATTAATTCATATTATAATTAACTAATATACTTTATAATATATAAAATATCATATAAAATGATCCATCACCGTCCACTAAATTTATTCACGGCTTAATTTCATTTTAAACCCCTTGCTTTAAAAGACATGCTAATTTTAATACTTAATTAAATAGCATACTTATAATCACTTGATGCAATTTGACCCCTTTTTAATAATCAAGCATTCAAACCGAACAATTAAATTATGAAAATTTAACACTCATAATTTCACACATAGCAAACACAGAAAATAATTTTTAAACATTTTTCTGACTCAGATTCGTGGTCCCGAAACCACCGTTCCAACTAGGGTGAAAAATCGAGCTGTTACAACTCTCCCCCCTTAAGGATTTTCGTCCCCGAAAATCTTACCGATATAAAGGTTTGGGTAACGTTCTTTCATCAAATTTTCAAGCTCCCAAGCTGCTTCCTCGATTCTGTGCTTATGCCAAAGCACTTTTACCAATGAAATTTTCTTATTTCTCAACTCTTTTACTTCACGGGACAGAATACGAATCGGTTCTTCTTCATAAGTTAAATCGGGTTGAATTTCAATCTCAGAAGGGAAAATCACATGTGAAGTATCGGATCTATACCGTCGAAGCATCGAAACATGGAAAACATTCTGAATCTTTTCCAACTCAGGTGGTAACATTAATCGATAAGCAACTGGTCCGATACGCTCAGTAATCTCAAACGGCCCAATAAATCTCAGACTCAACTTGCCTTTACGACCAAATCTGAGTATCTTCTTCCACAGCGAAACTTTCAAAAACACGCGGTCACCAATCTGATATTCTATATCTTTACGTTTCAAGTCTGCATATGATTTCTGACGGTCAGACGCTGCTTTCAAACTTTCTCGAATCACTTTTACTTTCTGCTCAGCCTCTTTGATTAAATCAACCCCGTGTATCTTGCTTTCACTTAGCTCAGTCCAATACAAAGGTGTACGGCATTTACGACCGTACAAACCTCGTAAGGTGTCATTTTGATGCTTGACTGAAAACTATTGTTGTATGCAAATTCAATCAAGGACAAGTATCTTTCCCACGTACCCTCAAACTCGAGAACACAACATCTCAACATATCCTCGAGTATTTGGATGATTCGCTCGGACTGGCCATCCGTTTGGGGGTGAAAAGCAGTACTGAAATGCAGTTTAGTACCTAAAACATCTTGCAGTTTCTTCCAAAACTGTGATGTAAACCTCGGATCTCTATCCGAGACTATAGAAATAGGTACTCCGTGTAATCGCACAATTTGTGATATGTACAATTCGACTAGCTTATCTAGTAAGTAATCTGAACGGACAGGAATGAAGTGGGCCGATTTCGTCAATCTATCAATAATTACCCAAATTGCATCTTTTTTGCTCGTTGTTAACGGTAATCCAGATACAAAATCCATTGTGACTCGATCCCATTTCCACTCAGGTATCAAAATCGGCTGAAGCAATCCCGATGGTACCTGATGCTTAGCTTTTACTTGCTAACATACTAAGCATTTTGACACAAAGTTCGAGATGTCTCTCTTCATACCACGCCACCAGTAGTACTGTTTCAAATCATTAAACATCTTCGTACTACCTGGGTAAATAGACAATCTACTATCATGTGCTTCACTACAAATCATTCGAATTAACTCAGAATTCTTCGGTACACACATTCGATTTCTGAACCGTAAACACCCATCAACATCAATTTGAAATTCTGAATTATTCTTCGAATCACATTGAATCCACTTTGCTTTCAAATCCTTATCTGTACTCTGGGCTTCACAAATTTGCTGAATAAATGACGGTCTTGCTCTTAACTCAGTTACTATCACACCATCATTAGCCATAGACATATGTGCATTCATAGCAAGCAACGCAAACAATGCTTTTTGGCTCAAAGCATCAGCAACTACATTAGCCTTTCTCGGATGATAATCAATCACGAGTTCATAGTCTTTTAGTAGTTCTAACCATCGTCGTTGCCTTAAGTTCAAATCTTTTTGAGTCATCAAATATTTGAGACTTTTGTGATCAGAGTAGATGCGACATTTCTCCCCGAACAAATAGTGGGGCCAAATCTTCAAAGCGAACACAATAGCGGCCAATTCAAGATCATTAGTTGGATAATTCTTCTCATGCGGCTTTAACTGTCTCGAGGCATAAGCTACAACTTTGCCTTCCTGCATCAGAACACAGCCCAACCCATTTAAAGAGGCAACACTAAAAATAACGAACTCTTTACCCGACTCTGGTTGAACAAGCACTGAAGCTTCAGTCAAAAAAGTTTTCAATTGATCGAAACTTCTCTGACATCTTTCTGTCCACTCAAATCTAACATCCTTCTGAAGTAACTTTGTCAACGGAGTAGCAATCGTCGAAAAACCTTTCACAAATCGCCTATAGTATCCGGCAAGTCCCAGAAAACTTCAAACTTCAGTAACGTTCCGCGGAGGTTTCCAATCGAGTATAGCTGAAATCTTACTTGGATCAACCCGAATACCTGACGCTAAAACTACGTGCCCCAAGAAACTAACCTCCCGCAACCAGAACTCACATTTGCTAAACTTTGCATAGAGATGATTATCTCGTAAGGTCTGTAATACCAATTTCAAGTGCTCAGCATGCTCAGATTCATCGCGAGAGTAAATCAAGATATCATCTATAAACACAACCACAAACTGATCCAAAAACTATTTGAAAATCTGGTTCATTAAATCCATGAAAACAGCAGGTGCGTTTGTAAGTCCGAACGGCATCACCAAGAACCCGTAGTGTCCGTATCTAGTCCGAAAAGCAGTTTTAGGAACATCAGAGTCTCTAACTCGTAACTGGTAGTAACTTGATCGTAAATCTATTTTCGAAAACACAGAAGCCCCTTTTAAGTAATCAAACAAATCGTCAATTTGCGGCAATGGATATTTGTTCTTGATGGTTACTTTGTTAAGCTGACGGTAATCAATATACATTCTCATCGTTCCATCCTTTTTCTTTACAAATAGAACTGGTACGACCCAAGGAAAGGAGCTCGGGCGTGCAAAACCTCTATCAGTCAATTCTTGCAGCTGTACTTTCAATTCTTTTAATTTAGTAGGCGCCATATGGTACGGAGCTATCGAAATCGAAGTCGTACCCGGTACTAGTTCAATACTAAACTCTACCTCTCTAACATGTGGTAACCTGGTAATTCGTTAGGAAACACATTCGGATACTCGCACACAACTGGTACAGATTCAATCTTCTTTTCATTCACTTAATTTTCTAGAACATATGCAAAGTAAGCTTCGCAACCTTTCCTCGCATACTTCTAAGCCAATACTGAAGATATCACTAACGGTAAACCATTCAAATCAGTGAATTCAATCCGAATAATCTCATTATTCTCACACCTTAGATCAAGAGTCTTTCTTTTGCAATTTACCACCACGGTTAACCAATTCATACCCAAAATTATATCAAACTCGTCGAATGGCAATAGCATCAAATTAGCCGGGAAGCATGAATCTCGAATCATCAGGGGGCAGTTCTTACATACTTTATCAACCAAGACACATCGGCCCAGGGGTTCGATACCCGAATAACAAATTCAGTAGACTCAACAGGCAAAGTCTTACTGGATACTAAAGTTTCACACACATACAAATAGGTTGAACCAGGATCAATTAAAGCGATTACACTAGTGTTATAGAGAGTAAATATACCAGTGATGACATCTAGGGATGAAGTCTCCTCTCTGGCTCGAATAGTATAAGCTCTAGCAGGTGCTTGAGCTTCAGATCGAACGGCTGTGTCTGAAGTACCTTTCTAAATACCGCTCCTGCCTCCCGCATTTCACGGTGGTCTGCCTCTAACTGCAGCTCCACTCGATCTCACACTCTAAGCACTCCCTTTCTCAGCTAACTTTGGGCAATCTCGAATAAAATGATCCTGCGACCCACACTTGTAGCAAACTCAGTTGTCAAATTTACCCCAACATTCACCAATATGTCGTCTACCACACTGTTGACACTCAGGTTTATTTGGTCGAATATTGCCAACACTAGCCATCGAGGTGGCTCGTGAACCCACCGGTGGTCGCTCTTGAATAGTAAACCCATCGTTGTCTTTGACCGACTATTATCATCTCTGAACTTCTTTGAGGTCAAAAGAGAAGTTTTGTGATCTTTTACGAAAATCTCTAGCTTCGAACTTCGCTTTTCTTTTTTCCTTTCCAAGTTCTTCAGCTTTGCAGGCTCGCTCAACAAGTACCACGAATTCTTTTATTTCAAGAATACCTACAAGCAATTTTATGTCTTCCCTCAATCCTTCTTCTAACCTTTTACACATAACCGCTTCAGTTGAAACACACTCCCGAGCATAACGACTGAGTCTCACAAATTTCTGCTCGTACTTAGTAAGTCATATGGCCCTGTTTAAGCTCGAGAACCTCTTTACGTTTCTGGTCAATAAATCTCTGACTGATATATTTCTTGCGAAACTTAGTTTGAAAGAAATCCCAGGTGACCTATTCTTTCGGCACAACCGAAACCAGAGTGTTCCACTAATAGTAAGCAGAGTCACATAGCAAGGACATAGCACATTTCAAACATTCATCGGGAGTACATGATATTTCTTCAAATACTCAAATAGTATTATCAAGCCAAATTTCAGCTTTTTCAGCATCGTCATCATCTATGGCCCAAAATTCTTGGGCCCCGTGTTTTCTTATTTTATCTACCGGGGGCCTACTTAATCTCACAGGATCAGCAGTCGGTGGTACCACAGGCACCAGAGGTGGGTTATTCGGGTTCGGGGGTTGCTGAACAGCCGGATTTGTCCGAATATATTGAGTAAACCATTCGTTCATCATACTATAAAAGGCTTATTTAGCCCCATCATCAGGATTACTCACATTTAGCCAATAATCGACCGGCGCTGTCCCTCGCGCAGAAACAGGCGCTACACTCTCAACGTCATCCGCCACGGCTCGATCGGGATCAGGATCCATTTACTATATGAAAAGCACATTCTTAAACATCAGAAGTTATCACACTATCATAATAAAAATTATGACATGTATAGCTAAACTCACACGCGCTACCTTAGTCCGAGAATCGACTAAACCTTAGCTCTGATACCAATCAAATGTAACACCCCTAACCCGTATCCATCGCCGGAGTGGGTTACAAAGCATTACGAGACCTAATCGTAATTTTTGAACAATTCACATGCATAATAACGAGTCTTTTTAACCACTCAACTGTGACATGAGTATTAAAATCGATTTACTAATAACACATATATCATCCTTGTTTTAACAGCATAATAATATTCAAATGGTAATTATTTAAAATCAAGACATATCATACAATACACTCACTGCAAATATCATATATGCATGGCAAACTATATACCACCTCCAAATGACAAAAAATTTCTAAATTTCATTACCCAAGAACCGAATACATCCAATCTACTTTCACAATTACAACTTAGTTAACTTGTTTAACATATAACTAGATATACATATATTCGGCCATTTAACCAAATCTAATTAACTAAGCAACCAGTCGAATACACCACTATTAAAATATATATAACTTAAAACAATAAAAAGGCATACATAATATTTCCCATAAAACTAGATCTTTAAACCAATCATCTACTATACACCAAAATATCAACCCAACGTTCAAACCACAATCAACTTCACCTTTTTCATGTTCAAACATTACAAGCACAAAAACACAATTAAGATAATATAGACTTATGTGTCAAGTTAGCCATTTTCGTATGGCATTTATATCCATCTCAACCATAATGAAATCAAAAGGTATCTTAGCTTATACATCCCATAAACTTTAAGTTCGGTTTTCAAAAGTACCAAAAGATTAATGATAGTGTGATGATATACACTGACGATCCCTGAGCACGTAACGATCACCAAGAATCTAAAACACAAAGGGCAAACAAAAACACACCATGTAAGCTTTAACAGCTTAGTAAGTTATAAGCAATTTTAATAAGTCTATAGATCAAACTCTTAATAATAATTTCAAATATAGTAGACAAGGATTCATCAATACCCATTTACAACCACAAAGCATTTCTTGTTCCTAAACTCCCGGCCGAATCTAATATGAAATTCCATTCTCATGTGATATCCACAATTTCAAACACAAAGCTATTCAAATTATACATCTTATACAAAATTCCAAATAGATGATTTACATTTAGTATTTCATATAATCCACAATTAAACACATATATTTACCTTCAAATATAAATACCTCATAGTTTCGAGACTTACCGAAATCAATCTTTTGAGCTTAAAAATTTTCTCTCACACTTAGTGCTCAATAACCGATTTCGCACACTTAGTGCTCGGAAATCCAATTTGCACACTTAATGCTTAAAGCCAACTTGCACACTTAGTGCTCAATGACCGATTTCGCACACTTAGTGCTCGGTATCAAATTTTCACGTTTAGTGCATCTCTCAAACTTGCTACTCATTTATATATATACATACAAAGCTTAAACATCAACCACCTAAATACATATTAACCTATTCATCTCATTAATTACTGTCACACTCGGTTCTATCAATAATATATATACTTCCATTAAATTCATGTATATCATTTATAAATAAATTCAATTCGACTTAATTGCTTAAAACTTACCTCGTATATCGGCGAACTACGTTTCATGACTATTCAATTAATTTCGTTTTTCCCCGATTCGATCCCGGTCCTTTTTTTCTTGATCTAATTAATTCCAAATTGAACTCATTAAATTGAATTTCACCCAATTTAATCTCAAGTACACAATTAAGCAAATTTCTAATTTGCCCTTCACATTTTACAATTGTACAAAATAATTCAAAGTGCATATATCATAAAATTACACTCAATCTCATCCCAATCTACAAGAGCCGAATATTCACTAAACCTATTCAAAACCTTACATTTTATTTAATTTAAAAATCTAGTCCCTCTCTATTCAAAAATTTTACAAATTCGTTCCTTATACACAAAATCACATAGAAATCTTATTACAACTTTAAAAGAAAAATCTAGCATATAACTTTCATTTTCTAACATCAACACCACCTAACTCAAGAAATTTCTCCATAACCGAATACCATGATATGAATTAATTTCAAAATTAACACATGGGCTATGTACATATCTTGACTACAAGCTCAAAATATACTTTTTTATCAAAATCTAAACTAAAACTAACCTTGGATTTTGGCTTTCCTTGACCGAAAGTGAGAAAGCTTTTCTCTTTTTCTTATTCTTTAATTTCGGCAAATGGAAGAACATGCAAAAGGAATGTTTCTTTCTTTTGTTTTTCTATTATAAATTAATTCATATTATAATTAACTAATATACTTTATAATATATAAAATATCATATAAAATGATCCATCACCGTCCACTAAACTTATTCATGGCATAATTTCATTTTAAACCCCTTTCTTTAAAAGACATGCTAATTTTAATACTTAATTAAATAGCATACTTATAATCACTTGATGCAATTTGACCCCTTTTTAATAATCAAGCATTCAAATCGAACAATTAAATTATAAAAATTTAACACTCATAATTTCACACATAGCAAACACAGAAAATAATTTTTAAACATTTTTTTGACTCGGATTCGTGGTCCCGAAACCACCGTTCTGACTAGGGTGAAAAATCAGGCTGTTACACCAAAAACATCAAACTTATAAGAAAATGGGTTAAATTGACTTACCACTTAAGCATGAAACCTTAAAACCCTATTTTTCCTTTCTTTTCTTTCTCTTTTTCTTTCTTTCCTTCTCCCTTGTTTTTCGTTTGGCTATTCTATTTCTGTTTCCTTTATTTATTTGTTTAATTCTAATAATAATATAATCATATAATATTAATATAATATATTTACTTAAATAATAGTAAATACGTATATTATAACAAATCTATGTATATTTTTATTACACATGTACATTATTATTACCATACAATTGTATTAATTTGATTTATTTATATATTTAGTAATTATTATATTTTATACTTAAATATTAAGTATTTACATTTATAATTATCTTATACTTATGTACATTATTTGTACAAATGTATTTCGTTGTTGCCATACACTTGTATTTACTTTTTACTATACAAGTGTTACTTATGGCTTATTTTCTCATTTAATCCCTCAACTTTTCTTTAATCTATAATTGAACTTTCACGCTTTATTCAATTTAATCATTATACCTAATTAACCT
The DNA here is from genome assembly GCF_007990345.1 of Gossypium hirsutum. Classification (NCBI taxonomy): domain Eukaryota; kingdom Viridiplantae; phylum Streptophyta; class Magnoliopsida; order Malvales; family Malvaceae; genus Gossypium; species Gossypium hirsutum. The sequence continues at coordinate 79,272,634 of NC_053433.1, forward strand.
TAATTTAAGCTAATTCGCCTAATCAAAACATAATTAACCACACTATTAAATTCGTAAATATTTTTAATAAATGTTTACGAATCCGTTTTACGAAATTAATGACCCGAAATACACTTTTCGACAACCGTGAATTTCGGGTTGTTACATTTCTCTCCCGTTAATAAATTTCGTCCTTGAAATTTACCTAAAAAGATGTGGGGGTACTGAGATCGCATAGTTTCTTTTGGTTCCCAAGTTGCTTATTCAATACTATGATTTCGCCACAATACTTTCACTAATGGCATTCGTTTATCACGTAACTCTTTTACGTCTCGAGCTCAAATCTCAACTGGTTGTTCTTCATATGTCAAGTCAAGTCGAATTTCAATATCCTTTGTAGAGATAACATGAGAGGAATCTAATCGATATCTTCTGAGCATAGAAACATGAAAAACATCGTGAATCTTCTGTAATTCTGGAGGCAAAGCCAAACGATATGCAACCGGCCCAACTCTTTCACAATCTCATATAATAAAACAAGGGCTCAATTTCCCCTTTCGACCAAATCTCAAAATTTTCTTCCATAGAGAAACTTTACGAAATACTTTATCTCCAACAGAATATTCAACATCTCATTGTTTCAAGTCTGCATACATTTTTTGTCTATCAAAATCAGCCTTCAGTCTATCTCGGATCTTCTTAACAGTATCATCTGTTTCTTGAATTAACTCTGGCCTAATCATTTTTCTTTCATTTAATTCTATCCAACATACAGGTGATCGACATCTTCGACCATATAAAGCTTCATACGGAGCCATCTGAATACTTGTTTGGAAACTATTATTATACACAAATTCTGCTAATGGTAAATAATGTTCCAAACCTAATTCAAAATCAATAACGTAAGCTCAAAGCATATCTTTCAAAATCTGAATAACTCGCTCTGATTGCCCATCGGTCTATGGATGAAAAGTTGTACTAAAGCTGAGTCGAGTACAAAGAGATTCATGCAACTACCTCCAAAATCTCGATGTGTATCGTGGATCCCAGTCAAAGATTATCGATACAGGAATACCATGCAATTTCACAATTTCCTGAATTATACTTCAGCAAGTTTCTGGAGTGACCAATCAGGTCTAATTGCTATAAAATGATCTGACTTTGTACGCCGATCGACAATCACCCAAATAGCATTTTTCTTACTTGCTGACAATGGTAACCCCGTCACAAAATCCATCGTAATACAATCCCATTTTCATTAAGGAATATTAATAGGTTGAAGTAGTCTAGTAAGAACCAGATGTTCTGCCTTAACTCGTTGACAAGTCAAACACTTAGCCACATATTTAACTATATCTCTTTTCATACCTGGCCACCAATATAATTCTCGCAGATTTCGATACATTTTCATTCCTCTGAGATGTAAAGCAAAAGAACCATCATGAGCTTCTCAAAGTATCAACTCCTTTAATTCAGAAATATTTGGAACACAGATCCGATTACAAAATCTCAGGCAATCATGATCATCAATATTGAAATTTTCTGCCATACCTTTCTGGACCATTTCTCTTTTCTTCATCAACTTGTCATCTTCTAATAGTGCTGACTTGATCTGATCGAACATCACCGGTTTGATTCTCAATTCAGCCAACAAAATTCCATCATCACTGATACTGAGCTGTACAAACATCGCTCGTAATTCAATTGCTACTTTTCTACTTAATGTATCAGCTACAACATTTGATTTCCCCGAATGATAATCAATAACACAATCATAATCTTTTAAAAGTTCTATCCAACGATGTTGTCTAAAATTTAGCTCCTTTTGGGATAAAAGATACTTGAGACTTTTATGATCAGTATAAATATAACATTTCTCACCATATAAGTAATGTCTCCAAATCTTCAATGCAAAAATCATAGCAGCTAATTCCAAATCGTGCGTCGGATAATTTCGTTGATGCAGTTTCAACTGACAAGATGCATAAGCTATCACCTTTCCATCTTGTATCAAAACACATCCAAGAGCATTTAAAGAAGCATCATTTTGTATAACAAAATCTATCCCCAACTCTGGTAAAGTCAAAACTGGTGCCTCAGTCAACATTTGCTTCAATTTCTCAAAACTTTCCTGACACTGACCATCCTAGACAAACAGAACATTCTTTTGTAACAACTTTGTCATCAGTAAAGCTATCTTTGAAAATCCACTTACAAATCTTTGATAATAACCAGCTAATCCCAGAAAACTACATACCTCTGACACATTTCTCGATGCTTTTTACTGAACAATGGCTTCAATCTTCTTCGGATCAACTCTGATTCCATCTGTTGAAACAACATGTCCCAAAAACACAACCTCTGATAACCAGAATACACATTTGTTTAACTTACCATATAACTGTTTCTCCCGTAATATTTGCAAAAAAATTCTGAGATGTTGCTCATGTTCAATTTTAGACTTTGGATAAACCAAAATATCATCGATGAAAACCACCACAAACTGATCCAAGTATGGTTGAAAAATATGATTCATAAGATCCATAAAAGTAGTTGGAGCATTTGTTAAACCGAATGGCATCACTAAGAATTCATAATGCCCATACCGTGTTTGGAATGCTGTCTTCGGTACATCACTTTCCTTTACCTTTAGATGGTAGTAACCCGATATCAAATTAATCTTTGAAAACACATAAGCTCCTTTCAACTAATCAAATAAATCATCAATACGAGGTAACGGATATTTATTCTTAATTTTCACCTTATTCAATTATCGATAATAAATACACAATCGCATCGAACCATCTTTATTTTTAATAAACAACACTGAAGCTCCCAAAGGTGAAGTACTCAGATGAATAAATCCTTGATCCAATAAGTCTTGCAACTGCACTTTCAATTCTTTTAGTTCGATAGGTGACATACGGTATGGGGGTACAGATATCAGAGCTGTACCAAGATACACTTCAATTCCAAATTCAACCTCCCAATCTGGTGGTAATCCCGGTAACTCTTCAGGAAAAACATCAGGAAATTCACAAGTAGTTTTGGATCTTACTGCATTGACTTTCAATAGAATCAGCATTAATAACATATGCTAGAAAAGCTGCACAACCTTGATAAAGAAGTTTACTAGCCTGAATTGCTGAAATAATACGAGTCGACTCACTAGTCCGAATACCGTTTACCTTGATTTTTTCACCACTTTCACTCTGAACAGTTAACTTCTTTTTAGAACAGTCTAAAATCACCCCATGCTCGGATAGCCAGTCCATTCCTAGAATTATATCAAAATCACCAAATGGCATTATCAACAAATCAACAAGGAAAATTATGTTTTGTATAATTAGTGGACACCTCCTACACACCCAATCCGCTAACATAGTTTGCCCCACTGGATTAGACACTGCTATTGATACTCTAGGCATTTCAGATTTTAAATTTCTTGACTCAACCAGATTTGTATTAACGTATGAATGTAAAGATCCCGGATCTATTAAAACATAAACAGGTTCTGAATGCAATAAAAATATACCTGTCACCACATCATGAGCATCACCCTCTTCACGAGTCCACACAACATATACTCGGGCTGGTGCTGTGACTTCTGATTGCTAAGTGACAATATCACTTCCTCTTTTAGCTCCTCCTCTGATAACCGAAGCACTTCGACCTAATTCTCAGCCTCTAGAAGCAAATTCAGACCTCTGTGATGTAACTAGTACAACATTTCTATTTTTTGGGCAGACTTTAACAAAATGCTCGATAGATCTACAACAAAAACAACCCTGTGTCAGTCTCTAACATTCACAATGTTCGATAGATGCTTATTTCCACAATGTTCACATTTCGAAATTTTAGTATTTCAAGATGGACCTCGTACATTGCCAGTAGAAACTTTCATCTGTCTTCCCTATTTTTATCACCCTCGTCTGATCTAAAACTCGGTCTCCAACTACCATAAGATTCTTTCAATCTTTTAGGTTGTGGGTTCGAACTAGTGGCTCCAAAACGTTTCCCAAATAGATGAGTATTTTCAAGCTTTTTATCTAATTCCAATACCTGTTCAACCATCTTTGCCCTTTCAACAAGATCTACAAATTCTGTAATTCTGAGAGATACCAGTTGCACTCTTAATTCATTACGTAAACCCCGTAGAAATCTCTTACAACTATCAGCTTTAGTTGGAACATATTCCACAGCATATCTACTGAGTCGTGAAAACTCCCTTTCATATTATGTTACTGACATTTCATCTTGTTTTAACACTAAGAACTCTTGTTTCTTATCTTCAATGTACAGCTCACCTATATACTTTTTTCTGAAATTCCCACTGAAAAAAATCCCAATTTACCTGTTCTTCAGTTGCATGTCGAGTCACTGATTCCCACTAGACATATGCTTCTTCTCTTAATAATGAAATAGCACACAATAAACTTTCCCGAGGAGTACACTCAAGTCGTTTCAGAATTCTTTTTGTAAACTCAATCCAATTCTCAACTGTAGATGGATCAACTCCCTTTAAACCCAAAAATTTTGTGGCACCATACTTACACAATTATTTAATCGAGGCTCGTCGAGTAGTAGAGGTACATGTCGTAACAGTTGCGATTGCGGCTACTCGTTGTAAAGCATTAGCAATAACTTTGAGTAATTCTGAATTATCTCTTTTTCTAGTATTACCTCTTCCGACATTAGGGGGTTGATGTCTTACTGGATTTACACTCGGTGTTACTGACTCGGTTTCATCTTTTTCATATGATTCATCATCTCCAATATACATTTCTTGATCAGTATCTTCAATATATTCATCAAACATCTTTAACTATAAACAAAAACAAACAAATATATCAGCATCCAAATTCCGACTCAAATTTGTCTCAATTATGGCATGTACCTCTAGACTCAATTCCAAGCCCAATTTAGTCTGAGAATTAGATAAACCTGAATAGCTCTGATACCACTAAATGTAACACCCCTAACCCTTATCTGTTGCCGAAATAGGGTTACGAGACATTACCAGAAAGATCAGAACAAATACAAGCAATTACGTATTTATTTAACATACATATTGAAATTTAATAATAATTTCCCTTTATTGAGCCTCGAGGCCCAAAACATATATTAGAAACAAATCGGGACTTAATTGGAAGCTCAAAGTTTTTTTTCGATGCAGGACTCACACGCCCGTGTACCAGGCCGTATGGACTCAAAACGAGCCTTTTACAAAAAGTTTACCAACCCTGCAATTCTTGAACAACAAGCAATTCATTTTCCAATCTTTCAACCAATCCAAAACACGATTAAATACATTTAAAACAAGTCAGAACTATCAATATAATTATCTAACTCACGTATGTTCATAGATATCTATCATAAATTATCTAAACAATTTATTTGAATACTATTCAACCAATTCAAATTAAAACCATGTAAATGACCATATTATAAGTCATATATTTGTATATATAGATCAACCAATATCATTTTATACATCATCAATATTCACATCTCAAAATGACATCAAAAGATAACATAGGTACATGCCATTTTTAAAAGAGAAAATACTTCATCAAGTGTTTTGAGTTCAGGATCGGCTTTGGATGCTGATTCAACGATTGGACTTTACCTAACTTGCGTACAGAAACAAATCGTACGCTGAGTATAAACTTAGTGGTATTTCTATAATCCGAATACTTGTTAAGCAAAATTTATAATGTTTATATACATAATCATTCATAACAAAAATCATTCAATAAATAATCAATTTCATAAACTCATCATCCATATCACTTTCAATAATCATATCTTCTATTTCAATCTTACAATTGCCATTCAATAGCACTTCATAATAAATTTCTCAATTTAAATTTCAATTTTAATGTTCATTTCTTATTCAATATCATTCAATGTCAATCATTTGATCAATTCAATCATATATCCCTATTAACACAACTCGGACTCAGACGGATACGCGGATCCAACCCAAACACACTAGTAAGGCACTCAGTGCCTCATCGGCCTTGCCGAAGTAAAACAATACGATACTCAATACCTCATCGGATTTATCCAAAGTAATAATACGACACCCAGTGTCTCATCGACTCGTGGTCGAAAAATCTCCTAACTCATTAATCCTATCACATGCCAACTATATCCGACTCAACCCAATACAATTAATAGGATTTCCAATTCACTTCAAACACAAATAGTATTCAATAGTCAATACACACTTCAAACAATCAAAAATTCTCATAATTCAACTCAATTTAATAAAATATCAATATCACAATATTAATTCATTTCAATACTCCCATACGATCATACATTCAATTCAATTCAATATTATTACTCATCTAAATTTTACTTACCATGTATAAAAATAAAAATAAATAAAACAATTAATATTTAACTTCAGATTATAGAAATACAAACCGTAATTTCCCAAATTACTCCTTGTTGACTTTCTCTTTCCCCTTCTTAGCCGATGTCTCCGGCCAACGTTAGTTACAGAATTAAAACAATTAAAAATTATCAATACACTACAATTTAATATTGAACATTTTAATTTATACACAATTTTTACTTAAATTCCAATTCAATCCATATTCAAATCTAACCTTATTTTCTTTATAATTTTATTCTTTATTTTTCATTCAACTATCACTTAAAACCAATTTCAACTCTCTAATTTAACCATAAATCCCTAATTTCAAAATTCTTTCAATTTAGTCCCTACTACTTAAAACTTATGATTGGTTTTACAATTTAATCCTTTTCTTAATTCTATCTTGAAATTCTATCAATTCAAACCCTAATTCTTCAATTAATTCAACATAAACCACATCTAAAAATTAACTAACTTTCAAAATTTCCACTTATATCAAGTAGTATTTTATTCTAGGATTCCAAAAACATCAAAATTACAAGAAAATGGGCTAAATTGACTTACCACTTAAGCTTGAAACCTTAAAACCCTATTTTTCCTTTCTTTTCTTTCCCTTTTTCTTTCTTTCCTTCTCCCTTGTTTTTCGTTTGGCTATTCTGTTTCTGTTTCCTTTATTTATTTGTTTAATTCTAATAATAATATAATAATATAATATTTTTATAATATATTTACTTAAATAATAAGTAAATACATATATTATTACAAATCTATGTATATTTTTATTACACATGTACATTATTATTACCATAAAATTGTATTAATTTGATTTATTTATTTATTTAATAACTATTATATTTTATACTTAAATATTAAGTATTTATTTTTATAATTATTTTATGCTTATGTACATTATTTGTATAAATGTATTTCATTGTAACCATAAACTTGTATTTACTTTTTACTATACAAGTGTTACTTATAGCTTATTTTCTCATTTAATCCCTCAACTTTTCTTTAATCTATAATTGAACTTTCACGCTTTATTCAATTTAATCATTATACCTAATTAACCTTAATTTAAGCTAATTCGCCTAAACAAAACATAATTAACCACACTATTAAATTCGTAAATATTTTTAATAAATGTTTACGAATCCGTTTTACGAAAATAATGACCCGAAATACACTTTTCGACAACCGTGAATTTCGGGTCATTACAAGGCTAGCAGAGATGTCTCCTCTTGGCTAAGTGGTGGTACAGCACCACATTCCAGTCAAACATCCAAGTCACACTGTACGAGGCTCTTTATGGGCAAAACCCTCCCCTCCATTTACCAAACTTGGCTGGAACATCCTGTAACTCTCGGGTTTGTGCAAGTGTACATAGTCGTTATCAAGTAATAAGTAAGCATTGAGTTATCGTCTCTACAGGGATTGTATTCGCGCTAAGTCACTTAATTATAAAAATATTATTAACAACTTGGTAAATAGATACACAATTTAATTTGGAAGTATTGATTAAAAATATGTAAAATTAAGGTAGATGCAACGATCCCTAATATGATTTATCCTAACATGCAACTATATGAATGAAATAGACTTTAGCAGAATTAACACAATAAGCAACAATTATAACATAAATAAGCTAGGACAATTACTTTAATTAAACTCAAATTATTATCAACATGCTTATCAATATTCGGAAAAACATTTCATGGCAACTCGATCTCTTATGAGTTTGGAAACCACATTAGGTCCTTTCGGAATCCTTTACTTAGTAAATACACATTTTACTGATCCTTATTTACTAAGGGTTTCTTAGTATTCCTGCGAGGTAACAGGGACGTGTTAGGTTTGAAACAATTTAATCACACAAATCTAAAAACTATGCAGATAACAGAGCCTGGTTAGGGTTGTTATGTAACCTACAATTTAATTGGGTTAGGATCTAAATTGAGCATGCACATTTCAATTATGTGTGTAACACCCCTTACCCATACCCGAGACCGGGACCAGGTACGAGGTGTTACCAGGCATGTACTCGAACATTTTTGGGAAACAAGGGTTCTAAAATTTCGTTCCAATTTGAAAACAATCCAATAACATCTTGGTGTCCCTATTATAGGCCTACAACACCCAAAAAATGGTCCAGGACTAAACCGAGGACCTAAGAAAATTTTAAGAAAATTTCTAGGTTAATGTCTCACACGCCCGTGTGGAGACAATACACACGCCTGTGTGCTTTGGGACACGCCCGTGTCCCTTACCCGTGTGAAATTAATTGAATTTATTTCTCATTTTGAACCTACAGGGGTTTTAACAAGGCCAAGCACACGTCCATGTCCCTGGCCCATGTCCTTCACACGGCTTAGACACGCCCGTGTGATCGTCCATGTCCAAAAACTCGAGCATTCTATTTATGACATCAGCATGCATTTTGGGGCACACGGCCAAGACACACGCCCGTGTGCTAGACCGTGCCCTCCACACGGTTGAGACACACGATCGTGCCTCTACCCGTGTGTTTACTACCATGCATTCTGACTTAAAAATTTTAGGTATAGGGGACACACGGACGGACTACATGCCCATGGGGTAATCCGTGTGTCACACACGGCCTAGACACATGCCCGTGTGTCTACCCGTGTGGACCTTGTTGGGCTATTTTCCAAGCCTTTGGTCACCCTCTAATGTTCATACCCACTTATAGTTTTCAATAACCCTTGACATGGTCTAATTATACTCTTAAATGACATTAATATACCTCATTGCATGTAAACCTCATCTCATCAGTTTTATACATGCTCGGTTATCCCCTTTATATTAAGTATTTCTATGACTGATAACTCAATTAAGCTTGACACGTTATCTTAACTCATTGCCAAATTGTGGCCTAACCACCCCATGTGATTTGGTCATATTACATATTACTGATTGTAACACACCATATTTAATCATCATAAGAACATTGGAACATGATCATGCACAATCTGGTAGGTCGTAACCTAACCAAAATGAGCCAATTCCTATGGCCATATACAAGTGAATATGTATACTTTTATAAGCCTTCATATTAGCTAATCATATGACACATATAACAAAAGCCCTATACATGCCATTGAACAAAACAAAAGTATCTATATATCAAAGCTAGACAAGATGATAGTGTGTTGATTCTCCAACCATCTTCCAACCTCTACGAGTCCTCGAGCTCTGTAATACAGGGAAAAGAGAGGGGTAAGCATTTACATGCTTAATAAGCCTGAATAACTAGAAAGTAAACTTACCGATTAATTAGCATACATCTATATTAGGTAGTAAAACTAACAAGCACGAATTAGTTTTCCCTATCACATGCACGCAATTAACAAGTTAGTCTCATAACAATACATCATATAAATTTGTCTTAGATGAGCTCATCATTCAACATTTTCATTATTATATCTCATGTTAATCCCATTGAATTTCTCAGAAATCTCGATGGATTTTCCATTTACCGTCAAGTCATAAGAACGATCATCTCAAGTACGCACTCCCGCGAACCTCACACCTTACAGTGGGATTACCAGGCCAGGCTAAATTCCCCAGAATGTAAATTCATAGGGTGATGTCGGGATTACCAGTACAGGCTAAATCCCTTATAACGACAAACACCCTTAATGAGCTTAGATCTGAATTACCAGTCCAGGCTAAATTCAGATCGTAATTGGATTACCCGTACGGGCTAAATCCGCAATGTACACATATTCTTCAAGAGGCTTGATCATTCAAGGAACACCCGTCCAGGCTAGATCCTTTCTATATTTGAGATCAACGGATAAACCATCCGGGATAAATCCTTTTCTGCAATACATGCAGGATCTTGAGTCATGTAAGCCTTGGTTTATCCATCGAATTTCTCTTTTTACTTCAATCGGGGCATTTATTATCATATCATTATTATTAACATGTTTCATGGATTTTCATGCCATCATTATAACCAAATATCATGCATTCATAACACATGTAATTAGTCATATTAATAGTTTACTTAAAGTTATTCAAATTACCTGGTATTCATGTCGGTTCCACGTTTCGATTATTCCGAAATCTTTCGTTTCCCTTGATCGACCTCTAGAATTTGTTCCTCGGGGTCTATAACAATAAAAATGAATTATTAATACCTCACATTATACTTTTTGAGTCTAATTTCACCCCAGACAAAATGACCATTTTTCCCTAACCTTTCACATTATTTACAATTTAGTCCCTAGGCTTGTAAGATGAAATCCATGAATTTTCTACATTTCCCAAGCCTAGCCGAATGTTCTTTCCTCTTATGGCAGCCCAAATTTTTCCATTATTTCACATTTCAACCAATATTTTACACCTTTTGCAAAAAGGTCCTTTTAGGGGTTTTTCATGAAAATCACCTAGAAAAAAATGTTTAACACACATCCAACTTTCATATTCCTCCATAAAACATTAAAGAATAAACATGTCACACATGGGTCACTTCGCAAACATGAACCCTAACTCAAAATATGGGTAGAAATGGAGAGAGTAAGCTACTGGGATTTTAAAAATACGTAAAACATTAAAAATGGGGCTTGGGAGCACTTACTATTGAGCTTGAAAATGTTGAAAACCCTAGCTATGGAGGGCTTGAGAAATTCGATTGGATGAAGGAGAAGAATGGCTGATTTTTACCTTCATTTTCCCATTTTATTTCATTAATTAGCCAAATAACCAAAATGGCCTTAAGCCCTTTCTTTCAAATTTTAGCCATACATGCCCATTTTTGTCTAAAAACTTAAAAATTGGTAAAATTGCTCTTTAAGGACTTCTAATTAATAATCTAAAGCAATTTCATACAGATTGCTTCTAGAATCCAAGTTTTTCACTTTATTCAATTTGGTCCTTATTTTCCAATTGGACAGCTTACTCATCGAATTTCCTCATGAAACTTTAACACATGCATATTTTCATATTCTAAACCTTATAAAAATCATAAAAAAATATTTCAACGTCGGATTTGTGGTCTCAAAACCACTATTCTGACTAGCCCCTATTTCGGGATGTTACATTTCTCCCCCCTTAGGGACTTTCATCCTCGAAAATCTTACCAGTAAACAGGTTCAGATATTGGCTTCTCATGGTTTCTTCCAGCTCCTATGTCACCTCTTCCACATCATGTCAATGCCATAAGACTTTTACCAAGGCCATATCTTTATTTCTCAGCTGTTTAACCTCACGAGCCAAAATCTTAACCGGTTCCTCACCATAAGTCATGACCGGTCTAATTTCAATTTCCGTCAGTGAAATCACATGAAAGGGGTCTGATCGATATCGCCTTAACATAGATACATGGAACACATCTTGAATCTTTTCCAGTTCTGGTGGCAATACTAACCGATATGCCAAGGGTCCAACTCGTTCAATAATCTCATATGGTCTAATAAACCATGGACTCAGTTTCCCTTTCCGATCAAATCTCAATACCATTTTCCATGGAGATACATTCAAGAATACTTTATCTCTGACTTGGAACTTAATCTCTTTTCTTTTTAGATCAGCATATGACTTTTGGCTATCCTATGCCACTTTTAAGCAATCACATATCACTTTAACCTTTTCTTCAGTTTCCTTGATTAGATCAACTCCGTGAATCTGACTCTCCTTGAGTTCTGTCCAATACAATGGAGTTTGGCACTTTTTGTGATACAAGGCCTCATAAGGCACCATCTTCAAACTTGTTTGAAAACTATTGTTATAGGCGAACTCTACCAATGGTAAGTATTTATCCCAACTACCCTGAAATTCGAGGATGCAACATCGCAACATATCCTCAAGAATTTGAATCATCCACTCAGACTGACCATCGGTCTGTGGGTGAAAAGCTGTACTAAAGCTCAACTTTGTACCCAAGGCTTCTTGTAACTTTTTCCAGAATCTCGAAGTGAATCTCGGGTCTCTGTTTGAAATAATCGATAGCGATACCCCGTGCAATCTCACAATCTCAGATATATACAAGTCAGCCAACTTGTCAAGTGTCCTCACCGAGATAAAATGAGCTGACTTCGTCAACTTATCCATCACAACCCATATTCTTTTTTGGGGTCAATGGTAATCCAGTGACGAAGTCCATAATAATTCTTTCCCACTTCCATTCGGGGACCATCACAGGCTATAGTAAACCTAAAGGTACTTGATGTTCAGCCTTGACTTGCTAGCATATCAAGCATTTTGATACAAATTCGAAGATGTCTCTTTTCATGTCGTTCCAGCAGTACATTTTCTTTAAATCATTACACATTTTGGTACTTTCAGGATGAATAGACAAGCAGCTATCATGTGCCTCTTGCAAGATTTTTCGAATAATTTCATCGTTCCACAGTACACAAACTCTGTCTCTAAACATCAAACATCCATTAGAACCGATCTAAAAATCTGATTCGATACCTGCCTCACATTGAGTTCTTTTGGCTTGCAAGTCACTATCATTAGTCTGAGCATCATAAATTTCCTGAAGAAATGTCGGCCTAGCCCTTAGCTCTGCCAAAACCAAACCATCATCAGACAATGCCAATCGAGCACTCATGGCCCTCAATGCAAATAAAGATTTTTTGCTTAACGCGTCGGTGACCATATTCGCCTTTCTCGGATGACAATTGATGATCAGCTCGTAAACTTTAATTAATTCTAACCATCTTCACTGTCTCAGATTTAATTTTTTTTTAGTCATAAAATACTTCAAACTCTTGTGGTTTGTGAATATACAACAAGTCTCACCATATAAGTAATGCCTCCAGATTCTCAAGGCAAAAATAATGGTGGCAAGCTCTAAGTCATGCGTCGGATAATTCTTCTCGTGTGGCTTCAACTGCCATGAAGCATAGGCTATCACCTTGCCATCTTGCATAAGTACATAGCCCAGTCCATTTAAGGATGCATCACTGTAGACCACAAACTCTTTTCCCGGCTTAGGTAATACTAAAACTAGAGCTTCAGTCAGCAATGTCTTCAACTTTTTGAAACTCTGCTGACACTTCTCTGTCCATTCAAACTTAACGTCTTTTTGTAGCAACCTCGTCATCGGAGTCACTATCATGGAGAATCCTTTCACAAATCTTTGGTAGTAACAGGCTAAGCCCAAAAAGCTTCTAACCTCGTTACATTTTTAGGTGGTTTCCATTCAACGATAGTAGAGATCTTACTTGGATCAACTTGGATGCCATTACCCAAAATAATATGACCCAAAAACCCTACTTCTTGAAGCCAAAATTCACTCTTGCTAAACTTAGCATACAATTGCTTTTCCCGTAAGGTCTACAACACAATCCTCAGATGCTTCGCATGCTCTATCTCATCTTTAGAATAAATCAAAATGTCGTCAATGAACACAACGACGAACTTGTCCAAGTATTGCCAAAATATCCTATTCATTAGGTCCATAAATACGGCCGGTGCATTCGTTAACCCAAACGGCATGACAAGGAATTCATAGTGGCCATACCTCATTCTGAAAGCTGTCTTAGGCATGTCCGACTCCTTAACTCAGAAATGATAGTAGCCGAATCTCAGGTCTATCTTAGAGAACACAGTGGCTCCCCTCAACTAGTTGAGCAAATTATCGATCCTTAGCAAATGATACTTATTCTTGATAGTTACCTTGTTCAGCTGTCGATAATCTATACATAGCCTCATTGAACCATCTTTCTTCTTTACAAATAATATGGAAGCACCCCAAGGAGAAAAGCTCAGCCTTGCAAAACCTTTATCCGTTAGTTCTTGCAACTATGCTTTTAATTCTTTTAACTCAATTGGTGCCATCCTGTACGGAGCAATAGAAATAGGAGTTGTTCCTGGCACCAGTTCAATACAAAACTCTATCTCGTTATTAGGAGGTAATCAGGGTAATTTCTTCGGGAACACGTTTGGATATTCACACACTATAGATACGGACTCAATCTTCAACTCTGTTTCCTTAGTGTTCAGTACAAAAGCAAGGTAGGCTTCGTACCATTTTCTCATATATCTTTGAGAAACTATTGCTGTGATTACAACCAGCGGTGTATCCAATTCTTTTAAATCAACATGTAGAATCTCACCATCTGAGCACTTCAATTCAATATACTTGCTACCACAATTTACAATTACATCATGCAGGGATAACGAATCCATGCTAAGTATTACATCGAACTCATCAATTGACAATAACATAAGGTTAGCCAGAAAACAATGACCTTGAATCGTCAAAGTTCAATTATTACAAACTTTATCGACCAAGACTGACTTGCCTAATGGGTTCGACACTCTGATTATAAATTCTGTAGGTTCAATGGATATATTCATACTAGACATCAATCTCATGCAAATGTATGAATGCGTCGATCCTAGATCAATTAAGGCAACAACAGAAGTATTAAAAAGAGAAAAAGTACCCGTGATGACGTTAGGAGTAGAGGCTTCCTCTCGAGCACGTATTGTATACATTCTTTTCGGGGCTCGAGGCTTGGGCCTCTGATTTCGCAGTGTCTTTGGTCGTAACTCGACTGCCACTAGCACTTCTAGGATATCTCGGAGGTCTACCTAGTGAAATAGGAGCAGTCGACTTCGAGGCTACTTCCACCTCTTTATTGATTCACTCTGGGCAGTCTCTGAGGAAGTGGTTAAGAGAACCACATCTAAAGCACACACCACTCTCATTCTGCACTCTCCAAAGTGAAATCTATTGTAGCTTTTACACTTTAGCTTTTCGTCATCTACACTCCCCACACTAGTCACCATCGGGGAAGAACACTTTTGGTTACACCGTTTGGAGCTTCTCGCTCTACTCGAATATCCTACCGATGAAGTGGAACGTTCATTTTGGCTCATTGATTTCTTTGAGGGAAATGAGAGTGTCTTACCGCTGTATCTCTTGCTAGAAACTCGAGTTTCTCTCTTAGCTTGCTTCCTTTCATTATTGAGCTCCTCGGCCTTCTTGGCCCGATCAACTAATGCAGCAAACTCTCGTATCTCAAGGATCCCAATTAACAGCTTGATTTCCTCATTCAGACCTTCCTCAAAGCGTTTACACATTTCTGACTCTATTTGAACCTATTCAGTCACATACTGACTTAGTCTTACAAACTCCCCTTCATATTCTGATACAATCTTATTTCCTTGTTTGAGTTCCAGGAACTTCTTTGGCTTCGAATCTAAGAAACTTTGACTGACGTATTTCTTCTTAAACTCCGCTTGGAAAAATTCCCAAGTAATGTTTTCCTTTGGTACCACTGAAGATACTGTCTTCCACTAGTAGTATGCAGTATCCTTTAGGAGAGATACAGCACACTTTAAACACTCCTACGGTGTGCACGATAATTCGTCCAACACTCGTGTAGTATTCTTGAGCCAGAACTCGACTCGTTCAACATCATCATTAATCTTAGCCCTAAATTCTTCAGCCCCGTACTTTTTAAGCTTGTCTACAAGGGCTTTACCAATTCTTACTGGTGCCATACCTCGTGGCACTTCCTCATCAGGTCGGTTAAGGGGTGGGGGAAGCCGTGGTATGTTGGGGCGATTCCTCAAATAATCCCCAAACCACTCATCCATCATGTCAAAGAAGGCGGCTCTAGCCTCTTCCCGGCCTTCAGAAATAGGCCATCTATTACTAGAAATAGCTCGTTGTACAAAAGTTGGAGCATGGCTCTCGGCACTTTCGGACTAATCTTGTGCTTGATTGGAAGACATTTACTATATTCTAAGACAATTACAAAGTTAAGAGATGTCACACTATCAATGTTCATATAATAGCACGTGTAGCTAAACTCGATGCACTCTACGGTAGTCTAAAAACTGACTAAACCGTAGTTCTGATACCACTAAATGTAACACCCCTTACCTGTATCCGAGACAGAGGCCAAGTACGAGGCATTACCAGGCATGAACGCAAACATTTTCAAGAAACACTGGTTATAAAATTTCGTTCCAATTTGAAAACAATCCAATAACATCTTGGTGTCCCTCTTATGGGCCTACTAGACCCAAAACATACATTAAAAATGGTCTAGAACTAAACCGAGGACCTAAGAAAATTTTAAGAAATTTTCTAGGTTAATGTCTCATACGCCCGTGTGGAAACAATGCACACGCCCGTGTCCCCTACCCGTGTGGAATTAATTGAATTTATTTCTACTTTCGAACCTATAGGGGTTTTCACACGGCCAAGCACACGCCCGTGCCCCTGGTCCGTGTCCTTCACATGGCCTAGACACGCCCATGCGATCACTCGTGTCCAAAAACTTGAGCATTCTGTTTATGACATCAGCATACACTTAAGGGCACACGGCCAAGACACACGCCCGTGTGCTAGACCATGCCCTCCACACGGTTGAGACACACGGCTATGCCTCTACCAGTGTGTTTACTACCATGCATTATGACTTAAAAATTTTAGGTGCAAGGGACACAAGGACGGACTACACGCCCATGGGGATATCAGTGTGTCACACACGGCCTAGACACACGCCCGTGTGTCTACCCATGTGGACCTTGTTGGGCTATTTTCCAAGCCTTTGGTCACCCTCTAATGTTAATATCCACTTACAGTTTGCAATAACACTTGACATGGTCTAATTATACTCTTAAATGACATTAACATACCTCATTGCATGTAAACCTCATCTCATCGGTTTTATACATGCTCGGTTATCCCCTTTATATTAAGGATTTCTATGACTGATAACTTAATTAAGCTTGGCTTATTGTCTTAACTCATTGTCAAATTATGGCCTAACCACCCCATGTGATTTGGTCATATTACATATGACTGATTGTAACACACCATATTTAATCATCATAAGAACATTGGAACATAATCATGCACAATTTGGTAAGTAGTAACCTACACCAAAATGAGCCAATTCTTATGGCCATATACAAGTGAATATGTATACTTTTATAAGCCTTCATATTGGCTAACCATATGACACATATAACAAAGGCCCTATACATGCCATTGAACAAAACAAAAGTATCTATATATCAAAGCTAGACAAGATGATAGTATGTTGATTCTCCAATCGTCTTCCAACCTCTACGAGTCCTCGAGCTCTCTAATACAGGGAAAAGAGAGGGGTAAGCATTTACATGCTTAGTAAGCCCGAATAACTGGAAAGTAGATTTACCAATTAATTAGCATACATCCATATTAGGCAGTAAAACCAACAAGCATGAATTAGTTTTCCCTATCACATGCACCCAATTACCAAGTTAGTCTCATAATAATACATCATATAAATTTGTCTTAGATGAGCTCATCATTCAACATTTTCATTATTATATCTCATCTTAATCCCATTGAATTTCTCAGAAATCTCGATGGATTTTCCATTTACCGTTAAGTCATAAGAGCAATCATCTCAAGTACGCACTCTCGCGAGCCTCACACCTTACAGTGGGATTACCAATCCAGGCTAAATCCCCCGCAATGTAAACTCATAGGGTGATGTCGGGATTACTAGTCTAGGCTAAATCCCTTATAACGACAAACACCCTTAATGAGCTCGGATCTGAATTACCAGTCCAGGCTAAATTTAGACCTAATCAGATTACCTGTCCGGCTAAATCCACAATGCACACATATTCTTCGGGAGGCTTGATCACTCATGGAACACCCTTCCGGGCTAGATCCTTTCTATATTTGAGATCAACGGATTACCCGTCCGAATTAAATCCTTTTCTGCAACACATGCAGGATCTCGAGTCATGTAAGCCTTGGTTTTTCTATCAAATTTCTCTTTTTACTTCAACCGGGACATTTATTATCATGTCATTATTATTAAAATATTTCTCGGATTTTCATGCCATCATTATAACCAAATATCATGCATTTATAACACATGTAATTAGTCATATTAATAGTTTACTTAAAGCTATTCGAACTTACCTGGTATTCGTGTCGGTCCCAAGTTTCGGTTATTCCGAAACCTTTTGTTTCCCTCGATAGACCTCCGGAATTTGTTCCTCAGGGTCTATAACAATAAAAATGAATTATTAATACCTCACATTATACTTTCAAGTCTAAATTTCACCCCAAACAAAATGACCGTTTTGTCCCTAACCTTTCATATTATTTACGATTGAGTCCCTAGCCTCGTATGATGAAATGCATGAATTTTCTACATTACCCAAGCCTAGCTGAATGTTCTTTCCTCTTATAGCAGCCCACATTTTTCCATCATTTCACATTTCTACCACATTTTACATTTTTTGCAAAAAGGTCCTTTTAGGGGTTTTTCATGAAAATCACCTACAAAAAGATGTTTAACACATATTTAACTTTCATATTCCTCCATAAAACATCAAAGAATAAACATGTCACACATGTTTCACTTTGCAAACATGAACCCTAACTCAAAATATGGATAGAACTGGAGAGAGTAAGCTACCGGGATTTCAAAAATACGAAGAACATTAAAAACGAGGCTTGGGAGCACTTACTATTGAGCTTGAAAATGATGAAAACACTAGCTTTGGAGGGCTTGAGAAATTCGGCTGGATGAGGGAGAAGAATGGCTGATTTTTTTCCTTCATTTTCCCATTTTATTTCATTAATTAGCCACATAACCAAAATGGCCTTAAGCCCTTTCTTTCAAATTTTATCCATACATGCCCATTTTTGTCCAAAAACTTACAAATTGGGAAAATTTCTATTTAAGGACTTCTAATTAATAATATAAATCAATTTCAAACAAACTGCTTCTAGAATCCAAGTTTTGCACTTTATTCAATTTGGTCCTTATTTTCCAATTGGACACCTTACTAATAGAATTTCCTCATGAAACTTCAACACATGCATATTTTCATATTCTACACCTCATAAAATTCATAAAACAAATATTTCAATGTTGGATTTTTGGTCCCGAAACCACTGTTCCGACTAGGCCCTATTTCGGGATGTTACAATGTGTCCAATAGCCGTCATCTGGTTAGGATTGCTCAACTAATTCAGCTGCATTTTAATCACGTATGAATGAAATACTGACTTGATTTTAATTGAAAACATGATCGAGTGAGGCACAAACATTATAAGCATGAATCAAATGAATATTATTCAATCAAAATAATCATCCTAGCTTAAATAAAATTATCATTTTTGTAAACAAGAATAGTAAACACATAGCAAACATTCTTGGATTAAATTAAAGAAAAGAAAGATTAAACCCAATTCAAAGTGGCTATCACCTAAGACTCTAATTGACGAGGGCTCCTTCGTTCCTTCGATTCGCTCCTTTGTTGATGGCTCTCCGAGGTGGCCGACCAAGGCTCTTTAAAAGGCTAATTTGCTAAAAATCTTTATACAAAAAAGATGATAGGTGTGAGGGACAAGAGAGTTGAGAGAGGAGAGAATATGCATGAGTGAGGGATGATCGAGGGATGAGGGATGATTAGAAAAGTGAGAAATGGGGTCTTATTTATAGATAAGGCAAGGGAGCTAGTTTGCTAAAAATAGGAGTGTCCATCTTTTACAAATTCATCCAAGGGTGGTCGGCCATAATTTGTGGAAATGTGGCTGATTTTTGCTTCATTTAAGTGCCACAACATCATCAGGATTAGGACTCGGTCAATTGCAAATCTCCAGGTAAATCTCCGATTTCTTCAACTCTTCAAGGACCTTGTGTAATTAAACCAAAATTTGATTTATGAACATCCACATGCAGCCAAATTTTGGGTTGACTTGGTCCTCCATTTGGATGGTTTTATAATCAACATAAAGCTCTCAGACCTGTCCAGCAATAGTAGATAATATAGAAGACCAAAGAATGTAATTTAACCACTTTAATTAATAAATTTACTTAATTAATTAAAACCCAATTTATTAATGAAATATATTAAAATAAATTATTAAATATAACTTTATATTTTATTATTTAATTTAATCATGCATGGCCCATTTTATAGCTTGAAAATATAATATGGTCAAATTAATATAGAAGAAGCCATTTTCTGCATGAAAACTATATAATAAAGCATAAAATCACATTTTAATAATTTCTATGTCATAATTTCATATTTTCATATATTTCATTAATTTATTAAGCAATTACTTGGTTTTAACAACAAATTTAAGTAAAAAGGTGACGAATTATATAGGAAAAATGATATATATTTTTCAATTTACACACTCCCAAACTTAAATCATTGCTCGTCCCGAGTAATATTCATACATAACACAAGGTCTCGCTAAAGCAAAATTGTTAAAAGTGTAAGCAGCATCAATCCTTGCCACATAATCATGTATTAATAAATTCATGCTCATAGATCTTCTTTATTAACAAGTAAATCATACGCAAACATTTTGAAAATTTTATACTAAGTTTCAAAATATGCCAACATGAATCGTAGTATGTATATATGTCACAGCCATGATATTATTCTTCATTCAACATAATTTCTCCTCAATCAAGCAAAACAATCATAAGGCTTATTTATGATCTTCATATGTTGAACTTAGAACTCCCTCTCCACTAATGTAGGCAACATAATCATCAAATTAATAGGTCTTATACAAGATTGTAATGGGGCTCGGTTAAAGATAGGGATTGTAAGAGATGAGACATTTCGGTTTCAAAATCTTAACCTTTAATTTTGTCTTGGATTTTTTGAAATACAGCCTTTTTCTTTAAGTGAACCTCTGGAATACCCCCAAACTTATTTTGAACTCATGCTCATACATTTTTCTTTGTGGAAACTGAGCAAACTATTCTTCGCTCTCTCTTTTTGTTTTTAAGCATGAACATGTACATCCTTTGAAAACTTCCTCAAATGTCATTTATTAAGACAACTTTAGTTAAAACGGGTGCACAAAATTAGGATAACTTCAAAAGATGGAGATATGGCTTGTAATGTAGGTTCATTGCAATAAACAGGCCTTTTAAGCTCAAAATTATAGTTTCAAGGGTCTAATATCATAAGATGGGCTTGAAAAGGCTCAAACGATCCAAAGAAATAGTGCCTATATCATTTTAGATTTTTACGTCTCTTAGGATTTCACCTCAAGAAAGTTAATAAGTCAATTCTAAAGATATAAACCTTCATGCATGTTTAAGCTCAAAAGAAACTAAGTTTTCATGGAAAACATTACCTAAGACTAAGATCATACAATCATTCCATTCTTCATGATAACATACAATCACTCAGATAAAATCATCATTCATGCTCGCATACAAGCTATCTCATTAACAAAGAATTTCTCTAAACATTCATTTATTAAAACATACTCATGAAAGAAATGATTGAAACATACTTGAAAATTTTAAAGATTTTGAGCAATTATTTGTCTTACCCCCTTTAAAAAGAAGCAATGTCCTCATTGTGAGAATAAAATAATGAATGAAAACTAAACACCAGGTAGGGTTAAAAAAAAAGAGAGGTAAGTCATTAAGACTGGTTAAATACCAAGTCTTTCCTCATAATCCAATCCTAGACATGTTCATTTCCATTACCACATCACTTAGTCTTTTTCTTTTTAAAGAAGAATTTATTCACGCTTGCTATGTTTTATTTTGCAGAAATTAAATCCTAGTTACTAAAGAAACAAATCCCTAAAGGCCTAAAATAAATAAATAAAAAGACAAGAATCCCCCATTTTATTTTTCTGACTCATTCCCCTTGTCTTCTTTAGCTCCTTCTCCGATTGTATAATTAGTATCTTCCATCCATGTCTCAAAGATAGCATCTGGGAACTCAGGAACAAAAGTGTTAAAGATATTCTTAAAAGTATTTTGAATTGAATCATCTCTAATTTTTGCATATTTCCAATAAGCTTGTTGTTGGTTGTGCATGAACTTGCACATATCCATCAACATTGACAACTCTGATCTCCTGGAAGTACTTGCAGAAGTTGGCATGGGAGTTGTATATTCAGGTTCAACACTTAGCTTGACTGATTCTTCTTCTGACTCAACCATTGATTCAGGGTTTTCAGATCCTTCAACTAGTTTAGGACTGTTTGGTTCCTTATCAAATTCTTCTTCTTCAGTGGCTGTAACTGACTCAGTTTCAGTTTCATTTGTTGACTCCTTAGTATCTGGCTCAGTTGGTTCTTCTTGCTCACCTTGATTCAGCTCATGCACCTTCTCTACTAACCTTTCAAGATCATGACTTGTAATGCACCCTTGGACATATTGTCCCTTCAAATTCGCTTGTGTTTTAACACGGGATCTTAAGCAAAGTGAAGTGATTAATGATGGGAAATAAGCACTTCCTGTCTTCTTTTTAGCACAGTCATAAATCTCCTTGAGAATAATTTTCCCAACATTAATGGACTTTTCTGTCAAGATGGTATATAACAAGAACATTCGTTCCATCAAGATGGTAGAACTATGTGAGATAGGTATAAAACTGTAGCGAACAAAATAAAACCATACCTTTGCTACTGGTTTTAGGTATTCCTTTTGGCAAGAATGGCTCTCATACTTTCTTATAATCCATTGGGATCCTGGATTTGTCACAACATAAAGCACTTGTTGAAGAAAATCCCAATTGATGTTGTTCATCGTAAGGTAGTACTCATCTTCTTCAACATGAGGTAAGTTAAACAAATCATTGATAGACTTAAAAGTAAGAGGTACCTTTTTCTTTCGAACGATGACCTCAGTAGCATCTTGTATGGTCAAACTTGCATAGAACTCTAGAACTAGTTCATCATTGGGAGGTGAACGAGCATCACAAAATCGTTCCCACTTGAGAGCATTGGTTGTCTTTCTAATTGGCACAGGAACAACCATTAGATAATTACTCTTCAAGTTAAAACATTTTTCCAGCATCATAGGTTGATACTTGAAAATTGAATCAAATCTCTCTTTCCCTTCTTCATCGATCACAATTGGGTTTTTAGGAGTAGTCTTCAACGATCTAATTCTTTTGCGAGACATGGTATTTTCCTAAAAATTCGACAAAGTAATGCTTACAGGGGAAGAAGAGAAATTGACAAGTGGGTAGGATTTGCTTCGGTGAACCTTGCGATGGTGAAGAGGTTACGATGGCGACAGCAACATGCGGTAGCAATGGTATAGTGCGGCGATGATAGCAGCTACGTGCGGCAGTGGCGTTGATGTTCCGGTGATCTCTTTACGACGGTTATAGGAGATTTCGGCAAAAGGGGAGGAGAACTAGGGTTTCTTTTGGGATTTGAGGTTGACGACACAAGGAAAAAAGTTTAAGGATTTTTGGGGTTTAAGTAAATAGCTTTGAGGGATATGAAAAATAGTAGAATGAAGAGGGGTTTATATAGGGAAAAATTAGGGCAACATGTAGCAAAGAATTAGCTATATTGGAGTTACTTGGGTTGCAAGCAATGTGAGTGGCGGCAATAGGTATGAAGTTTTCCCTCTTTTTGATGTCTTGGGCGTCAAATTCAGACTGTAACTTACTAAAAAAAACTAATTACTACTTGGGCCAAATTTGACCCCCTTTAAACATAAAAATTTAAAATTTAAACAAAACAAATGAAACTAAAAAATTGTAAATCTTAATTAGAAAATTTATTCTCAATAAATTACATTAAATTAATTCCCAAGAAAGGTTGGAGGGGTCACAGTGGTCCCACTTAAGTTCTAATCTCCTTAGACAGAATTAATTAAATGTACCAAATTAAGAAAATAAATTCTAGTTATTTATTTATTTACAAAACAAGTTTATGAAAAATCAAGGGTTTGTTAATTTGAACGAGGATTCAACTCGTTTACTGTTACCATCCCAATAATGTTTGAGACGTTGACCATTGACCTTAAACGTACCTCCGTAATTGTCGTATAATTCAACAGCTCCATAAGGATAAACTCGATAAATGGTATAAGGTCCTTTCCATCGGGATTTCAACTTCCCAGGAAATAACTTCAGCCTTGAATTAAACAACAAAACCTTCTGACCTTCTTTAAACTCGCGAGGTCGTATATGACTATCATGCCATCTTTTTTATCTTTATTTCTACATTTTGGCATTCTCATAGGAAAACAACCTCAGCTATTCCAACTCATATAATTGTAACATCCTTCTCTCACCGGCTTGCTTAAGATCAAAATTCAACTTCTTCAAAGCCCAGTGAGCTCTATTCTCCAACACTAATGGCAAATGACATACCTTCCCAAAAACCAACCGATAAGAAGTCATTCCTAACGGTGTCTTAAATGTTGTTCGATAGGCTAATAATGCATCATCGAGACTTCGAGACCAATCTTTTCTACTGGGGCGTACTACCTTTTCAAGGATACCTTTGATTTCACGGTTCACTCTTTCAACTTGCCCATTGGACTTGGGGTGATAAGCAGTAGCAATCTTGTGGTTCACATCATATTTGTCAAGCAACCACTTAAGCTATTTGTTTACAAAGTGAGAACCTTCATCACTAATAATAACTCTTTGTAACACCCCAAACCCAGCCTAGATGTTATGGTCAAATCTGGCGGTGTCACATGAAAGTGTTTTTCGTAGAATAAAATTATGTTGAAAAACCCCATTCTGTATTAAACCTCTTTGTAATCTTAGCTAGTATTTAGGTCGTCTTGTTCAATGTTAAAACCCAAGTTGTTTAGCAAAATGTTTAATCAAATTAAAAAGTAGTTACCTTTTTAAAACGTTGTTTGTTGCAGAAGCTTTTTGAAATATGTTGCGTACTTGTGGTGTTTGAAAAGCATTTATCTGTTTGAAAACCCGTGTCCTACTACTAACAGATATGAATCATAATAAATAGATCCAAAATTAAAATTTAAAAATTAAAGAGGCCTTATTACATAACCAAATACCCAAATTAAATTATAAAATAAAATTTAATAAAAAGTCCATGCAATTGTGTGGCCACTTTTGAGTCCCTCACAGCACCGACCCGCCTAAGAATGGGGACTACCTGTGCATTTAGATAGTAGGATGAGTTTACAAAAACTCAGTGTGTAATCCCTTAACAACAGTCAGTCATACAGTAGGTATTTACAGTCTGGGCCTAAGCCCGTTTTAGTAACAGTTTAATTTCAGTTAGGGCCTTAGCCCATTACAGTATCAAAATCAGTGTGGGCTTTAGCCCAATTCAGTAGCGGTCACAGTACAAATATGAAATTAGAAATCCTACCCCACCAGCCTCTACACACCACTCTGTCTAGCCCTACACACCACGTGGGGATAAAATCAACCTACCGATCCCTACACGCCGAAAATAGCACCGGTGGCGGCACTAAACAGAAATTGCAACAGAGCTGCCAGTACAGTACACTTCCTCCAATCATAATAACCCATCCCCATGCAACATATCAAAATATCATGCATGTAAGCAACATGTATAAAATGGCATGTTCAATATAGTCATACATCTCATAAGGGCATAATAGTTATTTTAACTCATAGGGGCATAACAGACATTTATAAATTTTGGGGTCGCGGTATACTCACCGACCCAACAGCAGGTCCAAAGTCATCTCGGGCAACCCATGCAACCATATCACACAAACAGTGAAAATGGGCCTAAGGTCCATAATGCGACCCACGTGACCCCACATGCCTGTAGGGCCCATTAAGCCCAAAATGGCCTTGGTCGTGTGAGTTTCACAACCTAGCCCAATAATCTCCACACGTCTATATGGTTTACCCGTGTGGGGCCCATGAGCCCGTAGGGTCCATACGGCCCATTTCAGCCCAATGTGGCCTAAAGTGAACTAAACCCATGAAATCGCTCATGGTGGCCTCTACGATCAAACACCCATATTTATGCGTTTGAATTTCCACATGAGCGAGCATATGGTCGTGTAGGGTCGGCGATCACCTATTCCGACTTTTGTCGAGTTATGATTATAGCAGTGTGATTACACACGTTGTTGCGAAACAGCGCAGAAACCCACGAGCACCAACCCTACATTCAATCAAAACCCTCTGTCAATCCTTAATAAACAAGGTTAAACACCCTCTTTCTAGTACTCATCTTAAAATCATATTGACACTTTCCTTGATTGAACGAGTGTGGTTTTAGCCCGCTTAAACCGCTGACGAAGGTTGATAACAAACTCCTTGATGGTTATCTGCATAATAATCGGATCTATTACTCATGTTTGCTTATACATATGGGTTGAATCAACGTATACCAACCTATAGAAAATGCAAACCCAAAAATAAAGGAAAGAAGTATTCGACCACTACCAAAGAATCCAAGCCAAAATACCTCGGTTCAATACAATATCAACGAATAGCGTTACCTTCGATCAAGAGACGAGAGAAAGTTTTCGATCTTTTCTGTAGCACTAAAGGACTCCTTCACTCCACGAGAAGTACTAAAACCCGAAAGAACACCATAAGCAAGAGAAAAAGATGAGAATCGACATTCAGAAAAAGAGGAGGAGAGCCGAAAGAGTAGAGACCAAACAGGGACTTACCAATCAATATTCGGCCACCACACCAGTGAAAAGGGAAGGGATTGAAAGAGACAGAGAATGAGAAAAATTGATCTATAAGAGTAAAGGAAGAAGAGGAAAAGAGAATCGGCTAGCAAAGCCGAAATAGTTGAGAGAGGAAAGGAATATGTTCGACTAACAACCAAGCAAGAAGAAAAAGAAAAAGCGATTGCTAAGAGGTAGGGGAGAAAGTACAAATGGTCAGTAGAGCATTGAACTTGAGAAGCAAAACCAAAAATGAACAACATGAAAAGTACCCATAAAAACCCATAAAAATGAACAACAAAATGAACAACATATCAAAATATCATGCATGTATGCAACATGTATAAAATGGCATGTTCAATATAGTCATACATCTCATAAGGGCATAATAGTTATTTTAACTCATAGGGGCATAACAGACATTTATAAATTTTGGGGTCGCGGTATACTCACCGACCCAACAGCAGGTCCAAAGTCATCTCGGGCAACCCGTGCAACCATATCACACAAACAGTGAAAATGGGCCCAAGGTCCATAATGCGACCCACGTGACCCCACATGCCTGTAGGGCCCATTAAGCCCAAAATGGCCTTGGTCGTGTGAGTTTCACAACCTAGCCCAATAATCTCCACACGTCTATGTGGTTTACCCGTGTGGGGCCCATGAGCCCGTAGGGTCCATACGGCCCATTTCAGCCCAATGTGGCCTAAAGTGAACTAAACCCATGAAATCGCTCATGGTGGCCTCTACGATCAAACACCCATATTTATGCGTTTGAATTTCCACATGAGCGAGCATATGGTCGTGTAGGGTCGGCGATCACCTATTCCGACTTTTGTCGAGTTATGATTATAGCAGTGTGATTACACACGTTGTTGCGAAACAGCGCAGAAACCCACGAGCACCAACCCTACATTCAATCAAAACCCTCTGTCAATCCTTAATAAACAAGGTTAAACACCCTCTTTCTAGTACTCATCTTAAAATCATATTGACACTTTCCTTGATTGAACGAGTGTGGTTTTAGCCCGCTTAAACCGCTGACGAAGGTTGATAACAAACTCCTTGATGGTTATCTGCATAATAATCGGATCTATTACTCATGTTTGCTTATACATATGGGTTGAATCAACGTATACCAACCTATAGAAAATGCAAACCCAAAAATAAAGGAAAGAAGTATTCGACCACTACCAAAGAATCCAAGCCAAAATACCTCGGTTCAATACAATATCAACGAATAGCGTTACCTTCGATCAAGAGACGAGAGAAAGTTTTCGATCTTTTCTGTAGCACTAAAGGACTCCTTCACTCCACGAGAAGTACTAAAACCCGAAAGAACACCATAAGCAAGAGAAAAAGATGAGAATCGACATTCAAAAAAAGAGGAGAGCCGAAAGAGTAGAGACCAAACAGGGACCTACCAATCAATATTCGGCCACCACACCAGTGAAAAGGGAAGGGATTGAAAGAGACAGAGAATGAGAAAAATTGATCTATAAGAGTAAAGGAAGAAGAGGAAAAGAGAATCGGCTAGCAAAGCCGAAATAGTTGAGAGAGGAAAGGAATATGTTCGACTAACAACCAAGCAAGAAGAAAAAGAAAAAGCGATTGCTAAGAGGTAGGGGAGAAAGTACAAATGGTCAGTAGAGCATTGAACTTGAGAAGCAAAACCAAAAATGAACAACATGAAAAGTACCCATAAAAACCCATAAAAATGAACAACAAAATGAACAACATATCAAAATATCATGCATGTATGCAACATGTATAAAATGGCATGTTCAATATAGTCATACATCTCATAAGGGCATAATAGTTATTTTAACTCATAGGGGCATCACAGACATTTATAAATTTTGGGGTCGCGGTATACTCACCGACCCAACAGCAGGTACAAAGTCATCTCGGGCAACCCGTGCAACCATATCACACAAACAGTGAAAATGGGCCCAAGGTCCATAATGCGACCCACGTGACCCCACATGCCTGTAGGGCCCATTAAGCCCAAAATGGCCTTGGTCGTGTGAGTTTCACAACCTAGCCCAATAATCTCCACACGTCTATGTGGTTTACCCGTGTGGGGCCCATGAGCCCGTAGGGTCCATACGGCCCATTTCAGCCCAATGTGGCCTAAAGTGAACTAAACCCATGAAATCGCTCATGGTGGCCTCTACGATCAAACACCCATATTTATGCGTTTGAATTTCCACATGAGCGAGCATATGGTCGTGTAGGGTCGGCGATCACCTATTCCGACTTTTGTCGAGTTATGATTATAGCAGTGTGATTACACACGTTGTTGCGAAACAGCGCAGAAACCCACGAGCACCAACCCTACATTCAATCAAAACCCTCTGTCAATCCTTAATAAACAAGGTTAAACACCCCCTTTCTAGTACTCATCTTAAAATCATATTGACACTTTCCTTGATTGAACGAGTGTGGTTTTAGCCCGCTTAAACCGCTGACGAAGGTTGATAACAAACTCCTTGATGGTTATCTGCATAATAATCGGATCTATTACTCATGTTTGCTTATACATATGGGTTGAATCAACGTATACCAACCTATAGAAAATGCAAACCCAAAAATAAAGGAAAGAAGTATTCGACCACTACCAAAGAATCCAAGCCAAAATACCTCGGTTCAATACAATATCAACGAATAGCGTTACCTTCGATCAAGAGACGAGAGAAAGTTTTCGATCTTTTCTGTAGCACTAAAGGACTCCTTCACTCCACGAGAAGTACCAAAACCCGAAAGAACACCATAAGCAAGAGAAAAAGATGAGAATCGACATTCAGAAAAAGAGGAGGAGAGCCGAAAGAGTAGAGACCAAACAGGGACTTACCAATCAATATTCGGCCACCACACCAGTGAAAAGGGAAGGGATTGAAAGAGACAGAGAATGAGAAAAATTGATCTATAAGAGTAAAGGAAGAAGAGGAAAAGAGAATCGGCTAGCAAAGCCGAAATAGTTGAGAGAGGAAAGGAATATGTTCGACTAACAACCAAGCAAGAAGAAAAAGAAAAAGCGATTGCTAAGAGGTAGGGGAGAAAGTACAAATGGTCAGTAGAGCATTGAACTTGAGAAGCAAAACCAAAAATGAACAACATGAAAAGTACCCATAAAAACCCATAAAAATGAACAACAAAATGAACAACATATCAAAATATCATGCATGTATGCAACATGTATAAAATGGCATGTTCAATATAATCATACATCTCATAAGGGCATAATAGTTATTTTAACTCATAGGGGCATAACAGACATTTATAAATTTTGGGGTCGCGGTATACTCACCGACCCAACAGCAGGTCCAAAGTCATCTCGGGCAACCCGTGCAACCATATCACACAAACAGTGAAAATGGGCCCAAGGTCCATAATGCGACCCACGTGACCCCACATGCCTGTAGGGCCCATTAAGCCCAAAATGGCCTTGGTCGTGTGAGTTTCACAACCTAGCCCAATAATCTCCACACGTCTATGTGGTTTACCCGTGTGGGGCCCATGAGCCCGTAGGGTCCATACGGCCCATTTCAGCCCAATGTGGCCTAAAGTGAACTAAACCCATGAAATCGCTCATGGTGGCCTCTACGATCAAACACCCATATTTATGCGTTTGAATTTCCACATGAGCGAGCATATGGTCGTGTAGGGTCGGCGATCACCTATTCCGACTTTTGTCGAGTTATGATTATAGCAGTGTGATTACACACGTTGTTGCGAAACAGCGCAGAAACCCACGAGCACCAACCCTACATTCAATCAAAACCCTCTGTCAATCCTTAATAAACAAGGTTAAACACCCTCTTTCTAGTACTCATCTTAAAATCATATTGACACTTTCCTTGATTGAACGAGTGTGGTTTTAGCCCGCTTAAACCGCTGACGAAGGTTGATAACAAACTCCTTGATGGTTATCTGCATAATAATCGGATCTATTACTCATGTTTGCTTATACATATGGGTTGAATCAACGTATACCAACCTATAGAAAATGCAAACCCAAAAATAAAGGAAAGAAGTATTCGACCACTACCAAAGAATCCAAGCCAAAATACCTCGGTTCAATACAATATCAACGAATAGCGTTACCTTCGATCAAGAGACGAGAGAAAGTTTTCGATCTTTTCTGTAGCACTAAAGGACTCCTTCACTCCACGAGAAGTACTAAAACCCGAAAGAACACCATAAGCAAGAGAAAAAGATGAGAATCGACATTCAGAAAAAGAGGAGGAGAGCCGAAAGAGTAGAGACCAAACAGGGACTTACCAATCAATATTCGGCCACCACACCAGTGAAAAGGGAAGGGATTGAAAGAGACAGAGAATGAGAAAAATTGATTTATAAGAGTAAAGGAAGAAGAGGAAAAGAGAATCGGCTAGCAAAGCCGAAATAGTTGAGAGAGGAAAGGAATATGTTCGACTAACAACCAAGCAAGAAGAAAAAGAAAAAGCGATTGCTAAGAGATAGGGGAGAAAGTACAAATGGTCAGTAGAGCATTGAACTTGAGAAGCAAAACCAAAAATGAACAATATGAAAAGAGTGATAAGAACCCGAAACCATTTGTTAGAAGCTGAAAAAGAAAAGAGCAAGGAAAACTTACCCAGAACCGAAATCCCTGAGTGGTCAGAGTACCTATTTGGCTAAAACTCCTCCATTTTCAAATCCCAGAAAATCCTCCTAAAATCACTCCACCATTATCTCCTCAACCGCCCATTCAAACACTATTCAAACACCTCAATTTCAGTCAACCTAGGACACTTCCACAGCAGTTGTAGCAAAATAAAATTCTCTTTCTATATCACCGAGCCTCGAACCTCAGACCCTAAGGCACACTCCACACGTCCCTTACCACTAGGCTAGCAGGTCCTTTTTTGTCATGTTTTACTCACCTTAATTTAAAAGCCTACTAACTAAAGGCAAAGGTTTATTTCTTAAAAACAAAAATTTTTGCAAATGCCCGGGCTTGAACCCAAGACTTCTCAGGCACTTCCCAAGATACTTAACCGTTGAAGCAAGCATATATTTATGCAACACAATATACGTAAACAAATATCTCAGTTTTAGGGTGTTACACTCTTGGTGTCCCAAATCGTGTAAACACATGCTTATGTAGGAATCTCATGACTACCTTTGCATCATTTGTAGGGTATGCTTCAGCTTCAACCCACTTAGATACATAGTCCACAGGAACTAAGATGTATTTGTTCCCATACGAAGAAGCAAATGGTCCTACGAAGTCAATGCCCCATACGTCGAATAATTCAATCTCTAAAATATTTGTTAAAGGCATTTCATTCCTCCTTGATATGTTTCCACTCATTTGGAATCTATCACAGTTCTCCACATAGGCATAAGCATCTTTAAATAGTGTAGGCCAAAAGAAAACTGCTTGTAAAACCTTAGCTGCAGTACGTGCACCACCAAAGTGCCCCCCACTTGGAGATGAATGGCACTGATATAAGATTTCAGCAATCTCACTTTCAGCTGCACACTTTCTGATTATATTATCTGCAAACTGTCTAAACAAGAACGGGTCCTCCCAGAAATAATACCGACTATCATGAAGGAATTTCTTCCTTTGTTGGTATGTTATTTCTTAAGGAATTATTCCACATGCAAGATAATTGGCAAAATCAGCAAACCAAGGTGTTTCATGAATTTGACTTACCTCAAATAAGTGTTCATTTGGGAAATTCTCGTTGATAGGCACATGTGATCGAGTTACCTCATCTTGCTCCAACCTCAATAGATGATCAGCTATTTGATTTTTAACACCTTTGCTGTCTTGGATCTCAAGGTCAAATTCTGAATTAGCCTCAGTTTTGTATCTTTCTTTGTGAGCAAGTATTCAATGGTCGCAAGGTCAGTAAATACTGTAACTTTGGTAACTATAAGATATGAGTGGAATTTGTCAAAAGCAAAGACTATAGCAAATAGTTCCTTTTTAGTTACCGTATAATTGAGTTGGGCTCCCGTCAAGGTTCTACTTGCATAGTAAATGGGGTGGAACACTTTATTTTTTCTTTAACCCATCACAGCTTCAACAGCATAATCACTTGCATCGCACATCAACTTAAAAGGTGTGCTCCAATCAGGTGTAATGATTATTGGGGCTGAGATTAACTGCTTTTTAAGGTCTTTAAAAGCTTTTAAACATGCTTTGTTAAAATCAAACACTGCATCTTTCTCTAGCAACAAACACAACGGTTTAGAAATTTTCAAAAAATCTTTGATAAACCTTCGGTAAAAACCAGCATGGCCTAAGAAAATTTTGACTCCTTTCACATTCATTGGGGCCGGTAATCTTTCAATTACGTCCACATTTGCTTTATCGACTCCAATTCCTTTCTTTGAAATTCTATGCCTTAAGAAAATCCCTTCCTTAACCATAAAATGACATTTATCCTAGTTAATGACAAGATTCATCTCTTCGCTTCTCTTCAGTACCTTAGCCAAATTACTCAAATAAATATCATAAGTGTTACCAAAAATAGAAAAACCATCCATGAAAACCTCAACAAAATTTTCAACCATATCAGTGAATATTGCCATCATGCATCGTTGAAATGTTGCAGGTGCATTGCATAAACCAAAAGGCATTCACCTAAAAGCAAACATACCGTACGGACAAGTAAAGGTTGTTTTATGTTGGTCTTTCGGGGCTACAACTATTTGGTTATATCCCGAATAAGCATCTAAAAAGTAATAGAATTCATTATCTTCCAGTCGATCTAACATCTGATCCATAAAAGGCAACAGAAAATGGTCCTTCCGAGTAGCTTTATTTAGCTTTCTATAGTTAACACAAATTCTCCAACCAGTAACAGTTTTCGTTGGAATTAACTCTTTACGCTCATTTTCAACAATCGTGATTCCACCTTTCTTCGTCACATACTGCACCAAACTAACCCACGAACTATCTGAAATAGGATAGATGATTACTGCATCTAACCATTTGATCACTTTATTTCTCACGACTTCCTTCATAATAGGATTGAGCCTCCTTTGCCCATCAATTCAAGCTCTTTCACTTTCCTCTAGAATAATTTTTTGCATGCAAAATGAAGGGCTTATACATCAAATATCAGCTATGGCCTAACCAATTGCTTTCTTAAATTTTTTTAAAACAAAAATTAGTTACTCCTTTTGATCTTTTGTCAGTTCTGCTAAAATAATCACAGGCAAAGTGGAACAGTCACCTAAATAAACGTATTTCAAATGAGAAGGAAGTACCTTTAGTTCGAGTGCAGATGGTTCTTTGATTGACAATTTAGGTTGCACAAATTCTCTGACTTCCAACTCCAACGATTCAAACTGTGTAGATTGAATAAAATTTCTCGGATTGGCTTCCACCAAAGCCATGTTTTCTTCACCTTCTTTATCCTTCAAAGGGTCAAACCCTAAGGCTTTCTCCAATGGATCTTCTTCAAAGGTTTCTATTTATTCTATAACTGAACACTGCTCTGCTGGATTGGGAAATTTCATCACTTTAAGAATGTTAAAAGTTACATGATCATCTTGAACTTGTATGGTGAGTTCGCTTTTCTACACATCAATTAACGTTCTTCTTGTGGCTAAGAAAGGTCTCCCAAGGATAATTGGCACTTCCTTATCTGCTTCAAAATCTAGAATAATGAAATCAGCAAGAAAAATAAATTTATCGACTCTTACCAAAACATCCTCGATCTTTCCTTCGGGGTATGCTAAAGATCTATCCGCTAGCTGGAGCATCGCAGTTGTAGGCCTTACTTCTCCTATCCCTAGCATCTTGAAAATAAACTTAGGCATCAAGTTGATACTTGCTCCTAAGTAACACAAAGCTTTACTATAGTAAGATACACCAATGTTACAGGGTATCGTAAAGCTTACTCGATCCTTGAATTTCAGTGGCGGCTTGTTCTGCAGGAACGTACTGCACTCCTTTTTCAAGGTGATAATCTCATACTTAGTCATTTCTTCTTGGATAGTACATTCTTCATAAACTTCACATAATTCAGAATTTGTTCTAAAGCCTCCACCAATGGAATATTGATGTGTAATTGCTTCAAAACATCCAAAAACTTCTTGAATTGCACCTCATGTTTCTGCTTGTGTTGTTGAAATCTTTTCGGATATGGAGGTGATGGAACTTTCGGTTGAACCGGACAACTCTTCTGAGTAGGTAAATCTACATCCAAAGAAGATGTTAAAGCATCTGAATTCACTAAGTTAGGATTTACCTTGTCAGTCTTTGTAATTTTTTATTCTTTTGGTGTAGGAATTTCAATAGTTGGTTGACTTTCCTCCTTTTCTACAGGATCATCTTCGACATCAATCAATCGGGGTTCTAGAATTTTACCACTTCGCAATGCCACTGCCTTGATCTATTTTTTACCCAAGTTTCATGGATTTTTAGTATTGCTCGGCAATGTTTCTTGTTGTCTATTACGAAGCTCCGTAGCTAACAGACCCATTTTGTTTTCCAAATTTTTCAGTATTGCTACTTGGCTCTGGATCAAAGCATTATTCTTTTCCATGTACGCTTTCAACAAGTTCTCCAAACTATTTGATGCCTCAGCTTGAGGTTGTTTTAGAGCTTGCTGATTAAACCCTTGAGATTGGTCGGGTCTATGCTGCATAAAATTGTTGTTTGGTTCATTTCCTTGGTTGCTCCAAGAAAAGTTGGGATGATTACGCCATGAAAGATTATAGAACTCGGACTGGGGTCTTTGTCCACTCTTATTTTAATGTTGGTTCCCCACATAGTACACTGACTCGGGATTCGATGGGCAATTCTCGAAAGAATGACCTTCTCCACAGTACACATAGGAAACTACTTAAAATGGACTTAGAGGCTGAGCTATAAAATTGTTAGCACTATTAGCGGTAAACTACTTTAACATAGAGGAAATAGACGATACCTGAGCTGATAACAAAGTGAGAGCATCAACTTTATGAACTCCAGCTATACGTCTGCCTGAAGCTGTTCGATTTGTTGGCCATTGATAATTATTACTCGCGATCCTCTCAATGATCTCATAAGCCTCATTATAAGACTTAGACAAAATTGCATCATTCGCAGAAGCATCTACCATCAATCTTATATGTGCATTGAGACCATTATAGAATGTCTCCAACTAGATACAATGAGGGATCCCATGATGAGGACACTTACGAAGTAACTCCTTGAATCGCTCCCAAGCCTCATACAAAGACTCGTTATCCAATTGATGGAAAGTTGTAATCTCGTTCCTCAACTTAGCATTCTTGCTAGGTAGGAAATACTTTACCAAAAATCTCTCTGCTAATTCTTGCTATGTAGATATGAAACTTGGTGGCAATGAATTGAAGCATGCTCGAGCTCGATCTCGCAACGAGAATGGAAACAACTTCAACCTCAGTGCGTCTTCAGTCACACCGGCTATCTTGAATAAACCACTCACCTCCATAAACAATCTAAGATGGAGATGTGGATCTTTCGTGGGCATACCACTAAATTGGCCCATCGTTTGTAGCATTTGAAACATCACTGGTTTCAATTCGAATTGGGTTGCCTCAATATTTGGCCTTCTAATTCCTGGATTTAACTCACTGAAAAGTGGCACAGCATATTGTCTGATGCATCGATCCCTATCATCGGCAATGAGGATAGGATTT
This sequence comes from Gossypium hirsutum, assembly GCF_007990345.1. Classification (NCBI taxonomy): domain Eukaryota; kingdom Viridiplantae; phylum Streptophyta; class Magnoliopsida; order Malvales; family Malvaceae; genus Gossypium; species Gossypium hirsutum. Next base: position 79,309,045 of record NC_053433.1, read on the forward strand.
CGTACATGATCGGCTTCATTACCTTGGTCTTGATTTTGATTTCCAAGGTCTATCTCGACTTGTCTTTGAGCTGTTCGTTCACGTCTTCTTTGTCTGAAAGTTCGCTCAATTTCAGGGTCTAGTGGGAGTAAATCGATAATCTGATCTATGCTCATAAACACCTGAAAAGAAAATCACAAAATTAAAAAGAATAAGTTAGTAATGTTAGAAATAACCAAATTGAAAATAAATAATTTCACAAAAAATTACTATGGCAACAGTTGACAATCCCTGGCAACGGCACTAAAAACTTGTAATGCTCAGGTTTGTGCAAGTGTACACAATCGTTATCAAGTAACAAGTAAGTATCGAGTTATCATCACCACAAGGATTGTATTCGTGCTAAGTCACTTAATTATAAATATTATTAACAACTTGGTAAATAGAGACACAATTTAACTTGGAAGTATTGATTAAAAATATGTAAAATTAATCTAGATGCAATGATCCCTAATGTGATTTATCCTAACCTGCAACTATATGAATGAAATAGGCTTTAGCAGAATTAACACAATAAACAACAATTATAACATAAATAAGCTAGGACAATTACTTTAATTAAACTCAAATTATTATCAACATACTTATCAATATTCGGAAAAACATTCCATGGCAACTCGATCTTTCATGAGTTTGGAAACCACATAGGTCCTTTCAGAATCCTTTACTTAGTAAATACGCATTTTACTGATCCTTATTTACTAAGGGTTTCTTAGTATTCCTGCGAGGTAACAGGGACGTGTTAGGTTTGTAACAGTTTAATCACACAAATCTAAAAACTATGCAGATAACTGAGCCTGGTTAAGGTTGTTATGTAACCTACAATTTAATCGGGTTAGGATCTAAATTGAGCATGCACATTTCAATTATGTGTCCATTAGTCGTCGTCTGGTTAAGATCGCTCAACTAATTCAGGTGCATTTCAATCACGTATGAACGAAATACAGACTTGATTTTAATTGAAAACATGATCGATTGAGGCACAAACATTATAAGCATGAATCAAATAAATATTATTCAATCAAAATAATCATCCTAGCTTAAATAAAATTAAGCTATCATTGTTGTAAACAAGAAAAGTAAACACATAGCAAACATTCTTGGATTAAATTAAAGAAAAGAAATATTAAACCCAATTCAAAGTGACTGCCATCCAAGACTCTAACTGACGAGGGCTCCTTCATTCCTTCACTTCGCTCCTTTGCTGATGGCTCTCCTAGGTAGCCGACCAAAGGCTCTTTAAGAAGCTAATTTACTAAAAATCTTTATACAAAGATGATGATAGGCGTGAGGGCTAAGACAGTTGAGAGAGGAGAGAATGATGAATGAGTGAGGGATGAAGGATGAGGGATGATTAGAAAAGTGAGAAATAGGGTCTTATTTATAGGTGAGGCAAGGGAGCTAGTTTGCTAAAAATAGGAGTGTCCATCTTTTCCAAATTCATCCAAGGGTGGTCGGCCTTTATTTGTGGAAATGTGGCTAATTGTTGCTTGATTTAAGTGCCACAACATCATTAGGATCAGGACTTGGTCAATTGCAAATCTTCGGGTAAATCTCTGATTTCTTAAACTCTTCAAGGACCTTGTGGAATTAAACCAAAATTTGATTTATGAACATCCATATGCAGCCAAATTTTGGGTGGACTTGGTCCTCCATTTGGATGGTTTTGTAATCAACATAAAGCTCTCAGACCTGTCTAGCAATAGTAGATAATTTAGAGGACCAAAGAATGTAATTTAGCCACTTTAATTAATAAATTTACTTAATTAATTAAAACCCAATTTATTAATGAAATATATTAAAATAAATTATTAAATATAACTTTATATTTTATTATTTAATTTAATCGTGCATGACCCACTTTATAGCTTAAAAATATAATAAGCTCAAATTAATATAGAATAAGCCATTTTCTACATGAAAACTATATAATAAAGCATAAAATCACATTTTAATAATTTCTATGTCCTAATTTCATATTTTCATATATTTCATTAATTATTAAGCAATTACTTGGTTTTAACAACAAATTTAATTAAAAAGGTGACGAATTATATAGGAAAAATCTATATTTTTCAGTTTACACATCCCTGGTAGCTACTGTGGATAGGGAACTACAACAAACAGAGGCTACTAGGAAGTTGTTACAGTTTCACTTGAAGAGATCCCAAGATCGGATGAAACAACAAGCTGACAAGCACTGAACAGAGAGGTAGTTTGAGGTAAAGGACTTTGTTTACCTGAAACTCCAACCTTATAGACAACATTCAATGAGGAGAATCCCGAATCAAAAGCTAACTCCCAAGTTTTTTAGGCCTTTCAAAGTGGAAGATAAGGTCGAAAAGGTGGCTTATAGGCTCAAACTTCCTCAAAGATCTCGTGTGCACCCCACCTTCCATGTCTCACAGCTAAAAAGGCATGTTGGTACAGCTCCTGTTCAGGCTTACTTACCAGTCATCGATGAACAACTTGGGCTAAGGAACCTGCTAAGATCTTAAAAAGAAGAATGGTGAAAAAGGGCAACATTGTGGTCACCGAGGTTTTAGTGGAATGGGCACACTCATTCCCAAAGGATGCTACATGGGAACCCTTCCAACAGCTCAAGGAGAAGTTCCCAGACCTTGATCCTTGAGGTCAAGAATCCTTTCCAGCAGAGGGTATTTGTCCCGAGCTAGAATTAAACCATGAAAAAACGAAGTGTTTCAGAGGAAAAAATGAATGAAACGATACGTATAAGAGTTTAGTTAAACGAGGTGCTTAGCTTCATTAATTACTGTTTAATTTACCATTTGTTTTAACCAACTTTTAAAGTTGTATTTCCTTAGATTTTCCTTTCCTTTATATTCGATGACAAGGACCAAAGGCAATTATGCAAAAATGAATGCTATTGTGCCAGATTTCTTCCTCTGATTTCTCTCAAATATCTGTCTTTTCTCTCTATTATCTCTTCTCTCTCCTGTCAACAGTCGTACCATTAGTATGCTTTTTCTAAACTTCTGTATACAACCATTCGTGTATGCTTTATGCATATATGTTACTGAAAATCTGATTTAATTGCTGTGATGTAACCTCCAAATGTTTGGCTAAAGAAAGGTCGAAATATGCTTTGTATCTAATATTAAGGAGGTTTGCCTTTTAATTTCAAATTTCAATGTTTGTTAATTTTCGTATAAAATATCAATTCTAACTTTCTATCACAAGTTGCTTACTGATATAATACGTAAAACTGAGACGTTATAATTCAAGCGTTCTTCATCGACACTAACCAAGTGCCAAATTGTGAATTAAACTGCATATTTCACTTTTACTCAATTCTTTATTGACACCAACAAATATTGAGTATAACGGTAAGATACATTGTACTCTAAAAAATACATTCGAATTTTCACGATATCGGAACATAAACAACAAAATGAACAAGAATGATAAAAAAATTCTTTACCCGCAGAGTACAATCCACAATTTTCAACTACTTTTTGAAATTACATGTAAGGTTTCCTAATGTTTTAATAAAATATACTTTCAAAAAAAATATCCAAAGTTATTGAAAATACAGAAAATTATAATTAATTAAGTTCAATAACTTAATTTAATGAATATATATTTTGAAAGTTCTTTAAGAAAACAAATTTATATGCACCAATACTAATTAATATCGATCAATAATGACACATGTCGGTAAAAACCAAAAAAAAAAAATACATTACCTGTATCATTTAGGTTTACCTCAATTAGTACGTATAGACTGAACGACTGGCAGCTTATGGTACCAAACACCAGAGTTTAAAGGATAACACCTTATCTGCGACATCAAAAACAAACATGCCATTGAAGTAGTAACACAAAAACAAGTGCCAAAAATATATTACTTATCAAAGGCAGTTTTAAACAACTGAATAAAAGCAGCTCCCCACTGTAACACCAATTTCTGAAACAATCATAAAGGACCTCTAATATGAACAAAACAGACTTCCGTGACATTCATAAAACTCATACGACAAGCTCATCCCTATCTATGGCCTCAACAGCTCAGCCGTTCAACCTGGCGATATAAGAAATGGAATGGATCAAAATTGGACAACTCCGTAAAACATAAACTAAACCGGATGATATTATATCTTAGCTCAATAAATGTCGAGTAGAAATGAGTAAAGAAAAAGGGTATGTGAAAAAACAAATGAAAAAGAATGGGTCTTATTGAACAATGGAGTGTAACCAAGATTTCAAACAATGGGAAACTCCCATAAATACCTCTGCAGTCCTATAGGCCTCTCAGTCCTTAATCCTTTGACGTGGTTGAGTTTACATCTAATGAAGAATCTTTCTGGTTGGGGGAAGGCATTGAACCTCTAGCTCTCATCTCCCCTGTTTGCTCCTGTTGATGATGCAGTTGATGTGGTGCAAACTGATGCTGATGCTGATGCTGATGCTTCTGTGAGTGAATCTGAAGTTGCTGGAACTGCTGTGCTGCCAGAAGAGTATGCTTGGCATGGTTATTTGGGTAGTACTGCTGACTAGCTCCAAAAGATGCAAAGTTCATTATTCCTCCACCATTCGGCATAGATTGAACAGTCAGCATCTTCAGATGCCAGATTTCCTCTTTCATTGCATCATTTAATGCTATCGAACAACAACAAAGGGAGAAAATATAATAAATATTAGCAACAATTAAAAAAGCTCAAATATGATTGAGGTGCAGCCTAACTAATTTGCAAGCCAAAAGTTGAAAACCTACTTTGAGAGCCATAAGTAACATTGAGCTAATTAATAACCTCTTTACACTCTCAACTGTAAGTAAAACTCATATCTACAAGAAGTCCACAAAAGGTCAACATTTCTGGCAGGGTATAGCACAAGATTAATATAATATCAATATATGTTATCACACTTGAAATGAAAGAGCTGAAGCTTGACTAAACAAGGAATGAGATAAAGAATTTCCATCATCAGGTTAATAACTTATCTAATCAATCTCCAAACTGTCCACATGTAGCTCATTAGTGAACGTTTTACTATAGCCCAAAGTTAAAAGGACAACTCCTTACTGCTACAAGCATAATATCACTAATAAAGTAATAAAAACCAACTAAATTGCATTAGATCTTATTATCTTCCTGTGGCATTTACACCAATCCCCGGTATCCCGAAAGCCCCAAACCCTATTCCCAACCATAACCAATTGCATACAGGCTTTTCTAGTCTGACCAAAACAAAATAGTATTGCACTACAACCACCGACCTCACATCCATACAACCTCACATCCATACTAATGGTTACAAGATCTCGAATCTTAGCCATTTCTCTCAATTATATAACTGATGGAAAAAGCAACACAAGTGCTTAAAGGAATTTAAGATATAGTTGGAACAATGGCAATAAACAATTATTTACTTATTACAGTAATGAACCTTTCTATCTTTAGGAAGAAAAAGTAAGAGATACTATAAACTGCTAATTCAATCAAATTAGTTCCAACTCTTTGTTGTACAGGAAATCACACTTAACTCCAAACAACAAGTTAAGCATATATATATAAACCTAGCATTCAATTATCGCTTATAACAGCATCGGAAATCCTATCACCAAAGGACATTTTCTAACATATGATCAAATGCTGTAACTCCTAGGGGTAAAATTGTTGCCTCCAGAGCATTTTCAAGTCTGAGAAACAACATATTGCACTCTTATGATGATAAATTAGCAGTAGGAAGTTCCCGGAAGTACTATTTCTTTACTAAAGTATAAGATCCATATCAGTGTATAATGACCTTCAGACAAAATAACAGCACATTGAAACAATGGGTAGCATCTCAGGAACCAGATGCCAATTGTACCAGTATTTGGACCACCCCCAGCTCAAGTTTATGACAATAAAGACTAAGGTGTAGATCTCTCTCCCTGCCTTCATACACACAGCACCCCTGCTATTAAATGTCTAGAACGGTAAGTATATGTGAAGAACGCATATCGAACTCATTGCAGCTTCAATCTAATTTACTATATCAGTCTCCATTCAACCAAATTATCACATGTAAAATCTTTCAAACCAGCAATAGATATCATACAGTCCATAATGTCTTTCCATTAATAATAATGATAATAATAATCATAGATCAATAAAGCAAGGATATTGGTTTAGCCGAAAAGTTTTCGGGAGGTACTCACCGTCTTGCAAGTGAACTTTTTGTTCCATTGCTTGCAAGCGCAGTTTCAACTCACTATTTTCAGCTGTCAAACCATTGGTGTCTCTCTGCTCATAAGTTACCATGAGAAGAGTCAAATGAATAATTAGATCTAAAGAATAAAAGAAAAGAAACATAAAAGTAAAAGAAAATGAAAACAGACCCTTGAATCTGGACACTGGTATAGGAAACAAAAGAATAGAAGGTGCTGGGCGAATGAAACTACCTGTACTAGAGTAAGCTGGGCAGAGAGTGATGTTGCTTCTGTTTGAAGTGTCTGTACTTTCCGCTCAAGCTCGGCTATATATCTCATCTTCCTTTCCTTTGACCTAGCAGCGGATTGCCTATTCGCCCAGATCCTATTACATGCCAAAGACAAGAAAACATGGCATCAAAGGGACAAAACATATCAGGGTAACAACATCCGTTCCTGTTCGGGAAGAGAAGAAATCAAATGGCAAGAGGAAGATTGTCTGAGTGAGAGGGGAAGAAGGGGACAGAATGAAAATTTATCAAGAGGCACAAACATGAGACAAAAAAAAAAAAAACAACTAAAACATAGGCAATTGCACTAGTTCTAAGCTAGTTTCAACTTAGAACATAGTTTCATTGTCTCTCTGCCATCATATCCTTATGGAAATGGTCTCAAACTTACAACAGGAGGCTTAATACTTGAATTTATCCCGACTAATTAAAAAATTAATAACATTCTAGGGGAGCACGATGTTCGATTCGTTCACTAACACGCAACACACCCATATCTCTATGTCCAGTCAAGAGTTCGATTACACCTACAATCCAAAATCTAAAAGCCAAACTCATAAAAAGGAAACTACAGGAAAAGAATAAAATCCCAACCTACTTTTATCATGAATCTTTTTAACTTAATTCATAATCAAATACTTAGCATGTCAAAGAAATTGAAATGAACCAAAAATAAAAAATTAGAACCTCTTAGCACGCTTGGGATCAATAAGAGCAAGCTCAGCAAGGTTAGCAGCGGACATAGCTTTCTTAGAATCAGCAGGTGAGACCTCTTCCGAACCAGACATAAGCATTTCCGGCTTAATACTCGTCGAGCCATCCATCGACTGGCTGTGTTGATGCCTTACTCTAGGCTTCATTGAAGACCCAATACCATTACTAATATTTTCCCCAGACGACAATCCCGACTTCGCTGGGACAGCCACCGGAGCAGCCGCTTCGGACGACTCGCCAACCTGACACGTGGAGGTGGCAGAAGAAGAATTGAACTTATCCATATCGAGATATATAGAAAACAAATCCTCCTCTGCTTCGTCCGAATACGAAGGCCCGTCGGCCGCCCCGACGATGCCGGTATCACTGTCGAAGCTAATATCATCAGGAAGAGTAAGTATTTCAGAATGGGCACGGCGGTGGCCTAATTTCTTTGGTGGATTATCAGGCATTTTGCTAATATCATGACTGAAATGATTGTTTTCCGAAGTTTGACCGAAACTACCCTTTTCGGTTTTCGGATTGAAATTGTTTGGAGCAATTCCAGAAGATGAAAAACCCGAAAATCGACCTGACGGTGGCAGTAAGCCAGGGGATTTATCCTTTTCCATTTAAGGAAAAATATAATATTGTCAGATTTTTTTCCTAAAAAAAGGAACTAAAATTCAAGTCAAATCTTTAGATTTTCCGAAGTAAAACCCAAAGGAGAACAAAGATCAAATACTTGGGGGGGCTGGGAATAAGTGTAAAAACAAATGGAAATAGCAATTAGAAAGGAAATACGTAAAAATAAAGTAAAAATTGACTGAGAAATTGGTTTAGCAAATGAAAAAGGAATATTTTGAGGGAAAAAAAAGAAATCCAACTCTAGATCTTCAAACTAAATGAAGGAAAAGAAGAAATCAGTTAAAATACAGGAAAAGAAAATGGGAGGAATGGACGACCAGCTTTTTACATATAAGGAATCGAATTGAAGGAAATCAATAACATGGCCGGAAAGGAATGGGAAGGAAAATACATTTCCTAGAGAATGAGAGATCTGAGAGACTTGACTCTTAGTTGATAAATTTCCTGCCATTTTTATAAATAGTTGCTGGCTGAAATTAGTCTGAATGTATTGTACATTTCAGACAGAAAATATCCTGAACAAAGTAGACAATTACTAGGGTGTCCTGAGGTACAGTGTTGTTTATGCTGGGGAAAACTGTAAGTTGCCGAGTGCGGATGTTGAATTAGATAAGCGCGGGTAAATATAAAAATATGGGACTTATTTGGGTGTGATTAGTGTGTACATATGAGCAATTGAGCCTGATCTTCTGGGATTAGATACGCCCCAAAAATTTTAATTCAAGTATTGCATATGATATTTAATTCTGTATAACGTATACTAGGTTTATGTCACATTCCTAACTATTATACTTATTAAAATTTTGGTAAAACTTTAATATAAGTTTTTGTATAGTTGATTTTAGTTTTTTTATTATTTAAATAAACATTTTAATTTTTTTTATTTTATGTTTAAAAAGTTAACATTTTAGTCCTTACACCTTTAACTTTTCTATTAATGAAATATCGTGACTTAACCAAATTATGAATAATTTAAACACAACAATTATGTAAAAAAATAAATAGTATCGAAAACAATTTTGGGGTAAAAGCAAAATCAATTTTTTACTTCTACCCATTCTTCGAAGTTGTTGTGTAGCTTTTTAATTTAATTTGATAATTGATTTAATGCAAAGACATTCTATTTACGACAATGTTAACCTGCAATGATTAAAATGTTTGCATTTTATGTTGGAAAATATGGATTTCGCATATATAATAAGGGTAATTACATGTTATTATTTACTATCTATTTGGAATATCAAAATCCCAAGATCCGCAGATTTTAAGAAATCGATGAATTCAGGTACACTTCTGCATCTAGTTTTGTTCTTGATTTATTATTGATGATTTGACATGACAGATTCTGGTTTACAGTTCTAATTTTATATTGGATATTATTTACAGTTCTAACAAGTGACATCCGAGCCTTGTCATGTTGAATTATTGAGAACAAATTAATTATTATTTTTTGATTGATTTGTTTTTCAGATTTTATGAATTTAATATTTCGATTATAAACATTAAATCTTTTAAATTTATATTAAATATTTTAGGGTTTGAAATAGAAATTGGCCAAGTGATGATGTTTATGAGGATTTATGTTGAAATTTTAGGGTTTTAATTTTTTTTATGAATTTGGTTTTTGAGGAAATTGTTGTGTGAATCAAATTATAGTTTATTTATATTTTTAAAATTAAAATTTTGTTAAAAGTCGATGTTGATGCTTGCGTTTCATTATGAAACCATATACATTGATTTTTCTTAAATTAATTATGCGTCTAATTTTTTAAAAAAAAAGGAAAATATGTTGAAAAAGATTATTTTGATTCTCGAATGAGGGTAAATTTTTATAGACTTATGTTTTACACCTTAACGTAGAAGTTGTTGCGCAATTAAATTCTGCTAATATTCGAATTGAAGCCCGGTTATTGAATTTAAATTATGAATAAATCATCTATGTTTCAACAGTGTTGCTTTGGTGTTAATTTTGTTCTTTAAGGCCATACATTTTATATATAGATAAATAAGAAAGAATAAATGTCAAGTAAATTTTGCTTCTTCTTTTTTTATGGCAAAGTTAAAGAATGAATGAATTTAATTTAGTAGTTATAAATTTTGGTATTCAATGTCACGAGTTTTTATGGTTTTGATTATTATATTTAGGTAAAATACATATATATGTGTTTGTATTGAACTCGTGTTTGATTCAATATAGTTTTGAATTATTGTTATGGTTACGAACTTTCGTCAAATTGGTTTGATGGACATTCGTTAAAGGTGTTCTTTTTTATACGGATATATGTTCATTTTTTATTTTTTTGTGCTTTGATGTAAACTTATGATAACCATAATATATATTTAAAGAATTTAGTTTTAAGTTTAGTTCTATAATATTAGGTTTTGGCATTTTCTTGTTTCAAATATTTAGTTAAATTATGATGATATGGTTTATTGTATAAATTATCGGATATGTCAATTATTATGATTTTGCTTTTGAGATTTATTAGCTTGAAAATATTTTTCCAAGTATTCATGCGAATCTATGTTTAATCATAAATATAATTTTGGATTTACACGGAATATGCAGGGTAAATTTTTCTATTTGATTTTGAATACACATATATGCTTGAATCACTTTGGTGTTTTGTCTATGCCAAAATTATGAATACATGTGTTTGCTAATGATTTGACCTTGAATCATTACATTATTTCTGTTTAGTTTTGACATATATGATTTTAAAAAAATTAGTCAAAGATTAAGATTTATGGTTTTTTAATTGCACTATTAATAAGACATTCTTATTTTAGGTTATTTTGGAAACTGTAGTGCAATAAAAAAAATAGTTTTGACCTTTGATTGTTGGGTAAATTTTAAATTTGAATATTGATATGTTTATATATATATATATATATATATATATTAAAATAACTTAATTGAAATAATAAGTTGCCAAAATGATCTCTGTTATTAAAACTATTTTGTTTTAAAATATAAAAGGTTGTATGGATGTAACTTAAGCTACATTAATATTGATCGGCCCAAAGGAAGGCTAAAAATATTACATGTGTAACTGCGGTAATAAACGTGTAACGATTATTTGATTTTACATGTAAGTAATAAATCGACCAAACGAAGATTTATTATTCGACATGTTCTTATTGTCAATATTTGATTACTACACCAAGATATCACTTACAAGTTAATATTTTGTCCAAAGATGAAATATTAATGGAGTGTCCGATATATTGATATGAGATTTTCCTTTATTCAAATTATTTGATTTAAATTTAAAGTCTTATGTGAGGTTATTTTGATTTATTCAGTTATTATTATATTTGCGAACATCACTATATGTTGTTTTGGGATGATTATATATACATATATACAGTATTATCTTTAAATTTAATTGAAAGATGAAATTAAGAAAAATATTTTGAAACAAATAAATCCATATTTTGGCTTTGATTTTTAATTAAGAATGTCTAATATTTTAAATAGATTAGTTGAAACAAAATGCCGCCAAAGTGACCTCTTTTGCGTAGATTAGTTTATTTAAAATATTAAGATGATTACATATTTTTGTGATTCATGCATTTATTAAATGACCCAAAGGTAAGTTAATACTCAGCAGAATTTCAACGAAAATTGTAGTGATAAATGTGTGACAATTATAAGGTACTTTATGTGAGCAATATGTTAGTCCAAAGATTAATTCATTGTTTGACATAATTTATTGTCAATATTTGATTGCTACAACAAGAGTACCGCTTACTGTTAATATTACTGTCCAAAGACTTGATATTAATGTTTTGTTTGGCATCTTGAGTTAAGATTAGCCATTATTTTGAATTTATTGTTTACTTATAAATATTAATGTGAGCTTGTTTTTATCTATTTTGTTCTGGATTCAACTAGTTTCTCTTTTGCTACCACAATATCTACTAATTTTATACTCATGTTTAGTGAGACTAATTTTAAAGAATGGAAAAGACATTTACAATGCTTGGTTGTATGGACATAGACCTTGCACTAAGAGAAGAACAACCTACAGCTCTCACTGCTGAAAGCTCCCCTGATGTTAATAGGGATTTTGAGAGGTGGGATCATTCAAATTGCATGAGTCTAATGATAATGAAACACAATGTTCCAGAAGCCTTTAAGGGCATAGAATCTGAAAAGATTACTTAAGCCAAGTGTTTCTTTGATGAAATTGAGAAAAGTTTTGCTAAAAATAATAAGGTTGAGATGACATCATTTCTGAATTCTTTGATGTCTATGAAGTATAAGGGTCAAGGAAACATGGGGGAGTACATTATGGATATGTTTCATGTTGCCTCAAGACTTAAAACATTTAAGATCGAGCTTTTTGAGGAATTGCTTGTTCTTATGGTTTTGGTATCACTTCTTGCACAGTTTAACCAATTTAAAATTGATTACATCTGTTAATGGGAGAAATGGACCCTAAATGAGCTCATTTCTTATTTGTATAAAAGAAAGAAATGTTGAAACATGATAAGTGTGAAAGTGCTCATTTGGCCAGTCCTCTAAAGACAACAACTTACATTCTAAATAGAATACCCATTAAAACAGTTGTAAAAACACCTTATTAGCTTTGGTCAGGTCGAAAACCTAGTCTAAAACACTTTCACATTTGGGGATGTCCACTTAAGGCAAGCCTTATAGGGCACATGAAAAAAAATTTGACTCCAAAAAAGTGAACAACTACTTTATTGGTTATTTTGAGTGATCTAGGGGTCAGGGGCGAAGCCAGGGGGCTGGCATGGGCCCCGGCCCCCCTAAAATGTAAATTTGGTCTTTTGGCCTTTAAAATTTTTTAAAAATTTTAAATTAGTAAAGGTAAAATTTCACTTTGACCCCCTCTAAAATTATAAAAATTCGATTTAATCCTTTACAAATTATAAAGATATAAACTATAAAAAATTAAAATTTTATCCGGCCCCTCTAAATATTTATTCTGGCTTCACCCCTACTAGGGGCTATGATTTTAATGATCCCATAATAAGGAATATTTTTTAGATGAGAAATGCAACATTTTTTGAAGATTTTGACTTTGGAGGGAGAAATAAAATTAGAGACATTGCTTTTGAAGAGGAATTAAATTCTAACTCAGTTCATGCTATCACTTTTGACTATGTTCAAGTTCTCATACCTACCATTGATCAATAAGTGAATCTAGAACCTCAATAAGACAATGTTGGACAACTCTCTATTCAAGATGAGGTAATTGTTCCAAAAAAACAAACTCAACAACCTCAAGAACGAATGTCATTAAAAAAGGTCCACTAGAAAAAGGATTATAATGGCTTTAGTGGAATATTTTGACCTTAAGTTGCATCAGATGAACATTAAGTTAATGGTTTCTTAATGGTAACATTGATCATGCATTTATATGGTGCAACTAGAAAACCTTGTGTCTAATGATGCAAAGTTAATTATTTGCAAATTAAAGAACTTCATCTATGGGCTTAAGCAGACTTCTCATCAATAGTATTACAAATTTTACCAAATGATTATCTCATTCAGTTTAGAGATGAATTTGGTCGATAATTGTATATACCACAAGTTCAATGGGAGTAAGGTTCTATATTTGGTTTTATATATTAATGGCATACTGCTTGTCAATAATAAGTTAAGTCTTGACCAATAACCCAAGAATGATTTTGAGATTAAGGAAATGCATAAGATTCCCTACGTCTCAAGAGTGGGGAGTCTACTGTATGCTCAGTATGTATGCGTCCGAACATTGCGTACATTGTTGGGATGTTAGGTAGATATTTAAGCAACCCTGGTATGAACCATTGGTTAGCAGGCAAGAGGGTTATGAGGTATCTTCAGAAAACAAAAGTTTACATGCTCACATATCGGAGGTATGATAAGTTAGAGATCATCAAGTATACAGACTCTGATTTTGATGGAATATTAATGCAAAATTTTGTCACTAGGGTGCAAATTGTGACAATAATTGGTAGTCATTTATTCCAATAACAACAAAAGCATATCAAAGTCAAAGCACATAGACTTGAAGTTCTTGGTTGTGTTAAAGTAAAAGTTCAGAGTGTTAGGTGTCTATAAAGCATATTGTAACAAACTCCAAAATTGTGGATCCGCTTATTAAGGGACTACACCAAGGTTTTTCATGAGCACATTGCTCATATGGGTGTAATATCATTTAAGGATATTTGGTTTTAGTGGGAGTTTGTACTTTTAAATGCTTTTATGTTATAGACACATTTTCCGTTATTTTAGTTTACAGATATTAAGTTTATTTTCTGTAGAAATAAAGTTTATTTGGTTTATTCACACTCTGGTTTTTGTAAGATTTGATCTCACTAAGGTTTAAGGAGGACTAGTTGGAAATAGACATGTTTAGATCATATTGCATGTAATTTCCATAATTGATCTATGTCATTTGGTTGTGTTAATATACATGATCAGGGATGGATTTAGATACGATATATGTAATGAAAGTCACATTGGTTCTATGTTAACATAATTAATGGATGAGATTGTTCGGAATACCTTTTGAATATGATAGTAAAAATTTGAGCTCATAAGGTTATAAAATGACATGTAATTATAGAATAATTAGTATATATATGGTCTAAGTGGGAGATTGTTGGAAAATATAGACATCACATATATAATAAGGGTAATTGCATGTTATTATTTACTATCAGAAAGGTTAGCCCAAATTAAAATTGATCTAATTTGGTTATGGTTTATTGAGCTTTAATTATTAAATAAAGTATGAGTCAAATATGTGTAGATACTCTAGTAACTAATTTTTAATTGATGATGGGCTGATTAGAAATTAGGGCTAATGTAGCAAAGTTATATATATTAGGGTTATGGTCCCCAAATTACACACAATGTAACTTTTCTAATATCCCATCTTTAGAAAAGGGAGAGTCATCTTCTCTAGATTACTTGTGTGTGCTAATTTGGAAGATTAAAACTCCAAGATCCGTAGATTTCAAGACAATGATGAATTTAGGTACGTTTCCGCATCTAGTTTTGTTCTTGATTTATTCTTGATGATTTGACATAACAAATCCTGATTTACAATTCTAATTTTATATTTAATAGTGAGGGACTAAAATGAACTTTATAATATGGTACAAAGACTTGAGCAAACTTTATCATATTAATATTTGTTACTTCGTATATAAAAGAATATTTTAATAGTATTTTGATTGAGTTTGTGTCCGATTGACTCTGGATGTAATATCCTGAATTAGGGCTTAATCGGAATAGTGGTTTTGTGACCACAAATCCGAGATAGAAATAATTATTTTATAATTATTTTGATGAATATGATATGATTGCATGATTGTGTGAAAATTTCGTGATGAAATTCTATGCCTAAAGTACTTAAATTGAAAGTAGGGACTAAATCAAATAAGTTGCAAAATTTGCATTCTAGAAATTTTTAGTATGAAATTGTTTTGGAATATTAATGAGGAGGTCTTAAATAGAAATTTGACCAATTTTAAGTTCATGGACAAATTTAGGACATGGAAGGAATTTTTGGAAAGTTTAGTAGTAAGGGTATTTTGGTCATTTAGTTATTAAAATGAATTAAAAACAAAATTAAAAGCCAATTTTTGTCCATCTTCTTCATTAGGCCGAAATTTCAAGGTTTCTCCATAGCTAGGGTTTGTTTCAAGCTTCCAAGCTCCATAGTAAGTGATTCTAAGCCCCGTTTTTAATGATTTTTACGTTTTTGAGATCCCGGTAACTCGATAAAGCTTATGTTAGCAATAATTTAACCTAGGGTTTATATTTGGAAAAATACCCATAGGTGAAATTTGTGTATTTTGATGTTTTATGGTAGAATATGAAGTTTTAAATTATGTTAGACAACTTGTACTACTCGATTTTAAGCAAAAACGAGAAAAAGGGCTTAATCGGTAAAAATACCTAATAGTCACAAGTACATGTTAGAGTGAGAATTTGATGTTGCCATAGAAGAGAAAAGTGATCAGCATGTTGTAAAACATAAGAATAAGGAATAAAATTTAATCCCGAGCCTAGGGGCAAAAATGTAAATATGCAAAAGTTTAGGGGTAAAATTATAATTTTGCCAAAATTTGAGTTAAGGATTAATTTGATAATGTGAGTATTAAATAAGCTAAATTTGTTATTTTAGATCAAGAAAGACGTGGAATCGACCTCAATCGAGGAAAAGAAAAGATTGTGGACTAAATTGCAAAATTTTTGTATTTTGGTACCAAGGTAAGTTCATGTGTAAATAAAGTAGCATAATTGTTATTTTTAAGTTATTGATGTTAATTATATGTTATGCTGAATTTTATTATGAAATGTATACTTTGTGGTTAATTTCAAATAATATGTAAATTATGTGAGCTACTTGTTAAATATAATTGTTACCGAGTATTGATTTCGGCATTCTACGGAAGACGACAAGGATAAGTGTTCGAGGAAAAAGCCCATTTGAACCTTAGGAATAGATTAGGATACAAGTGACATGTCACTAGGATGGTTGAGCATTCGAACTCGTTGAGTTGAGTCCGAGTTCACTTATGGATGCGAATGTCCGAACTCGTTGAGTTGAGTCCGAGTTCACTTATGGATGCGAATGTCCGAACTCGTTGAGTTGAGTCCGAGTTCACTTATGGATGTGAATGCCCGAGCTCGTTGAGTTGAGTCCGAATTCGCTTATGGGCGGGTTACATGATTGATTGATTTCATATATGACACTTATGTGCAAGTTATCCATGTATCCGAATTATATTCCGATGTGTTCAACGGGTAAAGTTCTACTCAAATGGAGGAATATTCGAGATGTAAAGAGAAGTATTAGTAAGTGATATGAAATGGATATTTTGGACAGGTATGTATTTAACCCTCGAGTTGAGTATTGATACAACCACGATAAGGTAATAAGATGATGAAAAATGATTAAAAATGTGATATGTGTTTTAGTGATGCATGCTAATGTTGATTGGTATGGCATGTATAGCAATATACCTTTTTTGTGTAAATGATCTTATGGTATGGTGATGGAATGGTTGAGGAAATGCTTGATAATGATAAATTATGAAAATGGTTAGTTTAGATTATGTTTGATGTAAGGAAAATTAATAAGATACTTAGTGCATAAAAACTCATAAAAGGGATGAAATTTGCCATAAACAGGATACTGCAGCAACACTGATGCGAGTTTGAAAATTTACTAAAAATCATGGAAATTGAATTTAGTGATGGACTACATATCAAATTGAAGCTTATTATGTCTAGTTTCACATGAAACAAATGAAACAAGTAAAGGAATTATATGTTAGAAGATATTTGAATTTTAGTGAAACAGAGTCATAGCAGTTTCTGAATCCCCTGTTCCAACTTTAGAAATTCACCATAAATTGTAAAAATATAATTAGGTGGTGTATTTTATATTCTCAGAATCCTTATTGATTCTAGTTTGAGGAGAAATAAACCTCATAGTCATATGAATTTTTTACAGAGAGAAATATGGTTCGTAGTAAACAGAGGTCAGACCAGTCAAGTCCTGAAACAGGGGTAACTTTAACTAATAAACTGTACTAATTGGCCCAACCAAAAATTCTAGAAAAAAATTAGTAGATAGTTATATGAGTCTAGATCCAGGAAAAATTTATGGATCTTGATTTCGAGTTTCGTAACTCGAGATATGATTTTTCTTGTGACTGTGATGCAAGTAGCTTAAAAGCTGTGAATGTAGAAATAAATAATCCAAAGTTCTAAATATGTTAAATTAAGCTTAGTAACACCTCATACTCGACTCCGGCGACGGTCTCGGGTGTGGGGGCGTTACATTTGGTGGTATCAGAGTAGGTTTAGTCGGTTCTCGGATTACGTGTTGTATGTACGGATTTTGCTATACATGCCATATGTATGAATTGTGATAGTGTGACGACTTCTGACCTTTTAAAATGATTTTTATATAGTAAATGGATCCCGATCCAGCTGTGGCAGATGAAGTAGAGAGTAATGAGCCAGCTCCGGCTGAAGGGGTAGCGCCGACTGAAAACCCACCCCCTACTGTTGGTCAGGGAGGAAGAGAAAGGGATCGGGAAGCCTTTCTCCAAATGATGAGTGCATGGTACACTGAGTTCGTTCGTACGAACCCAAATGTACGACCTCCCCCACCTCCCCCAATTCCTCAACCTATGCCTCCGGTGCCTTAGGGAGTGGATATGATAAAATTTCACAGAACCCCCGTTGACAGAATTCGTAAACAAGGGCTGAAGAATTTAGAGCAAATATTGATGATGATGTAGAGAAAGCAGAGTTCTGGCTTGAAAATTCTATCCGGGTATTTGATGAATTATCTTGTACACCTGAAGAATGTTTGAAATGTGCTACATCTTTGTTGAGAGATTCAGCCTATAATTGGTGGAAGACTTTGATTTCGGTAGTACCGAAAGAGAGGGTAACCTGGGAATTCTTTCAAGAAGAGTTTCGGAAGAAATATATTAGTGAAAGATTTATTGATCAGAAATGTAAAGAGTTTCTTGAGCTGAAGCAAGGTAATATGACAGTCTCAGAATATGAAAGAGAGTTTGTACGATTGAGTAAGTATGCCAGGGAATATGTTCCTACAGAAACCAAGATGTGCCGACGATTTGAAGACGGGCTTAACGAAGACATTAAGGTATTTGTTGGGATCCTTGAACTAAAAGAAATGGTGGTACTTGTCGATCGAGCTTGCAAGGCTGAAGAATTACTGAAGAAAAAGAAAAAGGTAGAATCTGAAACACGAAATTGGAAGAAAAGACCAATGAGTAATGCACCCTCACAGCAAACCGGAAAGTCAAGAAATATGAATCCTCGTTCCCAAGTTTCAGCTGGGCAATCATATGGAAATTTTAAGAAGCGAAATGTGGGTCCTAAATCTCAGACTACTTCTGCAGCTAGTGTGGGAAATACGAGATTTGTTAAACCTGAGTGCCAGCGGTGTGGTAGAAATCATTTTGGTCCGTGCAGAGCAAATGAATGTTTTCGATGTGGTTCTCCGGATCATTTTATTAGAGATTGCCCAGAGAGAGCTGAGAAAGAAAAATTTCAGAATGTAAAAGCTAGTGGTGCAGATTCGAGGGGAAGGTATCCGAGAAAAGCTGGAAGTGAAACAAGCAGTAAGAATGTAGCCAGAGATGCAGCAGTTAGATCTGAAGGAAGAGCTCCGGTTAGAACTTATGCTGTTAAAGCGTGTGAAGATGCTTCCTCACCTGATGTGATTACCGGCACATTTTCTCTCTATAATGTTAATGTTATTGCTTTGATTGATCCCGGTTCTACTCATTCATATGTATGCATGAAACTGGTGTCTAGTATGAATATACTTGTTGAGAACACAGAATTTATGATTAGAGTGTCGAACCCGTTAGGCAAATGCGTGATAGTTGATAAAGTAAGCAAGAAATGCCCTTTAATGATTCGGGGTCATTACTTTCCGGCCGACTTGATGTTGTTGCCGTTTGATGAATTTGATGTTATTTTGGGTATGGATTGGTTGACATTGCATGATGCTATAGTAAATTGCAAAGAAAAGGTTATAGAATTAAAATGTGAAAGTGGTGAAATCTTGCGGGTTGAACCAGACAAATCAAAGGCAATATTTAGTATGATTTCTTCGATGTCGGCTCAGAGATATTTGAAAAAGGGTTATGAAGCTTATTTGGCGTATGTAATTAATACAAAAGAAGTTGAAAAGAAAGTTGAATCAGTGCCGGTTGAGTGTGAATTTGCGAACGTATTTCCAGAAGAATTACCGGGTTTGCCTCCAGTCAGGGAAGTAGAATTTGGTATTGATTTGATACCGGGAACAGCTCCGATATCGATTGCTCCGTATAGAATGGCACCAACAGAGTTGAAAGAATTAAAGTCGTAGTTGCAAGAGTTGACTGATAAAGGCTTTGTGAGACCAAGTTTTTCACCTTGGGGTGCTCCCGTGTTATTTGTGAAAAAGAAGGATGGTTCTATGAGATTGTATGTTTATTATCGCCAGTTAAACAAGGTGACAATTAAAAACAAGTATCCGTTGCCAAGAATTGATGATTTGTTTGATCAGCTAAAAGGAGCGACATGGTTTTCAAAGATTGACTTGAGATTTGGGTATTACCAACTGCGGGTAAAGGAGTCGGATGTGCCTAAAACTGCTTTTAGAACAAGGTATGGTCATTATGAATTTTTAGTTATGCCATTTGGGTTGACAAATGCTCCTGCTGTGTTTATGGACTTAATGAATCGCATATTTCGGCCATACCTGGACAGATTTGTTGTGGTGTTTATAGATGATATTTTAATTTATTCAAAGGATGAGACAGAGCATGCTGAACATTTGAGGATAGTTTTGCAAACTTTGAGAGATAAGCAGTTGTATGCTAAGTTTAGTAAAAGTGAATTTTGGCTCCAGGAAGTTGGATTTTTGGGTCATATTGTTTCAGGTGATGGTATACGGGTTGATCCTAGTAAAATTTCAGCCATTGTTGATTGGAAACCACCGAAAAATGTAACTGAAGTTAGGAGTTTCTTGGGGCTAGCTGGGTATTATCGGCGGTTTGTAAATGGATTTTCTATAATTGCGGCTCCTATGACTAGACTACTCCGAAAGGATGTTAAATTTGAATGGACGGAAGAATGTCAACAGAGTTTCGAAGAATTGAAAAAGTTATTAACTGAAACACCAGTGTTGATACAACCCGAATCAGGTAAAGAATTTGTGGTGTATAGTGATGCTTCTCTAAATGGTTTGGGGTGTGTACTCATGCAAGAAGGAAAAGTGGTGGCTTATGCTTCGAGGCAGTTAAAACCTCATGAGAGGAATTATTCTACTCATGATTTGGAATTGGCTGCAGTGGTGTTTGCTTTGAAGATTTGGCGACATTATTTGTATGGTGAAAAGTGTCGAGTATATACCGATCACAAAAGTCTTAAATACTTGATGTCACAAAAAGACTTGAATTTGAGACAGCGAAGATGGTTAGAGTTATTGAAAGATTACGAGCTTGTTATTGATTATCATCCGGGAAAAGCAAATGTGGTTGCCGATGCTTTAAGCAGAAAGTTGTTGTTTGCTTTGAGAGTTATGAACACTCAGTTGAAAATGTCAGATGACGGTTTGATTCTAGCAGAGTTAAGAGTAAGACCGATGTTTTTACAAGAGATTTTTGAAGCTCAGAAAGATGATCAAGATTTGCAAGCCAAGAGAAAGCAGTGTGAAGTTGATACAGAGTCAGATTTCAAAATTGGTTCTGATGGGTGCTTAATGTTTAAAGATCGGATTTGTGTACCGAAGAATGAGGAATTGATTCAAAAGATCCTATAGGAAGCACATAGTGGTTATTTCTCGATTCATCCAGGCAGTACGAAGATGTATAATGACTTGAAGAAAATGTACTGGTGGAGTAGAATGAAAAGAGATATTTCCAAGTTTGTATCAAAGTGCTTAGTTTGTCAACAAGTGAAAGCTGAACACCAAGTACCTTCAGGATTACTCCAGCCTATTATGGTTCTTGAATGGAAATGGGATAAGATTACTATGGATTTTGTTTCAGGATTGCCATTGACTCCGGGAAAGAAAGATGTCATCTGGGCAATAGTTGACAGACTGACTAAATCGGCTCATTTTATTCCGGTACGTACAGATTATTCTCTTAATAAGTTGGCTGAATTGTATATCCGAGAGATTGTTAGACTTCATGGGATACCTTTGTCAATCATTTTGGATAGAGATCCGAGGTTTACCTCACGGTTTTGGCAAAAGTTGCAAGAGGCATTGGGTACAAAGTTAAATTTCAGCACTGCCTTTCATCCACAAACTGATGGACAATCAGAGAGAGTAATTCAGATTCTTGAAGACATGTTCAGATGTTGCGTATTGGAATTTCAAGATAATTGGGAAAGGTACTTACCATTGGTAGAATTTGCTTATAATAATAGTTATCAGACAAGTTTGAAGATGGCACCTTATGAAGCATTATATGGTCATAAATGTCGGACGCCATTGTATTGGACTGAACTCAAGGAAAATCAGATTTATGGAGTTGATTT
Organism: Gossypium hirsutum; assembly: GCF_007990345.1. NCBI lineage: Eukaryota > Viridiplantae > Streptophyta > Magnoliopsida > Malvales > Malvaceae > Gossypium > Gossypium hirsutum. The sequence continues at coordinate 79,330,928 of NC_053433.1, forward strand.
AATAAAAGAAACCGAAGAAAAGGTGAAAGTGATTAGAGATTGTTTGAAAGCTGCTTCAGATAGACAGAAATCTTATGTGGATTTGAAACGAAAAGAAATGGAGTTTCAAGTTGGTGATAAGGTATTTTTGAAAGTGTCTCCATGGAAGAAAGTCCTTAGATTTGGACGAAAGGGCAAGTTAAGTTCGCGTTTTATTGGACCGTATGAAATAATTGAAAAAGTTGGACCAGTAGCATATCGGCAAGCGCTACCACCTGAATTACAGAAGATTCATAATGTGTTTCACGTATCTATGTTACGTCAGTATCGTTCGGATCCTTCACACATAATTTCACCGACAGAAGTTGAACTACGACCGGATATGACTTATGAAGGAGAACCGATTAAGATTTTAGCTCGAGAAGTCAAACAATTAAGAAATAAAAGTGTTGCACTTGTGAAAGTGTTGTGGCAAAAGCATGGGGTAGAAGAGACTACATGGGAACCTGAAGAAACTATGAGAAACCAATACCCACACCTGTTTACCGGTAAGATTTTCGAGGACGAAAATCTTTAAAAGGGGGGGAGAGTTGTAATATCCTGAATTAGGGCTTAATCGGAATAGTGGTTTTGTGACCACAAATCCGAGATAGAAATAATTATTTTATAATTATTTTGATGAATATGATATGATTGCATGATTGTGTGAAAATTTCGTGATGAAATTCTATGCCTAAAGTACTTAAATTGAAAGTAGGGACTAAATCGAATAAGTTGCAAAATTTGCATTCTAGAAATTTTTAGTATGAAATTGTTTTGGAATATTAATGAGGATGTCTTAAATAGCAATTTGACCAATTTTAAGTTCATGGACAAATTTAGGACATGGAAGGAATTTTTGGAAAGTTTAGTAGTAAGGGTATTTTGGTCATTTAGTTATTAAAATGAATTAAAAACAAAATTAAAAGCCAATTTTTGTCCATCTTCTTCATTAGGCCGAAATTTCAAGGTTTCTCCATAGCTAGGGTTTGTTTCAAGCTTCCAAGCTCCATAGTAAGTGATTCTAAGCCCCGTTTTTAATGACTTTTACGTTTTTGAGATCCCGGTAACTCGATAAAGCTTATGTTAGCAATAATTTAACCTAGGGTTTATATTTGGAAAAATACCCATAGGTGAAATTTGTGTATTTTGATGTTTTATGATAGAATATGAAGTTTTAAATTATGTTAGACAACTTGTACCACTCGATTTTAAGCAAAAACGAGAAAAGGGGCTTAATCGGTAAAAATACCTAATAGTCACAAGTATATGTTAGAGTGAGAATTTGATGTTGCCATAGAAGAGAAAAGTGATCAGCATGTTGTAAAACATAAGAATAAGGAATAAAATTTAATCCCGAGCCTAGGGGAAAAAATGTAAATATGCAAAAGTTTAGGGGTAAAATTGTAATTTTGCCAAAATTTTAGTTAAGGATTAATTTGATAATGTGAGTATTAAATAAGCTAAATGCGTTATTTTAGATCAAGAAAGACGTGGAATCGACCTCAATCGAGGAAAAGAAAAGATTGTGGACTAAATTGCAAAATCTTTGTATTTTGGTACCAAGGTAAGTTCATGTGTAAATAAAGTAGCATAATTGTTATTTTTAAGTTATTGATGTTAATTATATGTTATGCTGAATTTTATTATGAAATGTATACTTTGTAGTTAATTTCAAATAATATGTAAATTATGTGAGCTACTTGTTAAATATAATTGTTACCGAGTATCGATTTCGGCATTCTACGGAAGACGGCAAGGATAAGTGTTCGAGGAAAAAGCCCGTTTGAACCTTAGGAATAGATTAGGATACAAGTGACATGTCACTAGGATGGTTGAGCATCCGAACTCGTTGAGTTGAGTCCGAGTTCACTTATGGATGCGAATGTCCGAACTCGTTGAGTTGAGTCCGAGTTCGTGAGATGTAACTAGGCATCCGAACTCGTTGAGTTGAGTCCGAGTTCACTTATGGATGCGAACACCCGAGCTCGTTGAGTTGAGTCCGAGTTCGCTTATGGGCGGGTTACATGATTGCTTGATTTCATATATGGCACTTATGTGCAAGTTATCCATGTATCCGAATTATATTCCGATGTGTTCAACGGGTAAAGTTCTACTCAAATGGAGGAATATTTGAGATGTAAAGAGACGTATTAGTAAGTGATATGAAATGGATATTTTGGACAGGTATGTATTTAACCCTCGAGTTGAGTATTGATACAACCACGATAAGGTAATAAGATGATGAAAAATGATTAAAAATGTGATATTTGTTTTAGTGATGCATGCTAATGTTGATTGGTATGGCATGTATAGCAATATACCTTTTTTGTGTAAATGATCTTATGGTATGGTGATGGAATGGTTGAGGAAATGCTTGATAATGATAAATTATGAAAATGGTTAGTTTAGATTATGTTTGATGTAAGGAAAATTAATAAGATACTGAGTGCATAAAAACTCATAAAAGGGATGAAATTTGCCATAAACAGGATACTGCAGCAACACTGACGCGAGTTTGAAAATTTACTAAAAATCATAGAAATTGAATTTGGTAATGGACTACATATCAAATTGAAGCTTATTATGTCTAGTTTCACATGAAACAAATGAAACAAGTAAAGGAATTATATGTTAGAAGATATTTGAATTTTAGTGAAACAGAGTCATAGCAGTTTCTGAATCCCCTGTTCCAACTTTAGAAATTCACCATAAATTGTAAAAATATAATTAGGTGGTGTATTTTATATTATCAGAATCCTTATTGAGTCTAGTTTGAGGAGAAATAAACCTCATAGTCATATGAATTTTTTACAGAGAGAAATATGGTTCGTAGTAAACAGAGGTCAGACCAGTCAAGTCCTGAAACAGGGGTAACTTTAACTAATAAAATGTATTAATTGGCCCAACCAAAAATTCTAGAAAAAAATTAGTAGATAGGTATATGAGTCTAGATCCAGAAAAAATTTACAGATCTTGATTTCGAGTTTCGTAACTCGAGATATGGTTTTTCTTGTGACTATGATGCAGGTAGCTTAAAAGCTGTGAATGTAGAAATAAATAATCCAAAGTTCTAAATATGTTAAATTAAGCTTAGTAACACCTCATACTCGACTCCGGCGACGGTCTCGGGTGTGGGGGCGTTACACTGGACATCAATTAAGTTAAAGATTTAATACAAATATAGATAATTAAACACGACATAAATATATAAATGATAGTGTGTCAAAACCAACTATAATATGTCAAAATTCTTTGTACTTTTTTGAAATTTAAAATTGAGTCTATATACTGTAGTTTTAAAGCACTGAGTCATTTTACTTTTTTATTTAAAAATCTCGTTCCATTCATCCAATGTTACAATTATAAAAAAAATATAAAATAACTTTTTAGCCTTCGATGTCTTCAACTTTTGTCAATTCGGTCCTTACTTTATTTAAAATTAATTATTTTTATTTTAATAAAAAATCCTAAAGACTTTCAAATTTATTTTTTAAAAATTTCTTTTAGAATTTCAAAAATTATAAGAAATAAAGAAATTAAAAAATATATTATTTACTTTTGGAGTGGTAATAAGGTCAGTCTAAAGTTTGAACTATTAGCTAAGTCAATATTAAATCAGATTTTAATATAATTTTTGAATTAAATTAAAAAATATTGTTCAAATACAATTTTAATATGTATGGAATGAATATGTCAAATTTTGAAGAGATCTTATTACCATTTAAGAAGCAAGTAATGTACATTTTTAAAATTTTGAAACTTTTTATATTTTTATAAATTTTCAAATAAATATTATTAATTTTTTTTATTTTTAAATTTTAAAGAGTTTTTAAATGCTTCATAATATCCATAAATGTTTTAAAATGTTTTAATTTTTTATGATTTTTTTATTGAATATGTAAAATCTTTTAATTTTTAATAACCTTTTTATGCACCTTTAAATAGTAAAACTAAATTGGCAAAAACTGAAAACATTAAAGGTAAAGAAAGACCACCTCATGCATTAGCGTTCATGGGACCGCCTATGTCAATATGAACAAGTTTTAAAGGTTGAACAACCTTTGTACCTTTTGCATTAAAAGATCTTTTGGTCATTTTACCTTTCAAGCAAGATTCACATTGTGGTAGATACATTTCCTTAAGAAAATTTAAGGTGTCATTATTCACAAATCTAATGATTCTATCTTGGTTAATATGACCAATTCCAAAATGTTATAGATATGCCTCATTTAAGTGAGAATTTTTAATTTTCTTATCCATGAGTTCGGTTTCTAGCAATGAGTACATATTTGGTTTGATAAAATAGAGATTATTTTGCATCTATCCTTTACAGATAATAGAAATCTATAAATTGCAATACTATTATTAAAAGTCACAGTTAAACCATCTTTAAATAAATATGCAACAGAGATTAAATTTCTCTTAAAATTTGGTATATAGAAATTATTTTCAAAATATATTCCTAAAACTATCAAAATAAAAATGTACTTCTTTCATTGCTTTAGTTGCCACATTTTCCACATCACCAGTTTGCAATGAGATATTCTTATCCCTAAGATCTTTCTTTTCTTGAACCCCTACAAAAACACACATACTTGATTAATGACCCCAGAATCAATGACCCAATAGTCTACTAAACCTTCCACTAAACAAGTTTCAAAAACTAAGAGTTTCATACACCATTCAACTATTTGCAGTTTACCTTAAAGTGCCATTTTCTTGTTGTAAAAGAAACACTTAGACTTTGATAAATCTTTACGCTTCCTAGTCTTCTTCCCATGTACTTTTGGAGGACTCAAAGGCTTAGTCTTTATCTTATTAAATTGTTTTCCTTTCCCTTTTAAGAAGAGACAACTGCTAAGGTAGCTTCTGTTTTTCGAATCAACTTATAGGATTAGAGCTCCCTTATAAGTTATGTAAGTGTCAACTGCATGTTTCCTAAGATCTTTCGTTTTCTTGAACCCTTACAAAGACACACATACTTGATTAATGACCCCAAAATCAATGACCCAATAGTCTACTAAATCTTCCACTAAACAAGTTTCAAAAACTAAGAGTTTCATACACCATTCAACTCTTTGCAATTTACCTTAAAGTGCCCTTTTCTTGTTGTAAAAGAAACACTTAGACTTTATTAAATATTTACGCTTCCTAGTCTTCTTCTCATGTACTTTTGAAGGACTCAAAGGCTTAGTCTTTATCTTATTAAATTTTTTCCTTTCCCTTTTAAGAAGAGACAACTGCTAAGTTAGCTTCTGTTTTTCGAATCAACTCATAGGATTAGAGCTCCCTTATAAGTTATGTAAGTGTCAACTGCATGTTTCCTAAGTTACATACAACCTAAAGCCAGCAAAAGCCTTAGACAAGCTCTTGAACACAATCTCTATTTGTGTGTTTGCATCTAGTTTGATCCCATCATCTGCGGCCTCAGCAAATTAACTTATAAGAATGATCATGTGGTCTTTAACTAGATTATCAAGTTTCTATTAATCATTCATTGTAACACCTTATACCCGGCCTGGTCGCAAAGCCCGAATATCAGGATGCCGTATCACCATCTCATGTCATACTCATAGTAAATTCTCACATTATTAAGAAATCATCCTCTTTATTAGTGATCTTATAAATTTTTAGTCAAATATATATCAATCATCATTAGAACATGCCAAACATACTTTAAATAAACTTATAGTAATAATTGAACATGCATTAAGGTCACTTAGCAAAATTTCCAGGACAATCATGCAGGTATTGATACTAGAACATGGGTATCGATATTTTCCTTGCACGATATTGATACCGTATGGAAAATTGACACCAAATCAGCATTTTGTTTCTCGTCTAAAATCAAAACACAAGAAAATATCAGTACAATTTAAAAAGTGCCGATAAAATTATCTTGAGTATCAATACTTGTGATAGGGTATCAATACCAATTTACAATATTGACTTCTTGCACATCGAAATATCACAGAGGTATTATTTTTAAAACACGAATATTAATATATCTGCTTCAGACTAGAAAAATACCACATTTTTAAGCATATAAGCTATTCCAACTTGTACCAATTCATTGTGCTATCATATCATCATCAAATAAACATCAAAACAGCCGTAGTAATAGTCTTAAACATTGAAAGTAAGTATGAGCAATAATCAACGTAATATAAAATGAATCTCATAAACTTAGGAACAAATAATCTATGGAAGCATCCAAAACATCATGGCAAAAATCAAAAAAAGACTACCACATTGCCTTATTCCCAAAACGAAAATAAATAACAATAATACTTATGAAATAACGAAAAATGTAACACCCCAAACTCAGCCTAGACGTTATGGCCGAATTTGGAAGTGTCATAAGGTAGAAGTTTTGAAAACAGAGTTCTCATCAGAACGTTCACATTTTCAATCGAAAATACCATTTATTTAGTTCATTTGCCAAAAACTTATTACAGCGGAAGCCTTAAAACAGTTATATTTTGAAAATGCAGTCGTGTTTTAGAAAAACATTTGTTTGCGTATCAATTTTCATTTTTTAAAGAAAAAATTTTTGCTGAAGCATGCAATTTCTCAAACATATAAAACCAAAACCAACAGTTATAAAACCATAAAGTCCAGAGAGTCCCAGATTTACAAACTCTCAAATGTAAACCAAAATCATAAATAAACCATAAACAATGAAGTTTAAATAGTTTACGGATGTGTGGTCACCGCTGAGTCTCAACTGCACCGCCTAAGTCTATGGGTTACCTGACAAAGTAGACATTAGATGAGAGTTTACGAAAACTCAGTGTGTAACCCATCAGAATTAAGCATGCAAACATACAAAATTATGTACACAGTTAGAAACAGATACAATTTCAGATTCGGATTTAAATCTGGATTCAGATTACAGAAGTAGATATGTATAAATCCTACCCCCATCCTCTACACAGCATCTTCGACCATCCCAACACACCATGTGGGGTTAAAAACACCCAACCCTCCCTATACACCACATTGTGCCACTATGACACATATCAGAATATATGCAGCCAAGCTGCTAGAATATAGGCGATTAACACCGAACAAAATACTTCCTCCTTATATACATACCTCACCCCAATTACAGATACAGAAATCAGTTATAGGTATAACAGATTTAACATGCTCAATATGCATATATACAGATACAAGATATACGAATAGCAGTATAGTTAGACATACATTCAGTATCCTACTCAGATCAGTTTATCAGAATATCATAGCATACAAATTACGGTTTAATTAGCCCTTACCGACCCTACAGTAGTCCACAGTTGATCAGAGCGACCTGTGCGACCCTAGGGAAAATTTCAAAATTATGGGCCCACGTGCCCGTGTAGGCCTGTGTGGCCCACACGCCCAAATTGGCCTTGGTCGTGTAGTCCACAAGACCTGGCCCAAAATCCACACGCCCGTGTGACATGCCCATGTGGGCCCACACGCCCAACTTGGCCTAGCCCGTGTGGCTCACACGGCATCGCACCGACCACCACACAGTCGTGTCTTGCGTAGGGTTAAGCCTTCATCGATCACATGGCCGTGTCTCACACACGACTATCCACACAGCCGACCACAAGCCCGTGTGGCGTCGACAGTACAATTTTTTGGCTTTTACCGACACTTTATTTTCTGCATTTTGGGTACACACCTGATACGGATTTGATGTTAAAACACTCCCGCGATCACCAGCACCTAAAATTGACCAATTAAACCCCTAATTAAATGCTTAAAATGATATTAAATCAAATTTCCTCAAAATAGACAAAGGCAAAATTTGAGTAATCAACGCTTACCCGAATCCTCGAACGCTACCAACTAAGATTCCACGAGAGGTAATGTAACACCCTTTAACCATACCCAAGACCGGGACAAGGTACGAGACATTACTGGAAAATACGAGTCATAAAATTTCATTCCAAATTAAAACCGATCAAACAAGATCATATTATCCTTATTATGGACCTACGAGGTCCAAAACATACATTAAAAGAAACCTGGAACTAAACCGAGAACTTAAGAAAATTCTAAGAAAGTTTCTAGGTTTAAACCTCACACGCCCATGTGGAGGCAATGCACACGCCCGTGTGGAGGCAATGCACACGCCCGTGTGCATTGGGACACGCTGGTGTCCCATTCCCATATGGAATTACTAAAATTTATTTTTCATTTTGAACCTACAGGGGTTTTCACACGAACAAGCACACGCCCGTGTCCCTGGCCCGTGTCTTTCACACGGCTTGGACACGCCCGTGTCCAAAAACCTGGACATTCTGTTTATGATGTCATCACTCATTTAGGGGCACACAACCATGACACATGCCCGTGTGCTAAGCCGTGTCCTCCATACGGTTGAGATACACGGTCGTGTTTCTGCCCGTGTGTTTACTACCATGCATACTAACTTAGGAATTTTAGGTGCAGGGGACACACGGTCATTCAGCACGTCTATGGGGCAAACCGTGTGTCACATATGGTCTAGACACATGCCTATATGTCTACCTGTGTGGACCATTTAAATGCTATTTTCCAAGCCAATAGTCACCCATAGTCACTCATACAATCAAACATACTTTAGAACTTGCAACATGACGTATCCAAGCACTCAAATATTCCACACCATGGCACTCTCACATCTTCATAAAGTCATCCCATTGCACATTCATTTGTTACACTATTTAGAGGCATTCCACACCAATTTCATGCATTATTAAACTTATTATCATGACTTCAAATTTTGCATTCATACTTATAGTCATTTTAAGCCATTAGGTCATCCCTTATCCATTCATACTTTACCATACATTCATCGATCAATAACATATCACATTATTATCCTGTACTCACCAAGCAATAACATATCCTACCATCAAGACACTAGCACATGCATGCATGGGTAATTAGATTACAACCCAAATGATCAAATATGAGCCATATCACATGACCATTACAAAATGAATCATCATTATCATAGGCCTTCACAATTTAGCCAAATAGCATGACCCATACCATAAAATGACCAAGTTTCCTATACATGTCATACTCAAAATAATAATTTCACTATATCCAATAGTCTTTTGATAGTGTGATCGAATACTTCGACAGCTTCCGATCCCCGAGCTAGCTTGGCGGAACTACAAAGGATGGAAAGAGATGGGAGTAAGCATTAAAGCTTAGTAAGTCCACATACAAATAATATGAAATGGTAGTAAGGAATCAACATGCAAAAACATAGCAACATATACATAAAGATTATTCATCATTCAAACCTTCTTGCTTACTCATCGTATGGACATCTATATACATGCTCATCGTAAATCGATCTTTATTAAGGCATTACTCATAAGTTTAGCATACATACCTATACTCATCGTAAAGTATCCATAACCATGCCTCTTTCATATTTCCTCCTCGAGACTCTCATTATATTCATTACATTACCCATTGAACTCTCGAAATACTATTGGATACGTGAAAACCTTGTACATAAATGCCATATATACAATGTAGTCGTAGCTACCACATAACATGTAACACATCCATAATGAACTCGGACCTCTCAACGAGCTCCGATGTTACATGAATCGCATCCATTATGAACTCGAACCTCTCAATGAGCTCGGATGCTTGCATCCATAATGAACTTGGACCTCTCAACGAGCTCGGATGCCACATATCTCACGAACCCGGACCACTCAACGAGCTTGGACAGCTTAGTTCCTAGTGACATGTCACTTGTATCCTAAACTATTCCTAAGGTTCAAATAGGGTTTTTCTCATTGCACATAGCATCTCCATCGTACTTGCTCGTAACGTCGTGGATAATGACCATAATAACATTCATACTTTCATAAAAATCAACAAGCATATAGTTCATCATTACAATAAAACATTTATTACTGTATATATTAAAACATTATAACATACTACAACACCACATTATTTGCATATGTACTTACCTCGGTACAAAATGATGATAATCGAGCTTAATCGTCGTGTACTTTATTTTTTCCTCGATCAAGTCCCAGTTCACGTTTTTCTTGATCTATAATGTCAAATTTAACTTATTTACTATTCACATTGCTCAAATGGTTCCATAATTCATACTTTTGCAAATTTATATTTTGACCCCTAAACTTTCACATATTTACGATTTAGTCTCTAGGCTCGTAAAATTAAATGCATGCATTTTTTTTGGTTACCCAAACCTAGCTGAACCTTCACTATGCTCATATCAGCCGATATTTTCTTTTATTTCATATTATTACTATTCTCTTTTACACTTTTACAAACAAGTCCCTTATTTAGGTGTTTTCACTAAAAATTCACCTAGTAAAAGATGTTTATCATGCCTTAAACATTCATATTCCTCCATTAATCATCAAAATACATGCATGGCACAAATAGGTCAAATTTTATACATGAACCCTAGCTTAAAATATAGCTAGAAATGGGTAGATCATGCTTTAAGGACTTCAAAAATGCAAAGAACATTAAAAACGGGGCTAGGATGCACTTATAATCAAGCTTGAAAATGTTGAACAAACCCTAGCTATGGTGTCTTGCAATTTTCAGCAATGAAAGAAGAAGATGGACACTAATTTTGACTTACTTTTCCCTTTTTATTCTTTTAATTACCAAATGACTAAAATACCCTTAGGGTTTCTCTTCCACATTTTTCCTATGCATGTCCATTTTTGTCCAAAATTATAGAAATTGGTCAAATCGCTAATTAGGACCCTCTAATTCAATATCTAATGCAATTTCATGCTGAAATCTTCTAGAATGCAAGTGTTGCACTTTATTCAATTTGGTCCCTAAAATGCAATTAGACATTTTATACATAAAATTTCTTCATGAAACTTTCACACAAGCATGCATTCATAACATAAACCTTATAAGAATCATAAAATGATTATTTCTATCTTTGAATTTGTGGTCTCAAAACCACTGTTCCGATCAGGCCCTAATTTGGGATGTTACAACTCTCCTCCCTTTGGGAATTTTCGTCCCCGAAAATCTTACTGGTGAAAAGCTTTGGATATTGTTTTCTTATGGTCTCCTTGGGTTCCCAAGTAGCCTCTTCAACCCCATGTCTTTGACATAAAACTTTCACAAGAGTAACACTTTTGTTTCTCAATTGCTTAACTTCCCGAGCCAAAATCTTAACAGGTTCCTCACCATAAGTCATATCCGGTCTGATCTCAACCTCTGTTAGTATAATCACATGTTAAGGGTCGGATCTATATCAGTGAAACATGGACACATAAAACACATTGTGATTTTTTTCTAATATAGTCGGCAAAGCCAATCGATAAACAACAGGCCCTATCCTCTCCGTAACCTCATACGGTCCTATAAAACGAGGACTCAACTTTCCTTTTCTATCGAATCTCAAAACCTTCTTCCATGGGGATACTTTCAAGAATATCTTATCACCAACTTGATACTCAATTTCTTTCCTTTTCAATTTTGCATACGACTTTTGTCTATCTGACGCTGCTTTCAAACAATCACGAATTACTTTCACTTTTTCCTCGGTTTCCTTAATCAAATCTATCCCATGAATCTTATTCTCCTAAAGCTCAATCCAATACAACAGTGTATGACATTTATGTCCATACAATGCTTCATAAGGTGCCATATTCAAACTCGTCTAATAGCTATTGCTATAGACAAATTCAACCAAAGGTAGGTACTTTTCCCAACTACCTTGAAATTAAAGAACACAACATCTAAGCATATCCTCAAGTGTCTGAATTACTCTCTCAAATTTTCCATCAGTCTGTGGATGAAAATCGGTACTAAAATCCAGGTTTGTACCCAAAATTTCTTATAACTTCTTCCAAAACCGCGAAGTAAACCTCAGATCCCTATCCAAAATAATCGATAAAGGTACTCCATGAAGTCTCACAATCTTAGAAATGTACAACTCGGCTAACTTATCAAGTGAATAATCAATGCGTACCGATATAAAATAAGCTGACTTAGTTAATCTGTCAACCACTACCCATACAACATCTTTCTTTCTTGGTGTCAATGGCAAACCTGTCACAAAGTCCATAGTAATGCTGTCCCATTTCCATTCGGGAACTAAGATAGGATGAAGTAAACCTGAAGGTACGTGGTGTTTGGCCTTTACTTGTTGGTAAATCAAGTATTTTGATACAAATTTAGATATATCTCTTTTCATGCCATTCCACTAATACATTTTCTTTAAATCGTTGTACATCTTTGTGCTACCCGGGTGAACTGACATACCTCCGTTATGAGCCTTATGCAAAATATCCCAAACCAACTCAGCATTCTTCGGGACACAAATCCTTCCACGGAACCTCAGACAACTATCAGCACCTCTCTAGAAATCTATTCACTGTTCGACTCACATTAAGCTTTCTTAGCTTGTAACTCCTTATCAGCTTCCTGAGCATCACAAATCTATTGAAGAAAAGTCGGTCTAGCTTTTAACTTTGTTAGAATAGCACCATCATGAGATAGGGCTAGTCGTGCGTTCATAGCTCTCAAAGAAAATAAAGACTTTCTGCTTAAGGCGTCGACAACCATATTTGCCTTACCGGGGTGATAATCTATCACAACGTCATAATCTTTTAACAATTCAAACCACCTTCGCTGTCTTAAGTTCAAGTCCTTTTAAGTCATCAAATATTTAAGACTTTTATTATCTGAATAGACATGGCATTTCTCCTCTAATAGTTAATGTCGCCAATTCTTCAAAGCAAATACAATAGCGGCTAATTCTAAATCATGCGTAGGGTAGTTCTTCTCATGGGGCTTCAGTCGCCTCGAAGCATAAGCTACTACCTCACCTTCTTGCATAAGGACACAACCTAGTCCATTCAAGGATGCATCACCATAAATCACGAATTCTTTCCCTGATTTTGGATACAACGCTGATGCCTTGGTTAACAACGCTTTCAATTTCTCAAAACTCTGTTGGCACTTTCCTGTCCATTCGAACTTAACATTTTTTTGCAACAACCTCATCATTGAGGTGGCTATCATCAAAAATCCTTTCACAAATCGTCTATAATAACCGGCTAAACCCAAAAAGCTCCTAACTTAGGTTACATTCCTCGACGGCTTCCATTCAACAATAGCAGAAATCTTACTGGGACCAACTCGTATACCATCTCCTGAAATAATATGGCCCAAAAATCCAACCTCTCGAAGCCAAAACTCGCTTTTACTAAACTTGGCATATAATTTTTATCCCTCAAAGTCTGTAAAACAGTTTTCAAATGCTCGGTATGCTCTGCTTCATCTCTAGAATAAATCAAAATATCATTGATAAACACCACAATAAACTTATCTAAATATGGCCAAAAAATCCAGTTCATTAAATCCATAAATACGGCAGGAGCATTCGTTAGTCCAAATGGCATAACAAGAAACTCATAGTGGTCATACCTCATTCTAAAGGCAGTCTTAGGCACATCAGAGTCTTTCACTCGTAACTGGTAGTATTCGGACCTTAAGTCTATCTTAGAGAATCACGTCGCTCCCTTCAGCTGATCAAACAAGTCATCAATCCTTGGAAAAGGATACTTATTTTTTATTGTCACCTTATTAAGTTACCGATAATCAATGCATAATCTCATAGAGCCATCCTTCTTTTTCACGAACAGTACGAGAGCACCCCACAGTGAAAAAATTGGTCTCGCAAAACCTTTGTCGGTCAGCTCTTGCAACTGTGACTTCAATTCTTTTAGTTTAATCGGGGCCATTCTATATGGGGCAATAGAGATGGGTGTCGTCCCTGGATTTAACTCAATACTGAATTCAACTTCTCTAACTGGGGGTAAACCTGGTAATTCCTCCAGAAACACGTTCGTATACTCGCACACAACCGGCACTGATTCGATTTTCCATTCAGATTCCTTTGTATTCAATATATATGCTAAATAAGCTTCATACCCTTTTCTCATATATCTCTGAGCAACCATTAAAGAAACCATCATTGACGACTTCTCTACATCATCTGATTCAACTCGAAGAATTTCGCCATTTTCACATTTCAATTCCATAACTTTCTGTCTACAATTCACTATAGCCTTATGTAGTGTCAACCGATCCATACCCAGAATGACATCAAATTCGTCAAACGGCAACAACATCAATTCAGCCGGAAAACAATGACCTTTAACTATTAATGGACATTTCTTACATACTTTAAAAAACTATCACATGCTTTCCTAACGGGTTAGACTTCTTAATTACAAATTCTGTAGACTTGATAGGAATATTCAGACTAGATGCTAATTTCATACACATAAACGAATGAGTGGAGCCAGGGTCTATCAAAGTAATAACATTAATATCATAGATAGAAAATTTACCAATAATCACATTAGGAGAAGTTGCGTCTTCGCATGCACGTATGGCATAGACTCTAACTGGAGCCCTAGCTTCGGACCTCACTTCTGTGTCTCACGTCGCATTCTTACTACTGGACTCATTCTCAGCATTTGTCGTGGGTCTTCCCCTAGAAGTTGTGCCACTCAGTCTCGGACTCTGAAATCTTTCTTTTTCCATCACCTCGGGACAGTCCTTAATAAAGTGGTCTAGAGAACCATATTTAAAACAAGGTCCTTAACTCACTCTACAGTTGTCAGAATGACTTTTGCCACATTACGGAATTCATCCTTGGAAGGTTTAGCACTATCCGCGCTTGCCACAGACGTAGCCTGAGATCTAAACCCAAATTCTGCTTTCTACTATTCCCATATGAATGTCCAACTGACACATGTGAACGAGAATACATCTCTCTAGATTTCTTAGACTGAGATGGCAGTGACTTACTCATATACCTCTTTCTTGTATCTCTTGCATCAGGCTCGGCCTTCTTCCTTTCTTTAACCAAGTCTTCAGCTTTACAAGCCCGTTCAACAAGTACCAAAAATTCTTTCAACTCAGGAATACCCACTAATGTCTTAATATCCTCATTGAGTCTATCTTCAAATCTTCTGCACATCTTAGCCTCGGAGGGTACGCACTCCCGAGCATATTTGATGAGTCTGATGAATTCTCTCTCATATTCACTAACTGTCATACGACCTTATTTCAATTCTAGGAATTCCTTATGCTTCTGTTCAATGAATATTTCACTAATGTTTTTCTTTCGAAATTCCTCTTTAAAGAATTCCCAAGTAACCCTCTCTAGTGGTACTACAGAGATCAGCGTTCTCCACCAGTGATACGCCGCATCTCTCAACAGGGATATGGCACATTTCAAGCACTCCTCGGGTGTACATGATAATTCTTCGAATACCCGTATCGAGTTATCTAACCAGAACTCAGCTCTTTCAGGGTCATCATTGCCATTTGCCCTAAATTATTCGGCACCCTGTTTTCAAATTCTATCAATAGGTGTTCTAGTAAATCTCATGTAATCCATATGTTAAGGCATCACAGGTACGGGTTATGGTTTGGCGGAAGTGGGGGAGGTTGAGCATTTTGGTTCGTTCGAACGAACTCCGTATACCATGCATTTATCTTGTGGAGATAGGCCTTTCTGCCTTCTTTTCTTCTACTGGCAGTTTCGGGTCTACTTTCAGATGCACCGCTCCTTCAACTGGAGCAGGCGCGTTACTTTCTACGTCATTCGCCACTGCTCTGTCAGGATCCATTTGCTATATGAAAACACATTTTAATTTTTGTCAAGAGTCGTCACACTATCATTACTTATATATGTATGACATGTATAGCTAGACTCAAATACACTAGGTTAGTCTAAGAATTGAATAAACCATAGCTCTGATACCACTAAATTAACACGCCTTACCTATACCCGAGACCGGGACAAGGTACGAGGCATTACTAGAAAATACGGGTCATAAAATTTCATTCCAAATTAAAACCGATCAAACAAGATCATATTATCCTTATTATGGACCTACGAAGTCCAAATCATACATTAAAAGAAATTTAAAACTAAACTGAGAACTTAAGAAAATTCTAAGAAAGTTTCTGGGTTTAAACCTCAAATGCTTGTGTCCATTGGGACACGCCCGTTTCCCATTCCCGTGTGGAATTACTAAAATTTATTTTTCATTTTGAACCTACAGAGGTTTTCATACGACCGAGCACACGTCTGTGTCCCTCACACGGCCTAGACACGCCCGTGTCATTGCCCGTGTCCAAAAACTTAGACATTTTGTTTATGACGTTATCACTCATTTAGGGGCATACGACCATGGCACACGCCCATGCGCTAGGCCGTGTCCTCCACCCGGTTGAGACACACGGCTGTGTCTCTGCCCGTGTGTTTACTGCCCGTGTCTCTACCTCAAACATTCATATTCCTCCATTAATCATCAAAATACATGCATGTCACAAATGGGTCAAATTTTATACATGAACCTTAGCTTAAAATATAGCTAGAAATGGATAGATCATGCTTCAAGGACTTCAAAAATGCAAAGAACATTAAAAACGGGGCTAGGATGCACTTACAATCAAGCTTGAAAATGTTGAACAAACCTTAGCTATGGTGTCTTGCAATTTTCAGCAATGAAAGAAGAAGATGGACACCAATTTTGACTTATTTTTCCCTTTTTATTCTTTTAATTACCAAATGACCAAAATGCTCTTAGGGTTTCTCTTTCACATTTTTCCTATGCATGTCAATTTTTGTCCAAAATTATAGAAATTGGTCAAATCGCTAATTAAAACCCTCTAATTCAATATCTAATGCAATTTCATGTTTAAAGCTTCTAGAATGCAAGTGTTGCACTTTATTCAATTTGGTCCCTAAAATGCAATTAAACATTTTATGCATAAAATTTCTTCATGAAACTTTCACACAAGCATGCATTCATAACATAAACCTTATAAGAATCATAAACTGATTATTTCTATTTTTGGATTTGTAGTCTCAAAACCACTGTTCTGACTAGGCCCTAATTCAGGATGTTACAGGTAATCCCTTTCTTCACGATTCGCTGTTGATTAGACCAAAAATTTAAGTCTAATGAATAGATTTGATAATACAAAACACGGATTTAAAGAACAACTCCCTAATCGAGCAAAACACATTAACCCTTACTTGCCAACGCAAAACCACCTTGAATCGAACACTGAAAATAGGAGATAATTATGCCCAAATGAAGAAAAACAAGAAGAAAAAGAAAAAGGAAGAAAAGAAAAAAAATGGCAGGAAGAGGAAGCAGGAACCGTCAGATTCAAAAGGAAGAGATATTTGGGGAAAAACTTAGTTTTACCTAAATCCCACTACATCCACTATCATAACCACTCACTACTCAGAATTCTAATTCCATCAAAACTCCCTTACAAAATTGAGCAAAAAATAAATACCCTTGCTTGCGCAAGAATTCAAATACATGACCTCTAACACATCAGTTCCTTTACCACTCGAACCAGTAGACTCATTATGATATGAATTTATAGGAAGTTAAATATAATCTCATTGAACAAGGATAAGGTTTAAATCCAAAAATTAACAAAATTGGCAGAAGTAAGACTTGAACCCTAGACCTCTCACACACACCCAGAACACTTAGCCACTAAAGTAGATACAATGTTGTGTCACATATTCACAGAAGCATAATTAAATTATTTACAACGTTACAGAAAAGAACTTGATTGGATCACCCCTTGGAACCACAAAACTCACATCGGCACTTAACTACTCTGTAAAGGTTTAAAGAAAGGAGTGGATGAGCTTAACAAGCTCAGTGAATGCTCAGAATAACCACAATGTACACACAATATCAAAGGTGAAACAACAGCATACTACAACACGTTTACAACCATATTCTAATCAAGTTAAAATAACATATTCATGTTTCATTTATTCATAAAACTAGCATATACTCTCACGTATAACTACATTCAACTCATATTCAAATAATTTATTTTACAATAATTCATCAAGATTAATAACGTATACATGCTTTAATATCTTACAAGTCTAGCTGATAAATTCTTATGTATTCATGAGTTAAATGAAAATGACACAAACTACAATTACATATGCAATTTACTATGAGAACATACTATCATTTTCATGGAATTTAGATCAACTCATTTAGCAGATTATTTACATGTTTATGCAATCATTTCACTTTGTATTATCACAATAAATAAGATCACATTTAAACAATAATTTGACACTTGAGGCTATAAAAAATAAAAGTAGGCTCTATCACCACACATCAGATACACGAATCTCCAACACACCAATTGACTCATAAAGTCAAACATATCCCAAAAAAAGAAGCATAAAGCTAACACTCTTCAACACACCAAACATGTCCCGTTGAATGGAGTTTAGCTTACATTTCCTTATCTCTCCAAACATGTCCCAGGGCTTAATGCCCAAATCACATATACATAAAGGTGAGTACTCACAATCCTATGGTATGCCAACTATATTCAACAGTTTCAAGAGATCACAAGGCCAAAATATCCATAAGTACATATTTTTAATTACTAATTTAATATACATCGTCTATTTTCATATTCATCAACTTACATAGCAACTTATACACAGTGCATTCTTATGGGATTCACATTTAATTGCAATTTAAGTGTCACAATAATGCTCATTGAGTAATCACATATGTGTGCATTAAAATTTGTATGTCATATATCATATACAAGTATTTTCACATATTACAATCATGATAGTATCATATTCCACAATTCAACACATATATACTTATCGAAATTTCGCTCGCTTTTGCTACATATTTACACTATTAGCATATCATTATCACTGTCATTTGACATGTATATCATGCCCACAACACAACACAATTCACAATAGTCATCACACGTGTCTCATATCACAATATCACATCATAATAATCAATCAACAATTATTCACATAATCACATAATATGCCAAAACAAAACAAGGGTAATGGAAAGCTTACACTTGGAACTTATGACAGGGGTTTAGGATATTCTTAAGCTCCCAATTAACGCTATGAATTGTATCTACAAGTAGCGATTCCAAAAAATCACCGATTACGCTTTTGCTGAAAAACCCAAAGCTTAAACTATCTTTCTCTTGCCTTTCACCTTGCTCGAAAAGGTTCCAATGATTTTGGTGCTTTACACATAATAAACACACAATTTACACAATCAATATTCAGCCAAAGACTCACCTAAACCAACCAAAAACACAAGTTTAAGCTATATTCCTCATGAAATTGAAATTAAATTTCAACTAACAAACTTGAAACTCAAATATCTTCCTCTATACTTAATCTTTTCACCTAAAGTTCATTTTTTTCATCTAATTATTCCCCTACGGCTACTTCTCAACCTTTAAACTACACAAAACTACTCAATTTATGGTATCAAAATTTTTGACATGTTTGTGGCCATTTTCATGAAAATTCATTAAATCCTTAGAAATTCTTAAAAATACTTTAATGTAAGTTTAGAAACCTTCTAATTACATCAAAACTAATTGAAAAATACTTTAAAACCATATTTTTATTAAAAATTCCAAAATTCACTATTAACAACCCAATTTTCTACTTTTTTAAAAATCATGCGAGTTAATAACTAAAAATTCTGTTTAAAATATTAGATAACATTAAAAATAATAGAAAGACTAGCGGTTACCTTAGTTGGAAGAAAAATGGATGATGTCTATAAAACCAACTAAAAATATGACAAAAGCAATGTAACGCCCCAAAAATTTGTTTTTTCGGTTTTTGTAAATTTTGACACACAAATGTGTATCTACTTCAGTGGTTAAGTGTTCTGGGTGTGTGTGGGAGGTCCCAAGTTCAAGCCCTAGCTTTGGCTAAATTTTGGTATTTTTCTGAATCAAGCCCTATCTCTGGTTAATAGGCTTTTATTTAATTGTTGGTAAGCTTATAACAGAATGGGTCTACTGGTCTAGTGGTTAAGTGGAGTTTTGGTGTGTTTGAGGTCCTGTGTTCAAATACTTGCATAGGCAATATTTTTGTTCGACTTTGAGAGAGAGAGTTTGAGTTGTGTTAGACGTCTAAGTAGTAGAGGGAATTAAGGGGAGTTGGGATAAGGGGGTTATTAGGATTTTTATTTGGAGTTCATTTTTGCAAAAATTTTGTTCTCTCTTCTCCCTCTCTGTCGAATTTTCTATCTCACTCCTATTTTCAATCTGTCTTCGGTTGTTCAACTTTGTTTTCGCAGGTTCAGTAAGTTTTCCTCGTCCTTTTCACCGTAGAACTATAACGATTGATTAGTAATGTGTTCCTTCCACTATTAATGGTGTAGGAGGAGGTTTTGATCAGTGATTTTTGTATCTCTCGTGTTAGCGGTGTTAACGAAAGTTTCTTTGACGACAGTAAGTCGAGTTTCTTCTAGTGCTCTATTGTCGAATTCATTAGATTAATCTCTAAATCGATATTGGATTCTGTGTTGCTAGGTTTTGAAAAGTTTGGGGGTCGCTTTAACATCAATCAAAACTAGGTGTGTATTCAATTGCATTAAAAATAGGGTTTCGATGAAAGTTGAAAACCTCACTCTCGACGCCAAACGGGCGTGTGGTAGGCCGTGCGCACTAGACATGGACGTGTGATGGTTGGGGAGGCCGTGTGTGATACATGGGCTAGACTGATTTGGGCTATGTGTGCCACATGGGCGTGTGGGCCCACACGGGTAATTTACATGGGCGTGTGGGAATTTGGGCCAGGCCGTATGATCCACACGGGCTAAGGCCAATCTAGACGTGTGAGCCCATTTTTACTGAAATGTGTGTTAAGGTTGCGTGGGTCGCTCAAGTCGACTGTGAACCTTCAGTGGGGTTGGTAAGCACTACTTAGATCCTTATCTGTATGAAATTGAGTATGTGAATGATGTACCGAGCGTGTTATATATAAGCATCTATACTGAACTGTATATGTATCTGATAGATCTATGATAGCATGACATTCTATTGTATGTTGCATTGCATTGGGTTGAGATGACATTATTTGGAGAAAGTGTACTGAAATGCTCTTAAGTCTAATATACTGGTAGCTCAGCTGCAAACTACTGTTTGTACCGCTTTCGGTACTATTTGGAGTGTAGGGATGGGTAGATTGATTTAATCCCCACATGGAGTGTAGGGTTAGACGAAGATGGTGTGTAGAGGCTGGTTGGATAGGACTTTGTTACTGAAAACTGCATGACTGATACTGATACTGAGATGGGCTTCTGATACTGAAAATGGCTTAGGCCTAAAACTATTTTTTACTATGAACTGTGTTACTGTTGTTTGATTTCTGTGGGATTACACACTGAGTTTACGTAAACTCACCCCCTCTATTTAATGTGCACAGGTAATCCCCAGACTTGACGGATTGGTGCAGCGGAAGACTCGACGGTAGCCACATGTATTTAAACTATTTTAACTTCAGCTTTGGTATTTAATTCTTAATTATTTTCTGGGTTAATTTTTTATGTAAATTGGACTTTTGGACTGTTTGACCTTATGTTGGATTTTAAACTATTTATGGGTTTTTAAACTGCAAACTCAACAAACAAATGGTTTTCTCTAAAACAAAAAGGGGTTTTTCCTAAAATGGACAGATTTACCTAATTAACTCGATTTTCCATAAATTAAATTATTTCTTAAGCTTCCGCAACGAATTGAGTTTTAAAACAATCGATTAGGTAAGAAAGCAGATTTTGGAGTTAACAAGAGTAAACAAATGAAAACGGTTTTATCGTAACAACATTAGTTTCAACACACTATCATGTGACATCGCCAGATTCGGCCATAACATCTAGGTCGAGTTTGGGGTGTTACAAGCAAGTGCACCTATCGATAAATAGTATAGCTACAGTAAGCAAGATACCTTTCCCACGAAGGCTAAAAGTACTAGTAATTATCATTTTTCTATTATTTAACTGAAAAATTAGAATGATTGGTTTAAACTAAAATTAACTAAATTAATTAACTAAGAACACGTCAAAGAACAAATCGAGAAAATAATCGAATAATAACCAATAAGCAAAACAATACCCAGGAAAGAATCCACCTAGACTACATCTGTCATTATCAATCCGAATTAAACAATTTATTCACTTAATATCTTAATCCATAGAAATCCCTAAATTATGTTAATATCTCTCTTTAAGACTAAGAGTAACTGACTCTAGGTTGATTACTTAAAATTTCTTTCTAATTAAAACCATATTATTGCATTAACTCGATCTATGGATTCCCCTATTAGATTTGACTATAATCTGGTAGATTTATGACTTCCTATTTAGGATTGCCTGTAACTCCACTCAATTATGCTAGATCTACTTTTAAACAAGGCCTATTCCTCTTCTAATTTAAGCACATCAAACATGAACTAATAATTTAAAAATATTAAATCAAGAATTAAGCACACATAACTGAGAACAAGATTCAAGTATTTATTATATAAAGCAAAAATCAAAAGACATAATTCATCATGAGGTTCATCTTCCCTAGGTATTTTAAAAATTGTTCATAATCCCAAATAAAAACATCTTAAAGTCAATATAACCACAAGAAATAAAAAAAAACTCATAATAAATTTCAAAGAAATTAAAAGGAGATCTTCAATCTTGATGGAAATCTAATTTAGAGTCGACTTCAATGGCGTTTTTCGAGTTATTCCTTCAATATTCTCTGAAGACTCCTTTTCCTTTTCTTATATTTGGCATTTATAGGTCTTAGAATGATCGAAAAACCTAAAAATTGTGTTTTTTAGTGTGTCCAGAATACAGCTCGTGAAATCGACATGGTCTAACACAAGGCCCTGTGGCAGCATGTGTGGCTCACATGGCTGTATGTCCAGCCCATGTGGCTTTGGAAATCTACTTCAATTGTCCGATTTTTGCTCATTTTTCATTCATTTTGCCCCCAAATACAATCCTAAGTATAGAAACATGAATTTAAATGATTAGGAGCATAAAATTCATCATTTTGCATTGATTAATCACCCAAAAATACATTAAGGATGTGATTAAAATATGTTACTTTTGACACTTATCAACAGACTTTTGTTGAAAACCTGAAAAACCCACACACGAAAAAGAAGATGAAATCTATGGAATTTTAAGTTGTTTTCTTGAAGGTTTGAATTAAGGTTTGAAGAATACAATGTGGAAGAAAAGAGCTTTAGGAGCAAAGGATGGCTAAAGCATGAAGAAAGAAAAGACCAACGTAAAAATAGAACTATAAATGGGGGTTTTTAAGTTGGATTTTAAAATCTGGCCTATTTGCCTCTTAAAAACTTTAAGTTTTGACTCTTTTACAAACCAATCATATTTTCAAAATTAAAGGTATTTAAAAATCATTTTCAGAAATTAATTTAATTTTCTAAAAACCATAGTAAAAAACATCACTGATAAACCATGTTGCAAAATTTTGAACACTCTAAGGCTAAAATTTCTAAATTAACCCTAAAACTTCTAGGCCTTATTTTGGGGTGTTACATTTATTAAACTAGTGCTGACGAAATATTAAACCAAAGTAGTTTGATCTCCAAACATGTCCTCTAGTTTATCCGTCATCTTTTTGGCAGATTTGTAGTCTTCAATTGCTTTTGGAGTATACTTGTTACATTGGTTAGTTATATGCCATAATTTATTATGGAAAAGTAAGCTCTTTTTGCTACTTAAAAAGCTTGTATTCAATCAATTTATGCATTTTATGTTTATTTTTAGAATTATTTAGTTTTAAGTTTAGGTTGAATAATTTGCACTTTTATGTTGTTTTATGACCTTTTAGGTTAATTCGAGTCTAAGGAAGAACTAATAAGTTCATTGAGTGTGTAAGATGTTGGATCTGGTGTCTTAGGTATAGTATTTTCATTTGTAAACCTTTATTTTTTATTTTTAGAACAGATTGGTTACTAAAATAATTCATGGATTAGATTAATATACTTTTTATTATGTCCAAATGTGGTTTTTGCATGCAAAGTAAAATGGAAGCAAATATTGGCTCACTGGTTGTCTAATGTTTAAACTAATACTAAGTGGTATTATGTGGTTAGATTGAAATACAAAAAAAAACAACTTATATTAGTAAAAGAACCTAAACATGTCCTAAGTCTAATTAGAAATGAGCAAATCGATTGAAAGACTAATAAGTAGTCTATCAAATCCAATTGGGGACGTTCCTTATCTTGGGTGTCCAAGCAGATAACTCCCAAAAGATAGAGACATAGATGTGATTGATTGGACTGACAGTACATTAAACTAGACCCAATAAAAATATATCCTGAATCCGTTTATGAGTTTATTCAGTTGTGACGTTCAAAGTGTGGGATACCTTAATCTTGAGTGAATGACGATCTATGTATGCGTGACTCGTATACTGTGATGTAAGTAAAAACTTGAGTTCGAATAGATAAGGAACCAAAAGCTGGTGTGTTAGATATATGTTTCTGTAGTATGTAGCGTCATTCACAACAGTAGAATTCATAGCCCAAGTTATGGGTAAATGATATCTTCTCATTAGCATTACATGGTTGATGAAAAATAAATGTGGCCACGGGTCGTTCATCTTTTTGATGAATGACTTTATTAGTATTTGATAGGAATTGACTTTTTCATAAATGAAGATGTAATGGTTACCATGAGATAAAATAGGATCATATTGGGATAGCGGATTTATCTCAAAGAGATTAAAGATATCCTATGAGAGTAACACACTTATGACAAGGTCATTGGAAGAGTACTAATCGAGTTGCTTTTGTAATGATATACCATTAGGGAGAACTTAGTCACAATACTATAGTGAAATGACTTTATGACTAAATGAGTTTATAATTAATAGGTGGAAAGATGGAACTTAATTATATATCATTTGAGCCCTAATCGCATATGTTCAATCAGTTCCTCCGTTAGCTCAATGAAACCAGAAATGAATTGTTTTTTGAATCAAATGATAAAAAATGGATGGAAATGGTAAAATTAGAGAAAGGGGGAACATTTGGAAATAAATATGGTTTGCTCTAAATGGAAATGACCTGAAAAATAAATTTATGATTTTCAAATTATTATTTAATTCATCAATTAAATAATTGAAGTTTGAAAATGGAAATAAATTAATTGGTTATAGTGAATCCATTAAATGTAGAAAATATAAAATATATTTTCTAGTAGATTCTTTTACGGTAAAATCATCATGATTTTAACGAAATTAGAATTGAATTGAGAAAATTATTTAATTGGGAAATTGTTTAATTAAAATTAATTTAAGATGTTTATTTCGAGAAATAAAAAAACAAGTATCGTGTTGGATTGAATTATAAAATATTGGGTTAAAAATCCAAAAAATACTTGTAATTGAAGTTGATGTGAGAGATGCCCAATAACTCTCATGATAATATTAGGGATGACAAACCCTAATATAATTAACTAGGATTACCACCCCGTAATCCTAGTTAAACTAAAAACTTATTTTTCTATTTGAAATAGACTTCTATAATAACATTCAAATACTTGTCCTTTTTTCTTAACAAGCTAAGGTTGACGGATAATTTTTTATTACCCATTCTCATGTATATTCTTGTGGAGGATATCACTATGGTTAAACTATTGCTTTTGGGCAAAATTTTGTAAATGTTGGGCAATAGATTGTGAACGATGAATTTATTAAGCATAAAAAGGCTGTTGTTCTAGTGGATTTATGCTTGTGCATATGTATGGTTTGAGGAGCCATTTCAACCGTTGAACTACATTCATCTCGTAGGCACTGTTGGGCACATAAATTTTTTATTTTTATATAGATATTTATTTTCATGATTTTAATGTTAGAATTTATGTTTTTAAGGTCTGTTGAATATATATATATATATGCATGCTATTGTGTGTGGAATAGTGAAGAAATAGTGGCAATTGAGAGAAACTAGTGATATAAATTCATAATGAATATATCATTGAGTTTAAACTTAGGTTTATAGACTGCCTTGATATTACCGGAACATTGGTTATTGTTACACTTGTGCAAAGGTTAACATTTATTTGGTTCTTATGGTAACATGGTTTCTTGGCGTGAATCCTTTGTTTGTAGCAAAGATACAAACTGGAAATCTGAACTTGGAATAGTCATGCTTTTAACGTGATTTCATTGGGATGATTCCTTTTGAAAGATACAATTGGTAATCATGGATTAAGATAGAATTTTGAGTACTTTGCATTTTCATCAGTCGCCTCTACTAGTTCTTCTTATCTTCTCTCCAGAATTAGATTATTGAACTTTAGCCATTGACTTGTCTTACTATTTTGATGTTTGGTTTCTGCTTCTTGCTTTTAACTGTCTCTTCCTTTTATTCTCTTTTTTTTTTAATTATTATTTGTATTCTATACATGTATTAACTCAGTTCATTGTTGTTTTCCTTTTTTTTTTCATAGATATCAATAATGTTGCATATCATGTTTAATGGAGGCATCGTTAGGAACTTTTCTTTCATTCTCATTTT
The DNA here is from genome assembly GCF_007990345.1 of Gossypium hirsutum. Lineage (NCBI taxonomy): Eukaryota > Viridiplantae > Streptophyta > Magnoliopsida > Malvales > Malvaceae > Gossypium > Gossypium hirsutum. The sequence goes on from NC_053433.1 coordinate 79,357,401, forward strand.
TTAATTTTTTGGGCTTACAATTGACAAAGAGCTAGATTCTCTGAAGGTGACCTACCGGGAAATTGTAGTATGGTGATTATACACACTGAATTTTGGGTATGTTACCAGTTTATCACTCAAACCTAAGCCATTTTGAGGTAGGCTACAAGGCCTTAGGCTAGGAGCATGTTTTGAGCCCATGAAATCACATATAATTGCTTAAGTATATGATTATGTTTTTATTCTAGGCTTTTCAATTTTGGACCTTAATCCATTACTTTTTAAGCATATATGATCTAGGATATATATTATATTTACTAAATTATAAAAAAATAAAAATTAAAAAAAATGGAAATTTTACCAAAGAAAAAAAACCCCTCAAGCTTTGCAAATTTTGTAATTTGGTGCTTCCACATACTTGCACAAGGAAGCAGCAAAAAAATTAAATTAAATTAAATTGATAGTTAATCCGTCCTCCAATTTCATCATCTCAATCCCATTGTTGACCCCTAACCTTGCATTACCATCCCTAAGAAAAACCACCACGCAACCCATTGCCCATTGCCCATTACCCATTACCATCATCATCATCACTCACTAACCATCAGACCTCCATATGCTATAGAATAGTTTAACAATGCCCGTAAAAAAATATTTTTGATAATTATTTTTAAAAAGTTTAATATAAAATTTGAGTATTTAACATTATTCTCAAAAATTACTTTTGAGAAATAAAATGTCTATTTTAAACATAGTATTATCAGGTAATAAATATATATTTAAATAATGTTCAAATTAGTTAATATTATTATATTTTAATAATAATATAAAAATAATTTATTAAAATTTATTGTTAATATTTTAATATATGAAATATAAATTTTAAATATTTTTAAGCAATAAGTATTAATTATTTATAAAATTTAATTAGAATATATAAACTATACTTTAAATATTTAAATATAACTATTAAATATTTATAATTAGATATTAACACATTTTTATTATTTTAATTTTTTTTTATTTTTAAGATTTAAAGTTTAAGATAACATATTTATTATTAAACATTAACAAAAAAAAGAAAAATAATATGTTATTGGAAGGGTAAAAAAATAATTAAACACTAAAAATATTCTTAAAAGATAAAAAGTTAAAAGTCTTAATTCTCATTTTTTTTAAAATGCCAAAATTTAAAAAAAGAAACAACTTATTTAGCACAAATCTTTTTCTAAAAATATTTTTTAAGAAAAAAAAAAGAAGCCCTAAGTCATTTCACTCACACACCGCACATCCTTAAATCAGGCTTACCAGACAGCCCCAACACTGCCAAATCCTCACCATCAACTCGAGAGAGCCCATTCCCATCAACCTAATTAAAAAGCACAACCAAAGAACCTTCCAGCTCCAGAATAGAGGAGAAAGAACTTGCAAAAACCACGGAGAGAATCATGGACTAAAAAGAGAAAGCAACTGAAAAAACCACGAAGAGAATAAGAGACCCGAAAAAAAAGATAGAGGAAGTGAGGAGTTGACCGGAGATCGGCCGGCGGCTCCAACGGAGGAGACCACCGGAAGAACGAGCGTCAACGGTGCACCGACAGAGGGCATTCAGAAGCAGTAGTGTTCGTGGAAAACCAACCAGAGTAGAAAGGGAAGAGAGTCGATTACCGGCTGCCTGAACGGAAACAGGATTTGCCGGAGGTGCTGGTTGTGGCGGCGGCAGCTTCAAGGCTGTTGGAAATGAATTAGGTGCAAAATGCACCGTTTTGGGCTTTGAACAATCGATCCGTTTGGAGCTCCATTGTAATGGCTGACCCGTAAGCTGAACCGGCTCATCTGAGACAGACCTGGTCCAATTCTCTCACATGGCCCATTGGGACTACGTAGCCCTGAACTTGGGCCTTTAATCCTTGTTGAGCCTTCAGCCTATTGGGTATTACATCTACTCTTTCATTTTAATCATATTTGTTAATATTAATTATAATATGTTTATTCCATTTTAATGTGACTCAAATATTTCAGTTGCTGCAAGTACTATTACTGTATACTCAGATATGACATAATGGACTTGGTAAAATGTTCTATGTGTGCATGTGCGTATTTAATATTGTTGACTGCATGCGATTTTAATTATTATTTTTGTACACGCATTCTTGAAATGTTTTTAAATAATAAGATAATTAACTTGGTATTTTTTTTTCGGGTCGGGTCGGATTTTATTGATGCATTAGTAATCGGATATGCATTAGTAATCGGATACCCTTTTTAAACTGAGTGAATTAATGAGTTTTGCTTCTTATAATTAGAGAAATTATCTAATACACTATCAATAAAATTTTTAGATTCCACAAGAAGGATTATGGGTTAACAAATGTCTTATAAGATATAATTAAATATTAAAAAAAGACTCATAATAATTTTTTAAGGATATTTGTGGATTAAAAATAAGTATATTGTCAGTGTACTAAATATTAACTTTAATTAAATATTAGATTTTAAACTTTTAATATTTTAAAATCATCTTCTTGAAAAGATTATAAAACGACTAGGTAACCGATTGATTTTAGCAAAAATGTTCATAAATCTTCAAATATCATCAAATAGATTTTTAAATATAAGGTCCGTTTGTTTACCAGTAAAATGTTTTCTGGAAAATGATTTACTTTTCTGGAAATGATTTACTTTTCTGGTATTTGAATGAATCTATGTAAAATATTTTTTGTTGTTTGGCAGATTTTCTGAAAATATTTTTCTAAAAGCTGTTTTTACATATATTAATAAACTTATATATATATTAATAAATTTATATTTTAAATTGTTTTTACATATATTGCAATAATTTATTTATAAATAAATTAAATTAAATATATAATAATACTCAATTATTAAGCTAGAATATTAACCATCATAAATGGAAAACAACCAAAGTCAAATAAATTTTCTAATTGGGTTATAAAAAAATAAAAAAAAGGGTTAAATAATTATAAATTAGCTTTCAAACCACAATTAATACTAGAAATTAATAATATTATCTAAATGCATAATTACTAGTACATCATATAATAACAACAACGTTGTCCAAGTGCATAACTAATATTACACCACATTAAAAGTATCAATATCTTCAACCTTGAAAAAATTTTTGAAGCCAAATTTTTCTATGCTTCTTACTTTTAACTAAAAAAGTTTTGGCCTCCGATTCATGACTCACTAGATAATCAAACACAGAACACAGGAAGTCATCATCAAATCCTTCTTCCTCCATCGACATCACTTCTTCGTAAAGATGTGGTGTCTTATCCGCAGTAAATTGTTCCAAAGCATTAGCAATTTTGCAAAGTTGTTCACCCATAAATTTAATTTGTTCTTTTACGTTTGGATGTGCCAGATGAAGATACTTTTGTTCTTACCTCTTCAGTCTCTTCATTGTCGCAGTCTATAGGCACTGAATCTTGGTTACCATCATCCAAATCTATGTTAGCAAATGTTCTGGCAAAACTCCCTGTTGCCATATCTTTGCCAACAACCAAAGCCATTTCATCATAATGATCAATGCTTTTATTCAAAAATGGTTCATATTTCTTGTGCGCCTGTTGAATATTGTACACAATTAGAATAACAAGTAAAAAATAATTGAAATATACTTAACATATATATATACATATGTTACCATCATTGCTGCATCATATGTCGCTCTATCACATGTGATCATTTTCATGTTATCATCCCATCCAAAATCACTTTCACCCCGAATTGTGCATATAATCTGCCACTGGTTTTTTACAGTCCTCAAATGATTTTCCACATGCTTCGCATCACATTGGACTTGAAATCTTTCAATAATAGCTTCGGCAACTCGATTAATAAAAACTGTTTTGAAAGTATTAGAATGCTTATTTCCTCTCTGGGCCTCCTCTGCTAGAATTTCAAGAGAAAGATGTTCCATCGGTTTTGTCCACTTGAATTGCTTGGAGGTCCCTTCTTTGTTGCCCTTACCCATTCTACATTAATAATTGTCATTGTCAATCATTTCAATATCCAACAAGTTTAAAACATAATAAATTCAATATCTAACAAGCTTAAAACATAATAAATTCAATATCTAACAAGCTTAAAACATAATCAATATCTAACAAATCTAAGACATAATAATTTCAAAATCCAACAAACTAAAATTTCAATATCATTATCCAACCAACATTAACAAAAAAAACAACTTTAATACTAAAACATACATAACATAGAAACAATAACCCTAAGCCCTAAACCTACCTAATATTTCTAGCCATATAATCAGTTCACATAGTTTGTGCAATTTCGTCTCTCTTAGCATACCATTCTCTTGCTTCTTCTCTTTCGTCTCGCTCCGTAAGAGTTGGTATTATCAAATCAGACTCAGGCTCCTCGTATAATCATTGATTAAGTAAATCGTTAGGATCCACTCCCATTATATGATTGTGAATAATACAACCAGCCAAAACTATATCTACTTGAGTTTGAAAATTCCAAAATGGTTCAGCATCTAATACACGAAATTGTTTCTTCAAAATCTAAAAAACACGTTCAACAATGATTCGTAATGATGAATGACGAAGATTAAAGAGTTCCTTTACATTTTCAGGCCCCTGAGCACTAAACTCTTTTAAATGATATCGGACACCACGATATGGGATAATATATCCATTTCGGATGCCATATCCAGCATCAGCAAGATAATATTTACCTACAATTTTACAAAACATAATTAATACTAATAAATTATGAGCTTACTAGAACTATTTGGTATTTAATGATAATTATTACCTTCTGGAATTCTTAATCCTCTTGGGCGTGAAAGTGTATCACTTAAAATACAAGAATCATGTGCATTACCTTCCCAACCAGCTAGAACATAGGAAAATTTCAAATCAAATGTAATGGCAGCCAATACATTTTGTGTCGTCCCCCCTTTACAGCTACGAAATCTTCCTTGAATGCTAAGTGGAACGGATGCACGAACATGAGTTCCATCTAATGCTCTAATAAAATTTTTAAAATAAGGATAAAACCTTGGATTGTTTCTGATTTCACTTGGAGTTGACTCATCAGGTAATCTAATAACTACTTTATACAATTTTAAAATAGCTCTCAATATAACCCTAAAGTAATGGTGAACTGTCTCAGTTGATCTATAATATCTAGATCCAATCACTCGAAACCTCACATTATGACCAATTATATGTAAAAATATAACTACTTGCTCCCTAATATTCATAGATTTAGTTGATTGTAACAAATTATTCCTCCTAAGAATATCACACAAATTAAAAAAGGCAATCGGTCTCATCCTTATCACATCAATACAATGCTGGTCACCTTTATATAAAATATTATTAATATAGTTCTCTCTTTCATAATCTCGATTCACACGAGGGTGAGCAGCAATTTCCTTCCTAGTTTTTAATTTTTTAATCCAACTGAAGCCACGACTCCGACAATTGCATTTTGATCTTGATTACGATCCATCTACACAAAATAATGCCACACAAATATTTGATCACTACAAAAAAGATGCAAGATTTTCATAAGATCACATATATGACTAAAGTTACCATGACTAAATTGCATACATACATATTAAGCTAATTATAATTGCATTAATAATTTTTTGAGAAATTAAGCTACTTTTTTTGTACCAATTCAGTGACACAACTAAAATTAGATATAATTCAATTTGCGAATAAACCAATGATTGGTCATAATATAATGTACATATGTAATGTTGAAAATGGACATCGGACCTATACTTAATCATCATTTCATATTGTTATTCTATTCTTCAATAAAATATTACAACCACTTCCCTCTTCTTCTTTTTTTTTAAGTTATTTGTAGATGACATGATGTATAGTGGCAGTAGTAAAAATGTTATTTTATTTAATATTTTACTCTTCTATTTAATATTTTTTATTACACTTTCCCTTTTGAACATACATATGATTTTTTTTACTTCAAAATTTTTTATCTTAATTATTTTAAATTTTAAAATTAAATATTTAAATTGTAAAAAAAAATATTTTATTATATTAAATTTTAATTTATTTTAATGGTGGTATTATTTCATTACATTTTTTTAATTAATGTGAAATTCTTCTAATTAATGTTTTTAATTGTATCTTTCTGGCTAAACATTGAAGATATGCATAATATCAAATTTAGCCTTTAATGTTTACATTTTGTATCAAATTGGCTCTTCCAATTAAATTCTCATTGTAGATACAATTGGATACACAAGTCAACCTTTGTATTATCATATGAATTCACAAGAAGAAACATAATATCAAAATTCACATAAAGCAGAGGATAAGGTTAAGAGTTAACAAAAGGATGATTGTGGATAAAAACACCGCGTTAATGATGTATGATAATATATTATTGATAGATAAAATTTCTTAATCCATAATGAAAGCTGAAATTGAAAAAAAAAAGACTAGCATATACTTAAAACTCAGAACAATACAACTTCTCTTAGAACAATACAAGAAATACATTGACAGTGGCAGTAGTAAAATTATCCGGGTGTTTTTTTTTCTCTCCCTTAATTTAGTCAATCTGTGACAGCCCAAAATTGACCCTAGTCGGGAAGTGGTTTCGGGACCGCTAAACCGAGTCACCGAAAGGTTTGAATGTGATGTTTATTATCTAGAATATGTAATAATGAATGTGTGAAAATTTCAAGCTTCGATTTGGTCGATTGCATGTGAATTTAGTCAATAGGACTTATATGAGAAAATTTTAAAATGTGATAGGTCAATGCATGAGGACCTATTAGTGCATGTGGAAGAAAAAGGGGACTTGCATGTAAAATTCCCCCTCCCTAATATGTAGTGGCCGGCCATGCTATGGGTGGAAACATGTTGGGAACATGTTGGCCTAGTGAGGTATGTAGGATGAAATATAATAAGAAGTATGGGGAAATAAAGAAATGGAAAAAGGAAAGGATGGGTGGTAATTGTTTCTTTCCTCCCCTTTTGCCGTGAAAGTAAGAAGGAAAAACAAAAAAAAAAAGTGTCCATCTTTCTTCATTTCCCCTTGGCCGAATGTTCTAAAGAAGAAAGAAAAAAATTTGTTCATCTTTTATCATCCTTGGCCGAAAATGCAAAAAGGAAGGGGGAAGAGCTTGAGAAAATCGGCTATGGTGGTTTGCTAGACTAAGGTATGTTTGATGTTGTCTTTGAGATGCATACATGTTTTAAATAGCCCATGTTCAAACCTTGAATCTTGTTGATAACATGAGCAATCGGTCATGAGAAAGTGTTCAAGGAATGGTTGTTGTTCATGTTAGTTGGATGAGAAATGGTGAGTTTTGTGGTTTCATGTTAAAGTTAGGTGAATGATGATAGAGGAATGTTTGAACTATAAAAAGAATCGGCTACCTTGTTATGAGCTAGGGCCGAATGTGAGTTTGGTTGTGTTTGAATGTTACATGCTTGGTAGAATGGTGGATGAAGGTGCCGAATGTATGTTGGATTGATAGAGTCTCCAAATTGATTTTTATGTGTGTATGCATGACCGAATATACGTGGTCACATGAGTAAGGAAATGAGTTATTTGATATGTGGTAAAGGTTAAGTACTAAATCGAAGGTTGCTAAAATTGCCATTCCTTTAGCCGAATATGTGCTTGACCAATGATGGAATTGTTGAATGATTAGTTGGGTAGCAAAAGAGACATTCGGCCATCTCTTGAGAGCTTGTGTGATGTTGGGTTTAAAATTAGCAAAGGTAACTTACCTAATGCATGTGCATGTGTGATTAGATTTTTGATGACATGGTAGTTGCATGAGGTTATTAGCCGAATATACTAACATACATATACATGTGAAATTGGATTGTAAATATTTAGCAAAGTGGTTAAACTAGTTAAATTATTGATTTAGCTCAAGGAGCTAAAGGAGGTGAATCGAGCAAAGGCAAAGAAAAGGTTATCGAGTAGCCGAGTTGGAACCATCTTACCCAACACGAGGTAAGTCATTAAGCATGTAGTGGGTAGTATTTCAAATGGTCATAATGTGTATGTATGGATGCTGATTGGAATGAATAAATATACATATATATGCATGTACGTATGTGATGATGAAATTGTTGAATGAATGAAAAGAGGTAAGATGTACTGAGTTGTTGATCTCGGCACTAAACGTGCGGGATAACCATTTATGACCATGAGATTGGCGCTAAGTGCGCGGGATTAAATTGTACAGCACTAAGGGTGCGATTCGACTATGTTGCACTAAGTGTGCGAAATGAATATGATGCACTAAGTGTGCGAATTGACCATGCGGCACTAAGTGTGCGAGTTTGACTATGTGGCACTAAGTGTGCAATTTGATTATGTAGCACTAAGTGTGCGAGTTGATTATATAGCACTGAGTGTGCGGACTCGATATACATTCGTGAATCATTACGGACACTATGTGTGCGACACTATTGAGTCGATCGCGGACAGCGGATCGGGTAAGTGTTTTGAGTACATGGCTATTATGTACTATGCTTATACTTGGTGTTGAGCTCGGTAAGTTCGAACCTATGTGACAAATATACTTGAAGTCACGTACATAAAATTTATCGTAGGATGGGTGAAAGGCCGTATAGTCGTTTGATTGTAACGAAAATAAATCGATTTATGAGATTGCTTCAATGCCCTATTGATGAGCATATAGAATGTGAATGCATGAATTGATATGAAATTGAGTTGATTGGTTGGAGGAACTATGGTATGGTTCGGTATGGATGGAGTAAATTGTCTCGTTCCATTTTGTTTCCTCTTGTGATAATGTTGTTGATAGATGGTAGTGCATTGCTTATGACTTACTGAGTTATAAACTCACTCGATGTTTCCTTGTCACCCACTATAGGTTGCTTGGACTCATCTATTTTTGCGGGGTCGGGCCGTCGTTGAAGTCATCACACCGGATAGCAAGTTTTGGTACTTTCTTCTTAGTGTGTTTAGAAGATCATTTTGGCATGTATAAGCTAGTACGTTGTGTTGAAATTATGGCATGTAAACTTTAAGCCATGCGAAAATGGCACGAATGTTCGATTGAATTGGATCAAGGGTAGGCATGAAATGGACCTAGTTACTTTCGTAACAGATGCTGGCAGCAGCAGTGTCATGAGATTGAAAAATCACTAAAAATAGTGGGAGTGGAATTAATTGATGAATAAATTATGTAATCGAAGCTCGATGAGTCTGCTTCCATGAGGAAGTAACGAAAAGATCATATGGGCAGTAATTTAAGAGATAATCAGATTTTAGTGGGACAGGGCCAGAATGGTTTCTGGATTCCCTGCTCCGACTTTGGAAATTCATTATAAATTAACCAGAGATAATTAGGGGTCGTACCATATATGTGCAGATTCCTCTCTGAGTCTAGTTTCCATAGAAACAAACGGCAACAGTATTGAAGCCCCGTGCAGGGAGATATCCCAGTCGTAATGGACAAAGGTCAGTGTAGTCGACCCCTGCAACTTGGGGAACTTTGACTAATAAACTGTACTAATTGGCCCAACCAAAAATTCTAGAAAAAAATACATAGATGGGCACATGGGTCTAGTTTCTGGGAAAATTTACGAAACTGATTTTCGAGTTACGAAACTCAAGATATGATTTTTAAAGTGGCTAGTACACAGATTGGGCAGTGTCTGGAAAATAAATTTTGTAAGGGGTTAAAGCCAGTTAACACCTCGTGTTCGACTCCGGTGTCGGTTTCGGGTTCGGGGTGTTACACAATCATTGTTTCCTGTATATAACATCACTCATGAGTCATGCCTCAAACCCATAAAAAGACACTCGACCACCATTGGTACATGCCCCTATATAAGTTATAGAAAACTATATATATTGCTCAAATAATGGAGGAAACTAGAAATGGAGTTGGTTATAATCTATAAAAAAACCATTAGTCCCACAGAATATGTGCAGTTGGAGGGCTCTACCTTTCAAGCTAGAAAAAAGAAAAAATACTGCATTAAGGGAGTATATAAATATAAATATATGTAACAATGATGTAAAAATTAACAAAGCAAAGTGGGCTAACTATTGAAGTGCAGCAGGCTGAACTTTTGAAGAATGATGAGTAGATCATCAAACAAACAAAAAACACATCACACATCTATTTTTCTGTATATTAATTCTATGCCTACTAAAAATAACATAGAGATGTGGAGGGAAAGGATCCCATCATCTCCTGCTCGGCTCTATATGCTGTTGCTGAATGAACCATGAAACTATCCACTAATCTCTCAAAATGGAAAATTTTTTTAATCAAATAAACTAAAAGGCCCATGTATTCCGTAAGCATCCAAAAAGCAAAGCAGCAGGTAATGCCCCCACACCATTTCCTTTTCAAAGGAATATAACAAGGGTAATCATTTAGTAAAATTTTTTTATTTTATTTACCGGACTAGCTAAGGAAACTAATGAATCAATTCAAGCACTGATCCAAGCAAACAATGAAACAAGAGAAGAATATTCAAGTTTCCTTATTCTTTTCTAAGAATGCTGAAACTATATGATATTGGACTCACTACTTGTGGCAGATAGCTGAACCAGCTTTTAACTACTAAACTGATGCACATGGACATAATAAATACATTAATTTAGTATATATTATATCTACAATTTCTAACTTCACCAGGATATGAATTTCTTTGAACTTAATGGTGAGTGTGTTGGAATATTTTCAAATATTTATAGTATCCCAATAACTATAAATGAATGGGTGTAATTAATCAAAAGATAAAACTTTTGGTCATTGGTCAAAAGTTATATCATTTGATTTTTAAAAAAAAAGAATTATAACTATTCAAAAAATATTATTTGAATAGTTACAAAACTAAATGAATAATTATTATTTATTTATTTATTCATAAAGACACCTATTGAAAGATGTCTCTATGAAGAGACATGAAAATTCCTATAAATAGGAATTGGATTTCATTTGGAAATCATATCAACAAATTCTAATATTATTTCTTCTCTTCCTTCATTTTCTAATATTATTAGATTATTCTATAAAGTATTGCTGCAGAAATCCTTTGTAGAAATTGAGTTTTTGTTATACATTACTCAGTGCATAGTGGACTATTCTCGTCAGTGCAAAACGCAAATAGTCATTGGCTTAATTGTATCCTCGAGGTTAATTTGCTTGGAACTCGTTTGCACACTGAAGATAAGTGGGGGCGAATATAACCTTAAAGATAGTGGCTTGATACACGCCTTGGAGCCTATCCTATTTCTTCTTTTTCTTTTCGAGTTCCGATCGTGTGTTCGAGTTTTTTCCTTACCGGAGTTTTGTACTAACAATTTTAAGGTTATATTTCATGATGACTACCACAACACATGAAAGTGGAACACTAAGGGAGTTGGCTTCCAACTTTGTTAAACTTGATCGTTTTGATGGTGGCAATTTTCGATGATGGCAGAAAAAGATGCACTTTTTGTTATCAACTTTGAAGATTGCTTATGTTTTGGATACTCCAAGACCTGAAGAGAATGAAAATGAATCTGTTGCTGCAACCCGAGAAAGACAAAAATGGGACAATGCTGATTACATGTGCATGGGCCACATATTGAATGGTTTATCTGATGGTTTGTTCGACACCTACCAAAACGACGTCACCGCTAAAGAATTATGGGACAAATTAGAGGCAAGATACATGACCGAAGATGTTACAAGTAAGAAATTTCTTGTCAGTCGTTTCAATAATTATCAAATGGTTGATGGTCGTTCTGTTATGGAACAATTTCGTGATATTGAAAAGATGCTGAATCAATTTAAGCAATATGATATGAAAATGGATGAAATGATTGTGGTATCCTCCATAATAGACAAACTTCCTCCATCTTGGAAAGACTTTAAAAGAAGTCTAAAACATAAGAAAGAGAAAATATCTCTTGAGGCTTTGGCAAATCATCTTCGTATTGAAGAAGAGTATCGAAAACAAGATCAGAACCTAAATTCTGAAAATGCCAAAGTACATGTTACGGAGGAAGTACAGACTACTAAACCATTCAAGAGAAAGTTCAATCAGACTGATAGAGCACCTAAGTTCAAAAAGAAACAAAAGGGCTCATGCTATCATTGTGGAAAGCCGGGACATTTCAAGAATGAATGTCAATTTTTAAAGAAGAAATCATCTTCTAAGGCTGATAATAACGAAAAGTTCGTTGCAATGATATCTGAAATTAATATGGCACAAGATGATAATACATGGTGGATTGATACCGGAGCAACCAAACATGTGTGCAAAGACAAAAGCATGTTCACAAAGTTCACACAATGTGAAAATGACAATGTTTTGTACATGGGAAATTCTTCCACCGCAACAATTAAAGGCAAAGGGTCTGTTGAACTACAATTCACTTCTGGAAAGGTTTTAACCTTAAATGATGTATATTATGTACCAGAAGTTAGGAAAAATTTAGTGTCTGGAAGTCTGTTGAATAAGTTTGGTTTCAAACTTGTTTTTGAGGCAGATAAGTTTATTTTGTCTAAGGGAGGAATTTTTGTGGGAAAAGGGTATATGTATGAAAGCATGTTCAAACTTAATATTATTAATAAGAATAAAAATACTATTTCTGCTTATATGGTTGAATCATTTTGTTTGTGGCATTATAGATTAGGTCATTTGAATTATAGAAAATTGAATAACATGTATAAATTAGATTTAATTCCTGTTTTTAATAATAATATTGAAAAATGCAATATCTGTATGTTGACTAAAATTACAAAAAATCCTTTCCCTAAGGTTAAAAGGAAAACAAAATTGCTTGATTTGATACATAGTGATTTATGTGACTTGCATAATACTCCTACATTAGGTGGAAAGAAATATTTTGTTACTTTTATTGATGATTGTTCTAGATATTGTTATGTATATTTATTGCATTCAAAAGATGAAGCGCTTGATAAATTTAAAGTTTATAAATCTGAAGTTGAACTTCAGTGTGAATCATTTATCAAGTGCTTAAGATCGGATAGAGGTGGAGAATACTATAATCCAAGTTATTTTGAACTCACTGGAATTGTCCATCAAGTTTCAGCCCCTTACACACCACAACAAAATGGTGTAGCTGAAAGGAAAAATAGAGTCTTGATTGAAATGGTAAATTCAATGTTATCATATTCAGGTCTTGGACAGGGTTTTTGGGGAGAAGCTGTTCTAACAACTTGTCATATATTGAATAGAGTTCCTAATAAGGAAACTAAAATAACCCCCTATGAACAATGGAAGAAAAGGAAACTAAACCTTAATTATTTAAAGGTTTGGGGTTGTAGAGCTATTGTAAAAGTTCCAACACCTAAACGTAAAAAGTTAGGTGAAAGAGGAATTGAATGCATATTTATAGGTTATGCACATAATAGCAAGGCATATAGGTTCATAGTAATTGAACCAAATGATTCAATTTCAATTAATACGGTTATTGAATCAAGAGATGCTATTTTTGATGAAAATAGATTTAATTCTATATCAAGACAATTACAACCACAACAATTGATTCATTCTTCAAATGAGAATGAGATTCCATTGAAACAAATTGATAATAATGATGAATCTTGTCAAGAATTAAGAAGAAGTAAGAGGATTAAAAAGGTCAAAGATTTTGGACCAGATTTCATTATGTTTCTTGTAGAAGGAAAAGGTGAAAGTATATGCAATAAGATACCTTATTGTTATAATACCGAATCTGATCCTATTACATTTGAAGAAGCAGTGAAATCTCAAGACTCTGCTTTTTGGAAAGAAGCAATAAATGATGAAATGGATTCAATAATGGGAAATCAAACTTGGATCTTAGTTGATCTTCCACCAGGTTCCAAACCAAAAGGTTGTAAATGGATCTTCAAAAAGAAAATGAAGGTCGATGGAACCATTGATAAGTTTAAAGCAAGGTTGGTAGCAAAAGGTTTTACACAAAGACAAGGTATTGATTACTTTGATACCTATGCTCCAGTAGCAAGAATTGCTACAATTAGACTATTAATATCACTTACCTCTATATATAATTTGGTTGTTCACCAAATGGATGTTAAAACTGCATTTTTAAATGGTGAATTGGAAGAGGAAATGTACATGGAGCAACCGGAAGGATTTGTTGTTCCAGGACAAGAGCATAAGGTATGTAAGCTTGTTAAATCTTTATATGGGCTTAAACAAGCACCAAAATAATGGCACCAAAAGTTTGACAAGGTTGTTTTAGCTAATGGCTATAAAATAAATGAATCCGATAAGTGCATATATAGTAAATTTGATAATGGAAAGGGTGTTATAATTTGCTTATATGTAGATGACATGCTCATTTTTGGCACGGATTTGGAACAAATAGAAAACACAAAGAAATTCTTGTCAAACAACTTTGCTATGAAGGATATGGGTGAAGCAGATGTTATTCTTGGGATTAAAATAACCCGAGATGAAAGCACTATAGCTTTATCACAATCACATTACATTGAAAATGTGCTTAAAAAGTTTGATCTTTTCAACTGTATACCAGCATCTACACCCATGGATCCTCAATTAAAATTAGTATCTAATGCTGGTAGGAAAATTGATCAATTGAAATATGCAAGTCTAATTGGTTGTCTTATGTACATAATGACTTGTACAAGACCAGATATTGCATATGCTATTGGAAAATTGAGTAGATACACAAATAATCCAAGTAGTTTGCATTGGCAAGCTTTAAATAGAGTACTTAGGTACTTAAAGAAAACTATTAACTATGGATTGTGTTATAATGGATATCCTCCAGCTTTGGAAGGGTATTCAGATGCTAGTTGGATTACAAGTTTGGAAGATCATGCATCTACTAGTGGGTGGATCTTCATTCTTGGTGGAGGAGTCATTTCTTGGGGTTCCAAGAAACAAACATGTATTACTGATTCCACCATGGCAGCAGAATTTATTGCATTAGCCGCTGCATCTAAAGAAGCAGAATGGTTAAGAAATTTGCTTTATGATGTACCTTTATGGCTTAAGCCAATTTCACCTATTTTTATCCGTTGTGATAGTGAGGCTACTCTAGCAAAGGCATATAGCCAAGTATATAATGGAAAGTCTAGACACATTGGATTAAGACATAGTTATGTCCGACAATTAATTTCTGATGGAGTGATCACTATTAATTATGTGAGGTCAAGTGAAAATTTGGCAGATTCTTTGACAAAAAGTCTTGCTAGAGATGCAGTAAAAAGGACCTCAAAAGGGATGGGACTCAAGCCTATTAATTAGAGTCACCCATGATGGAAACTCGACTCAACGCTTGGTATAACGTCAAGTCTTGAGTTCAATGAGACAAAGTACATCATTAGTATGTGACTGTTAGCACTATAAATAAATCCATCCTAAGATTAAAGTGCTAGGTACCCGTAATGATAAGGGAAGGATGAGTAATGTACTCTTAATGGACCCATAACATAAATATGTTAGAGTGTTATAATTACGGGAACACTTTTGATGGGATCTACCTATGTGAGTGGAAGTGTGGCCGCTTCTAGGAGCTTAAGGGCTTGGCTCTGACAGCACTCATGAAAAGAGGACATAGACACATGGCTATAATAGTGTCCCTAGATACTATGCATTGACTGATGTTGAAATCATTGTGTGAGATGTGTTCAGTTAATCAAATGGAATAGTTGGTTCAAAGCTTAGTCTACCATACAATTTCGATTAACTTTAACATGTTTTCACTAAGTGAAGGTTCAATCGTAAGACACCTTTATTTATGCAAATTGATTTCCAAGAATATCAAAATCTAAATATTTTGAAAATGGGGGGAGATTGTTGGAATATTTTCAAATATTTATAGTATCCCAATAACTATAAATGAATGGGTGTAATTAATCAAAAGATAAAACTTTTGGTCATTGGTCAAAAGTTATATCATTTGATTTAAAAAAAAAGAATTATAACTATTCAAAAAATATTATTTGAATAGTTACAAAATTAAATGAATAATTATTATTATTTATTTATTCATAAAGACACCTATTGAAAGATGTCTCTATGAAGAGACATGAAAATTCCTATAAATAGGAATGGATTTCATTTGGAAATCATATCAACAAATTCTAATATTATTTCTTCTCTTCCTTCATTTTCTAATATTATTAGATTATTCTATAAAGTATTGCTGCAGAAATCCTTTGTAGAAATTGAGTTTTTGTTATACATTACTAGTGTATAGTGGACTATTCTCGTCAGTGCAAAACGCAAATAGTCATTGGCTTCATTGTATCCTCGAGGTTAATTTGCTTGGAACTCGTTTGCACACTGAAGATAAGTGGGGGCGAATATAACCTTAAAGATAGTGGCTTGATACACACCTTGGAGCCTGTCCTATTTCTTCTTTTTCTTTTCGAGTTCCGATCGTGTGTTCGAGTTTTTTCCTTACCGGAGTTTTGTACTAACAGAGTGAAGCAGTTATTCTCTTGATTTTGATAAGTTCTGGTAGTGTGATCATGTATCATTTATTCTTTCGGCATTTCTGCTGACTGAATTAGCCAATCCCTAGAAGTAGCTAGTTTTGGAAATGATTCCCCACTCGAAGAAACTTATGGTGAGGCTTGTCTTTTATAGCTCACAGACAAACCTATTGATGTGGAAAATGCTTTTAGCTTGGCAAGGATTGATTTTAGCCCAACATGGAAACTGTAGTGTTTTATTGTTTGTTAACACTTACTGAGGGTAATGTAACTTTATAAAGAGGAATAGAGAAACAAAAAATCAGAAAGAAAACCATTTGTTTGACTATATAGAGCTAATAACTTTTGCATGAACTCAAATGTTGGATCACATGAGAAATGAGTTCAAGTCAGAGTTCAATTTTATCAGATGAGAAAAATGGAAATTTTGCAGCATCTTTTGTTCTATTTAAGAATCTTTGCAAACATATCAATGCATTACCACCTATAACAAGGAGAAAGTAACGTTTCCAAATATCTACGGACTCAGATTGAATAAAAAATGAACAGATAGGGGAATGGCCTACTCTCTCTCTCGATGCTTTGTTTTTTGTTAATGCAATAAAGGAAGAATGCTAAATGTTGCAGCAAGCAGCTAGCCTACAGGAATGTAGCTATGG
The DNA here is from genome assembly GCF_007990345.1 of Gossypium hirsutum. NCBI lineage: Eukaryota > Viridiplantae > Streptophyta > Magnoliopsida > Malvales > Malvaceae > Gossypium > Gossypium hirsutum. The sequence continues at coordinate 79,374,504 of NC_053433.1, forward strand.
TTTAGTGATAGTGTCCGTGGAGAGGTGAAAAAGTTGCTTTGGTTCAAGTCAGAAAAGAATCTGACTAAGAAAGAAAGGCTCTATGTTTCATATAGATAGAGGCATACTATATAAGAGAAGAAAATCAAAGAAAAAAAAAACAAATCTAGGGTAATAGAAGAGCAAGCATAAACTGAATGATGTAAAACCCAGAAACAAATAGATTTTAAATAAAGCATTAAAGAAGAAGAAGAAAAAGATTCTTCAACAGACTGATGCAAAATCCAAACAGATGTGTAATGGGCCAATTTAGCCTGGGCCCAGGACAAAGTAAAATAAACAGAAAATAACTAAACGAAAAAAACAAACCAAATTAAAACAATCCATTAACAGTTTAGTCCATTTACATCAGCCCATTAATTAAACCTAAACCCAATACAAGCCCAAATAAAATAAACCTAGACCCAAAATTGCATCGGCCCAAACGACCCAAAATATTTTAGAAACAGAAACCCTAGGGTTTCTGCCTTTTGCGCCGCAGCCAAGCCCCAACCCTCAGCACCGTACGACCGCCACGAGTGACATCTGTACGCCCTACGTCAAGTGCCACGTACCACCACGCCAATTGGCCTCCGTACCTGCGAATAAACAAGAGGACAACAACAAATACGAAAAAAAGAAGAAAAATTGTATTTTTATTTTTGGATTTCAGCTATAAAGCCATAAACAATGTATTGTTTCTTTTTTTTTACGCATACTGAATACCAGAAAGAAAAAGCAATAAAAAAAAGTTATCAAAAAGGTGAATTCAAACTCTGTTTACTTCCTTTTTCATTTCTTTTGATTTGATTGCAATTTTAGCATGAAAAAAAAAATAAAAAAGGATACCTAAATCGACGCCGATGAGAGCCCAAATATCTCAAAAGTATGGAGATGTGGGTGAGGGTCGAACGGTGTTGAGTTTTTTTTCACTCTTCGAATTTTGCTTCACTTTTTTTGAAAGAATAGTATAGGATTTGAAGTTTTTTTTTAATAAGAAAGAGAGAAAGAGCAAACTTACCAGATCTCCATGGTCGTGGCCTCCGTTGACAAGATCTGACCACTATTTGCGCACCATCGACCACTAAGCATAATAGTGGTTCAGCGGTTGTAAGCTAAATGAAACCCTAGCAGAATGGGTTAATAGCTTCAGTTTTTTTTAGTTAAAAGATTGGTTGTGTTTTAAGAAGAAAATGGATGAGAATGAAGGTCTAATAGTAAAATTAAAAACGACGCCGTCCAAAGGGGGGAAGGATTCGCGTGTTGACCCGATCGGTAGGCCGGATCCGTGCTCTTTTGTTTAAAAGGGTTTTTGCGTGCTAGGTCCTCCCCCTTCGCGTGATCGTTCAATTGCATGTTATTTGTTTTACTTTTTTAAATTTAGCTCTGTAATTAGTGCATATTTCGAATTTGGTCTGCGCTTCAACGCAGTGTTTTAGAATCTGGAATATTTCCAGTTTTGGTCCCTGTGCATTCATACATGTTGCGTATTGGTCCTTATTTTAATTTCAATAGTTTATTTTATTTATAAATTATCCCTTTTATTTAAAATTCTATTTTAATTAAGTTTTCTATTTATGTAACTTACTTTTTTAAAATTCACTTAATATTTTATATATATGTGTTGAGTCATTTTAATAATTTCACTTTGTTTTTATAAGATCATTGTTTTGAAGTTTTTAAATGTTTTTTTATATATATTTGTACATATACAATTCATGGTAAAATTAATGTGATCTTATATACATATTCAATTCTATGTTATTTTTACATATAATTGGTTATAAATTTATTTATATATATATATATATGTGTGTGTGTTTTTTTAAGACCTATTATGTATATAATTTGTTTCCTAAGATCATATTTTATTATATACCTTTGCTACCTCTTCATATTTTAAGTATATTTAAGTTGTCTTTTATTATGTGTATATTGTCAATTTTAAATAAATGTATTTTTTAAAACATTTTGCATATTATTTGATTCAGATGTTTTCATTTTATAACATCTATTTTAATGATTATTCATATACTTTTAGTTTTTTTATAAATTATTTCAAGTTCTAGCATGTGTTAGTCGCTCATCAATTCATCTTTTTTTTTTTTTTAAAAATGGTTTTGTATCATATTAGTTTTATGTTGTTTATGTGTTAATTGTTTTTATATTATTTCATGTATATTTGTTGCACATCATTTATTTGTTTTTTTTATGTATTATTAAATCAATTGTTGTTCATCCATACTTGTAAATTTGGTTATATGGTTCGTTGATTAGTTATATTTTATTGTTTGTTTTGTCAATTGGTTTCTTGAGTTTATATTATTTTCATTCACCGAGTATATTACTTTATTTGTGCATATTATTTCATGTTTATAATTTCGCTTTTTGTTTACAAATGTTACTTTGTAATTTGCAACTTTTTGTTTTAAGATTAATTATTCCATTTTATTTCAAGTCAAATTGATGCGTTTTAAGCTGGTTTTACAATTATTCATTTGAAAATTCCTTAAAACGAAGGCAATGTTTGATGTTTGGAAATTCGGGGAATCGTGCCCTATCGTGTTGGGTTTCGATTTCTCGTTTGTTCAAAATAATCGAATATTCCTTTAGAATTTCACTCGTGTTTTCTAAATTCTAAAACAAGGAAATGTTCAATGTTTGGAAATTCAAGAAATCGTGCCCTACCGTGCTGGGTTTCGGTTTTTCGTCGGACAAAATAATTGGGTATCCTTTTGTAATTTTCAACATATAAACTTTTGGAAGTAAAAAATTTATCGTGTTGTCGAAGGTATAAAGGACCGTGTCCTATCGTGCTGGATGTGATGCTGTATTCCTTTGAAACAAGAGAAAAGGAATTTTAACGACCAACTTGAGCTATTCAAATGTTTTAAAAGGAACCATATTTCAAAATAGTTTTAAATCTTAGCCATAAGGACAATACTTAATCAATTTGATACCAATTTTGGGCGTAGTGAGGGTGCTAATCCTTCCTCATACGTAACCAGCTCCCGAACCCGTTTTCTCAAATTTACGTAGGCCAAAATTGATTTAAATGGAATAAAATGTTTTATTAGGTGATCCAATCACACCTAAACAAAAAGGATTGGTGGCGACTTCACACTTTGTTTTAAAAGTCGATTTTCGATTCAAAAATGGTTTCGACAAGATGCAAAATCCAAATAGATTCTTCAATAAAAGAAAAAAAAAAGGAAGAAGAAGATTTGAGTGAGAGAGGTGACAAATTGAATGAGATACAGAGTATAAAGCATCAAAAAGTTACCTTGAGCTTTGTTTCAGGAAGGGAACTGGTCCAATTGGATGAAGAAAGAGAAGGACGGAAGGAGGAGAAGGACGGAAGGAGGAGGAAAGACGAAAAATGTCTTACAAAAATAAAATCGGTAAGACATTTTCCCTAAAATCCCTTCTCATTCTCCCATGTTTCTGAAAACATTTTACCAATAAAAGTGATTTTCAAGCAAACAAACACTGGAAAACCAAGAAAATATTTTTCGGAAAATATTTTCTTGGTAAACAAACATACCCATAATGGAAAATTGGTTACGATGGTGACCATGTCTCGATGAATATAAATTATTAGTTCTTTATATCCAGTGTTGCAAAATATACAGGCAGATAAGTTGAAAGAGAAAGATGATAGTGAAGAGAAGAAACCGATAGATGAAAAACTTTGCAGCTTGATGTTGACAAATGCAGATTGGTGATGAACAACGATGATGACAGCCAAGAGTGTATATTTGTCGGCCACTTTGTTGCAAGAGCTTTCACATGGATTTAGTCATGATGAGATTGCATCCAACTGCCCCTTGGGTGGAAAGTGCCGACTATAGTAAGCAAGTTGGGTTCTTTGGCCCCATGCTTCATGAAATATCTGGATTGAGTCATCCAATTAATTTCTCTATCATGAAATATTTAATGTGTGGAATTATCTCATGGATGATTGATGTTAAGATTTTAACTTTTCAAGTATACTTGAAACACTTGCACGAGCTCGAATACTCTATGCTTCGTCACCACTTTTGTTAATCATTAACTTATAAAGTCATTTGAAATCTAAGTTACTTGGTAAGTGTTCGACATTGGTATATTCAAAATTTTTAGGCTTTTTCATGAAAAGCTGGAGCAACTAAACATCCCACTATCTGGTGTTTATCTTTCATTTTTATCAATCTCCTTTTATAATTCTAATGCCTCTATATCCTTAAATACACAGTCAATTGTATTTATTAGTTTTCAATGCCTCTATATCCTGTCATTCTTATTATAGTAGAGATTTAAAAGGATCATTATTTCATAAACATGAATCAACAGAATTAAGCCCTCAATCTTAAGTCATCATTCGGTTGGTGTTTCTATGAGAAAATTTAATCTCTATAACAAAAGTCATCTATTGACATACTATATGATTAGAATACTTGCTGGGATTAACTATGTAGTTAATTGGTATATGTTATTTTAGTCACCGATATTCACCGTACTTCTATAATTACAATAAATATGAAACAAAAAAGAAACTTAAAAATTGAGAATAGTTGTACTAGATTGACATTCATTAATGTAATTTCATAGGTTTGCCTTCTGGAATCTGGAGTTATCCAACCAGTAATCTAGTAGTTTGTAGCAACATGTTCTGCTTGTAAGAGTTTCTAGTACTACGATTTTGTCATGATGGGTTTACCTTTTCTTTTTCTTCAATTTGGCAGAAGCCCAATACTTCATGGATTGCCGATGTCCCACGTTATTCACCAATTTTTCTTTGAATAAAGCCTTCTAGCAGATAATACACAAAAAAACCTTGGATATTTAATTCAAAGCTTTATTGATATAGTGAATTGCATGAATCCAAGTTTTATTAATTCAAATAATTTCATTGATTTGTAGTTTTCCTCTTTAGAGACTCATTTTTTCATATCTATATTCGAATATATATTTTAAGTAACATGCATTAATGCTTTTAAAAAAAATAAAAAAGTTGAAGCAATATAGTTTACATTTTTAATATAAATATTGTCAACTTTCTTTTTAAATTTTGTTTTTAACAATTTCATTATAAGTTCTGATTATATATATTTTTTAAGATAATATTTAAAATTACCCATAACCCCTCCCCAACCTATAAATATGAAGATAATGCGTTTCAGCGTACTCGAACTCATGTCCTATATTGACAACAATATCCATACTAATCAAGTTAAAACTCAATCGATTTCTTTTAAATTTTTTTTATATAAAAAAGATTGTACTCTTATATTTATATTAAAATATGTGTCAAAAATAATTATTAAGTACAATATTTTAAAACAGATCAAAAGATGAAGTATTATAACTTGTGAATGTATTATTTTATTAATTTTTTAATTTTTTGAATGTTAAAAAAAAATTTGATGAGCCACTAGAGGTGCTCATGGGCCGGGTCAGGTTCAACCAAAATTTTAGGCTTGTTTGCTAGGCCCAGGATCAGCCCCAAAAATGGGCTTAAATTTTTACCCAAACCCGACCTAAATAAAAATACTAAAACCCAGGCTGACCCGTATTAATTTTTTTATATAATTTTTAAATAATATAATAAATAAAAAATACTAAAAACATTAAAATAAATGTTTCCTAAAAAATTGAAAATAAATTTTTTAAAAAATATGTATACTTAAATAACACTAAGATAAGTGCAACTTAACAAGCAAATGCCTCTAAAATAGTAATAAAATTAATAATAAAACAAGAGTTATACAATAATAACAAAATAGTAGCAACATAATAGTGGAATTGTAGCAAAATAGTGAAAAAAATAAGAAAATAGCAAAAAAAGAGAGAGTAAAAAACAGCAATGCTATTCGGGCTGGACTGGGCCAGGCCAAAAAAACCTTACCCGAGGCCCAGTCCGTTTTCTAAACTGGCCTTATATTTTTGTTTACGCCCATTTTTAGAGCATTTTTTTTGCTTAAACCTTCCAACTTTCCAGACGGACCAGCTTGATGTACGAGCATGTTAAGAACTCACCAAGAAGAAGAGAGAAACAGAAAGGTAGAGAGAGAAAAGAAAAAGAAAAATTGTGTTATAGTTTGTGGAGGGAAGTAACATCAAACCCTTAAAACTGTACCTAATTTTTCATTGTACTTTATATTGGAACATGTCATGTGGCTGTCTTTGTTTTCCAATTCCAAGCGTCTCTAAAATTTCTGGAAGAACTTGGTTTGATTCATAAATCAATCCAATTTATTCTTTTGTGATTGTTTTCTCTTGTGGTTTATTATGAGATAACGTAACACCATGCATTCATTAGTTATGAAAGATACAATGATTAAACAAAAAAATCTTTATCTCTAAAAAGGAAAATAATGTTGTAGCTTTTTGATAGAAAAAAAGATACCATAGTTAATAGATAAAGAATGAGGTTACAAATATTAATATTTAAATTTCAATTAATTGGATGCTATCTTTTTAAAAGTGATTATGCGAAGCAGGCTAAACGAAGCAGACAAATACTATAGGACCACATGAATGCAATCGACATAAAAATCATCATCAAGCAATAAAATAAATTAACAACAGAAGTTGAGGCAAAGACAGGTCTCCAATGATCGGACAAAAAAATTCCAACATTGTCTTTTTGTCTAATCAATCATTGGCCAGGGAATAAGTTCAATTTAATTCCATTTCATTCTTGGTTTATTCTAAATCCATATTTTCGATAATAATTTGTCATATAAGTACATAAAACATTGATAACTAAGAATAATTAAACAATATTATTAATTAATCTCATCATTCACTACAATCAAACAATTACAAACTTATTGCACCCTACCTTAAATTAAACTTTGTTAGTCCTATGAATCAAACATTATTTTGGAGTAAATGATTGTTATCTTCAATGACTTACAAGTACACACTTTTAAAGGCTAGATTGAGTTGCAACTAGAAGGGTACACTGGTTAGATCGAATTAAATATCATCGTAATTCGATTCTAAATTTTTTAAAGTTTAAGTTTAAATTCAATCTGATTCATCTAAATAATTCATTTTATTGTTTAAAAAAATATAAAATTTTAAAATATAGCTTTATATTAGTATTTATATATTTAAATAAATTAAAATATTTTTAAAATTAATTAATTTAAAATACTAGCAAAAAGATCATTTACAATTGGATTTGAAGACAAGAAAATCTGTCTAAGCTTGACTTTAGTGAGTAGCCAGTGGACTATAGATATGTCTAGTTGTAAGCTTGAGCTTGATCAATGAGATCAATTCATTGTTCATAAAGTTAATAAAATATAAAAGAATATATTTTTATAATATTTCATGGTTAATAATGTTGATTGAGTCACAAGTCAGACGGCAAATGGCTTATGTTTAAACATTTAATTGATACTAAATTCGAGTTTAAATCATGAACTACCCTACCTTTAATCATGTATAATATATAAAAAAACAAGTTTAAAGTAACTTTTGAATAATACATTATTTGTTTTTTATTACTGATTTTGCTGGTGTGATGGTAGCTCACCTCTCCTTTAACTAGGTGGTCAAAGGTTGATCCTCACTCATAGGAATAAAGCACATTTCATGACTAGCCATTTACATCTTCAGGAAGTACCTACGGTGAAAGGATTAGTCACTACTATCTACGATCGAAATCTTATTTACAGAAAGAAAAAAGGAAACTTTTGAACTAACTAATATACCATTTGTTGTTCATTATTGATTTTATTATTTTAAATATTTTTTATTATTTATAAGATTTATCACATTTATAATAAGAATTTTAATTTTAATGAAATATTTTGTTTAATAAGTTGATAAGAATATTTATTGTACTTATAAATAAAAATTTCCATTCTATTAAAAAGACTTTTGCTAAAATGAGATTATATAATAAATAAAAAGATTAAATTTTAGTAATATTTAAATTATTTTTTAATTAAGTATGAAAAGAAAAATCATATTGCTTTAGTTTTATATATAAAAAAGAGAGCTTGAAGAACATTTTTAACATTTTTAACGAATTAAAATAAAATTTATTTTTTATTATATTATTACATTGATATTAGAATAATATTGTAATATATTATTATCTTTTTAAATCATCCAATTTTGAGACTTATCAATGAATTAGCATTCAATATTTAAGTATTTTTAGTTAAAAATCACTAAAATGTTAGGATTTTTATAAATTTTTTTCATACACTTCTATGGTTGTAATATTTAATTATTAAATAATTAATATATTTTTGTAATATATTGTTTCATATATAATTAACAAATTAATAAGTAATCACCTAAAATCATTCTTACTGCATAAGTCATTGACAACCAATTAGAAGAAAATTGATGAATCTTGGAAATAACTGAACTTATTAAATGAGAGACAAATATTTCTCTTTATGTGTGAACACAAAATAATTCTTTTTTTTTTGGTATGATGTATATGTTCAAGGTTTGTGGTTGCTATTCCTAACAATATTTTTTCTAAGGTTTGAAATTACATTCTCTTTTTAGGAGTGCAATATACCTTATCATTGCACCGAACCACTTATTAGTTGAACATAAAATATTAGACAATTGATAAATATAAGTATATATTTGTCTGAAATGATAATTTCCTACTTATCATGAGTTGTGCACTAAGGTGTCGAAATAACTCAGCTGTTGCTAAAAATTAATTACATCATTGAAGTGGTGCTTGAGATGGTGGGTACTCCTACAAGCACTAAATGGAAAACATTCCGCACACAAGACACAAAAAGTTGTTTACGCAGTTCGATTTCCCTACATCTGCGAAGTCTAGCTTAGTGAGAAATATGCACTTTCTTCAATAATTACAAAGTGAACCTACTCAATCACACACACCATGATAATTTCCTTCACCTTTCTACTTCGAAGATACAATAGTCTCGCCGCTATTTTCACCCTATGTGAACACTGCAAGGAAATCCACAATACTAAGGTTTTACTATCAATATAGCACTCTTAAGATATCCTCACAAGAATACGTTAAGTGCTTAACTCTTAATACATTTACCTAGGCAAGTCTCTCAAATATATAAACTTTAATTGTGAGATTTGCTTAAAAAATGAAGATGTAATACAATTCCACTAAAAAAGAAATATCATAAGAGTAATTGTAACACCTTCTACCCAACCTGAATCATCAAATCCGGATATTGGATGTTACAACAAAAAAACACTTAACAAAAAACTTATACATCTGGCATTATCTATTTTAAAACATACTTCTTTTTTTTTTTAAATTGTTCTTTAACATAAAATAGGACAATTAATAATTACATTAAATCTTTGAATAGCGTAAAATGTTACAACATAAAACTTTATTAAAAACAGACTCTTTAAAACGTGGTATACTATATGTCATAATCCTAAAATGTCCTCTGTATGCATAATATCGCCACTCGTACTGTCACTCTGACGCAATCCTGGCTTGGACCTTCTTGGCGTACCCATTCTTAAAACAGAACCTGAAATATAAACAAACACTTGTAAGTTCCAGTGAACGTAGTAAGTTTAACCCAGATTGCCTTAAAGCATTTGTTAAATGTCTCCTCATCTTGAAGATTCTCGACTTCCTTTATGTTTTTGGTAGATACCTCTTAACATCGGACGTATATATATACACCAACTTTCATACTTAACCCTCCTATGCATAGTTCACTCATTGAGCAGGTTTTAGATTTTAACACTCAATATAGGCTTTATTTTCTTACTTGGAAAACAAATGTACTCCTTAGAAGAATATCCAAATAGGACCTCCTTCGGTTGATTGTCACTCAGAAATACACTGAATATTTTACCTAGGATGGTGTTCTCACATATATTATTTTCGGTGGATACTTTTACTAACTGATATTTTAAGTTAAACTTCATATGGATCCTACTTTAGATGAATTCTCAAATTGAATTTAACAATTATCAAAATGCCAATCAGTTTATATTTTAAAACGGCCTAACTCCCACCTTATCCTAATAGACATAACACTTTAAGTCAGTCTAGAAAATTCCAGACAACCATATCACATATCATGAGAATGCCAAGTTTGGCGGACAACTTAAACTTTAGATAACCTTTATATAGCTTGAAGCCCTCAGATTGGTGGATACCATAGAATTTAAGTATCTTTTGTAATATCTTGAATTAGGGCCTAAACGGAATAGGGGTTTTGTGACCATAAATTCGAGATAGAAATAACTATTTTATAATTATTTTGATGTTTATGATATGATTGCATGATTGTACGAAAATTTAGTGATGAAATCCTATGCCTAAAGTGCTTAAATTGAAATTAGGGACTAAATCGAATAATTTGCAAAACTTGCATTCTAGGAGTTTTTGGTATGAAATTGCTTTGGAATATTAATGAGGAGGTCTTAAAAAGCAATTTGACCAATTTCTAGGTCTATGGACAAAAATTGGATATGGATGGAATTTTTTTTTGAAAGTTTAGTAGGAAGGGCATTTTGGTCATTTAGTTATTAAAATGAATTAAAAACAAAATTAAAAGCCAATTTTTGTCCATCTTCTTCATTAGGCCGAAATTTCAAGGGTTCTCCATAGCTAGGGTTTGTTTCAAGCTTCCAAGCTCTATAGTAAGTGATTCCAAGCCCTGTTTTTAATGTTCTTTACGTTTTTGGAATCCCAGTAGCTCGATTAAGCTTATGCTAGCAATAATTCAACCTAGGTTTCATATTTGGAAAAATACCCATAGGTGAAATTTTTGTATTTTGGTGTTTTATGATAGAATATGAGGTTTTAAATTATGTTAGACAACTTGTACTACTCGGTTTTAAGTGAAAACGAGTAAAAGGGCTTAATTGGTAAAAATACCTAATAGTCATAAGTGCATGTTAGAGTGTGAATTTGATGTTGCTGTATAAGGGAAAAATGATCAGAATGTCATAAAACATAATAATAAGGGATGAAGTTTAATTCCCGAGCCTAGGGGTAAAAGTGTAATTATGCAAAAGTTTAGGGGCAAAATGTAATTTTGCCAAAGTTCGTATTAAAGACTGTTTTGATGAATGTATGTATTAAATAAGATTAATTTGACATTCTAGATCAAGAGAAACGAGATTCAAGTCGCGATCGAGGGAAAAACAAAGTTTACGAAGAATAGGCTTGATTGCTAATATTTTGTATCGAGGTAAGTTCATGTGTAAATGTAGTACCATAATTTTCATTTTAAGCAATTTAATGTTGTTTATATGATATGATGCTTATTATTTTCATGAAATGTTATGTTTTGTGGTTATTGTTGAATAATATGTAATTATGTGAATTACTTGATAAGTATGAACTATCACCGAAGTATCGATTTTGATATTCCATGGAAGACTGCAAAGATGTGTAATCGAGGAAAAATCCCGTTTGAACCTTGGGAATAGATTAGAATACAAGTGACATGTCACTAGGATAGTTGAGTTCCTAACTCGTTGAGTTGAGTCCGAGTTCACTTATGGATGCGAACGCCCGAGCTCGTTTAGTTGAGTCCGAGTTCACTTATGGGCGGGTTACATGGTAGCTTGGCTACTTAAGTTCCGCAGGCTATTGAGTTTGTCTAGCTGCGGGTATGGCACTTACGTTCATGAAATCCGCGTATTCGAATTATATTCCGATGTGTTCAACGGGTGAATCTTAAGTGAATGAGAAGAATGCCTAAAATGAAGGTGATATATTGATAAGTGTGGTGAATGAGAAAATTTGACAGGTATGTGCTTAAATCCTCGGGTTGAGAACTTGGTATGATGAAATCGTAGAAAGATATTAAATGCAAACGAAACACGAATGTCTTGATGTTGTTTATGCAAATGATGTTTTATGTGGAATTGTATGATTATGTTACTTGCTATTTGCATGTGAACTTACTAAGCATTTATGCTTACCCCCTCCTTTTCATTCGTTGTATTTGTTGACAAGCTGGCTTGAGAATCGGGATAGGTCGGAGACTCGTTCACACTATCTGAAGGCCTAAATTGGTAAAATGGCTTGTGTATTTTGAATGTGGCATGTATGGAAAAATACTCACTTTGTGTAAATGATTTTATGACATGGTTATGGTTTGGTACGAAAAGGGTTTGTGAATGATTAGCCATTGGAATGGCCAATCTAGGTCATATTTGATGCCATGTATGTTTAAAATGCTATTTAGTCCATAGAAATCTATAGTAAAGTGAAATTTGTTATAAAACAGAATATTGCTGTAGCAATGATGTGAATTTGAAAAATCACTAAAATAGTATAAATTGACTTAAATGGTGAATAAGTTAAGGAATCAAAGCTTAATGAGTCTATTTTCATATGGCTTGAACAAAATAGGTATATGGATTATATTTTATGAGATATTTGAATTTTTGTGAAACAGGGCCAGAGTGATTTCTAGATCCCCTGTTCTGACTTTAAGAATTCACCATAAATTGTAAAAACATAATTAGAAGTCATTCTTTTAATGTACAGATTCCTTATTGAGTCTAGTTTTAAGAGAAACAAACAGTATAGTCATTGAAATTCTGTATAGAGAGAAATCTGATTTGTAATACACAGAGGTTAGAGAAGTCAAACCCTGAAACAGGGGAGACTTTAACTAATAAACTGTACTAATTGGCCTGAGAAAAAAATTCTAGAAAAAAATTAGTAGATAGATATATGAGTCTAGTTTCAGGAAACATTTACAAAATTGGATTTCAAGTTTCAAAACTGGAGATATGAATTTTTAAGCGACTATAACACAGATTGCCAGCTTGTCTGGAAGTTTTAAAAATAAATTGTTTGAGCTGTATAAGTAATGAATTAAGTCCGTTAACACCTCGTATTCGACTCCGGCGACGGTATTGGGTACGGGGAATTACATTTGGTGGTATCAGAGCAGGTTTAGTCGGTTCTCGGACTAATGTGTTGTATGTACGGGTTTTGCTATACATGCCATATATATATTGTGATAGTGTGACGACTTCTGACCTTTTAAATGATTTTTTTATAGTAAATGGATCCCGATCCAGTTGCAACTGATGATGTAGACAGTAATGCACCAAATCCGGCTGAAGGGGCGGTACCAACTAAAAATCCACCTCCTACTGTTGGTCAAGGAGGAGGAGAAAGGGCTCGGGAAGCCTTTCTCCAGATGATGAATGCCTGGTATACTAAGTTCGTTCGTACGAACCCGAATGCACAACCTCCCCCACCTCCCCCGATTCCTCAACCTGTACCCCCGATGTCTCAAAGTGTAGATCTGATGAAATTTCACAGAACTCCAGTTGACAAAATTCGTAAGCAAGGGGCCGAAGAATTCAGGGCAAATATTAATGATGATGCTGAGAAAGCAGAGTTTTTGCTTGAGAATTCTATTCGGGTATTTGATGAATTGTCTTGTACACCTGAGGAATGCTTGAAAAGTGCTATATCATTGTTGAGGGATTCAGCTTATCATTGGTGGAAGACATTGACTTCAGTAGTACCGAAAGAGAAAGTAACTTAGGAGTTCTTTCAAGAAGAATTTCAGAAGAAATACATCAGTGAAAGATTTGTTGATCAAAAGCGTAAAGAGTTTCTTGAATTGAAGCAGGGAAACATGACAGTTACTGAATATGAAAGGGAGTTCTTCAGGTTGAGTAAGTATGCAAGAGAATATATTCCTACAGAGGCTAAAATGTGCAGACAATTTGAAGACGGACTCAATGAAGACATCAAAATATTTTTTGGGATTCTTGAATTAAAAGAAATGGTAGTACTGGTTGATCAAGCTTGCAAGGCTGAAGAACTACTTAAAGAGAAGAAAAAAGTAGAGGCCGAGACTAGAAATTGGAAGAAAAGACCGACGAGCAGTTCATTCTCACAACAATCCAGAAAATCTAAAAATATGAATCCTCGTTCACAGGTTTCGGCTGGAAAATCATATGAAAATTTTAAGAAGCAAAATGTGGGTCCTAAATCTCAGACTACTTTTGCAGCTAGTGTGGGAAATACGAGATTTGTTAAGCCCGAGTACCAGCGGTGTGGCAGAAATCATTTTGGCCCATGTAGAGCGAATGAATGTTTTCGGTGTGGTTCTTCAGATCATTTTATTAGAGACTGCCCAGAGAGAGTCGAGAAAGAAAATTTTCAGAGTGTAAAAGCTAGTGGTACAGACTTAAGGGGAAGATATTCGAGAAAAGCTGGAAATGAAGCAAGCAGCAAGAATCTAGCCAAAGATTCAGCAGCTAAATCTAAAGCAAGGGCTCCAGCTAGAACTTATGCTATAAAGGCACGTGAAGATGCTTCATCACCTGACGTGATTACTGGTATATTTTCTCTTTATGATGTTAATGTTATTGCTTTGATTGATCCCGATTCTACTCATTCATATGTGTGCATGAAATTGGTGTCTAGTATGAATATACCTGTTGAGAAAACAGAATTTATGATTAGAGTGTTGAATCCGTTAGGCAAATGTGTGATAGTTGATAAAGTATGCAAGAAATGCCCTTTAATGATTCGGGGTCATTACTTTCCGGCCAACTTGATGTTGTTGCCGTTTGATGAATTTGATGTTATTTTGGGTATGGACTGGTTGACATTGCATGATGCTATAGTAAATTGCAAACAAAAGGTTATAGAATTAAAGTGTGAAAGTGGTGAAATTCTGCGGGTTGAACCAGGAAAATCAGAGGCATTATCTAGTATGATTTCTTCGATGCCGGCTCAGAGATATTTGAGAAAGGGCTATGAAGCTTATTTTGCGTATGTAATTAATACAAAATAAATTAAAAAGAAAGTTGAATCAGTGCCGGTTGTGTGTGAATTTGCGGATGTATTTCCAAAAGAATTGCCGGGTTTGCCTCTAGTCAGGGAAGTATAATTTAGTATTGAATTGATACCGGGAATAGCTTTGATCTCGATTGCTCCGTATAGAATGGCACCAGCAGAGTTGAAAGAATTAAAGTCGCAGTTGCAAGAGTTGACTGATAAAAGCTTTGTGAGACTGATTTTTTCACCCTGGGGTACTCTCGTGTTATTTGTGAAAAAGAAAGATGGTTCTATGAGATTGTGTGTTGACTATCGGAAATTAAACAAGGTGACAATCAAAAACAAGTATCCGTTGCCAAAAATTGATGATTTGTTTGATCAACTAAAAGGAGCGACATGGTTTTCAAAGATTGACTTGAGATCTGGGTACTACCAGCTGCGAGTAAAAGAGTCGGATGTGCCTAAAACTGCTTTTAGAACAAGGTACGGTCACTATGAATTTTTAGTTATGCCATTTGGGTTGACAAATGCTCCTGCTATGTTTATGGATTTAATGAATTGCATATTTCGACCATAGTTGGACAAATTTGTTGTGGTGTTTATAGATGACATCTTAATTTATTCAAAAGATGAGACAGAGCATGCTGAGCACTTGAGGATAGTTTTGCAAACTTTGAGAGATAAGCAGCTGTATGATAAGTTCAGTAAAAGTGAATTTTGGCTTTGAGAAGTTGGATTTTTAGGTCATATTGTTTCAGGTGATGGTATACGGGTTGATCCTAGTAAAATTTCAGCCATTGTTGATTGGAAACCACCGAAAAATGTAATCGAGGTTAGAAGTTTCTTAGGGGCTAGCTGGGTATTATCGGCGGTTTGTACATGGATTTTCTATAATTGCTGCTCCTATGACTAGACTACTCCGAAAGGATGTTAAATTTGAATGGACGGAAGAATGTCAACAGAGTTTTGAAGAATTGAAAAAGTTATTAACTGAAGCACCAGTGTTGGTACAACCCGAATCAGGCAAAGAATTTGTGATGTGTAGTGATGCTTCTCGAAATGGCTTAGGATGTATACTTATGCAAGAAGGAAAAGTGGTGGCTTATGCTTCGAGATAGTTAAAATCTCACGAAAGGAATTATCCGACTCATGATTTGGAATTGGCTGCTATAGTGTTTGCTTTGAAGATTTGGCGACATTATCTGTATGGTGAAAAGTGCCGAGTATATACAGATCACAAAAGTCTTAAGTACTTGATGTCATAGAAAGACTTGAATTTGAGACAGCGAAGATGGTTGGAGTTGTTGAAAGATTACGAGCTTGTTATTGACTATCATCCGGGAAAAGCGAATGTGGTTGCCGATGCTTTGAGCAGAAAGTCATCATTTGCTTTGAAAGTTATGAACACTCAGTTAAAGGTTTCAGATGATGGTTCGATTCTAGTAGAGTTAAGAGCAAGACCGATGTTTTTACAAGAGATTTGTGAAGCTCAGAAAAATGATCAAGGTTTGCAAGCCAAGAGAAAGCAGTGAGAAGCTGATACAGGATCAGATTTCAGAATCGGTTCTGATGGTTGCTTAATGTTTAAAAACCAGATTTGTGTACCGAAAAATGATGAGTTGATTAAAAATATTTTGCATGAAGCACATAATGGTTGTTTGGCGGTTCATCCGGGCAGTAGGAAAATGTATAATGACTTGAAAAAAATGTACTGGTGGAGTGGAATGAAAAGAGATATTTCCGAGTTTGTATCAAGGTGCTTAGTTTGTCAACAAGTGAAAGCTGAACACCAAATACCTTCGGGATTACTCCAGCCTATCATGGTTCCTGAATGGAAATGGGATTGGATTACTATGGATTTTGTATCAGGGTTGCCGTTATCTCCGGGGAAGAAAAATGCCATCTGGGTAATAGTTGACAGACTGATTAAATTTGCTCATTTTATTCCGGCACGTATGGATTATTCTCTTAATAAGTTGGCTGAATTGTATATTCGTGAGATTGTTAGACTTCATGGAATACCTTTGTCAATCATTTCGGATAGAGATCCGAGATTTACTTCACGGTTTTGGCAAAAGTTGCAAGAGGTATTAGGTACGAAGTTAAATTTCAACACTGCCTTTCATCCACAAACTGATGGACAATCAGAAAGAGTAATTTAGATTCTTGAAGACATGCTTAGATGTTGCATATTGGAATTTCAAGGTAGTTGGGAAAGGTACTTACCGTTGGTAGAATTTGCTTATAATAATAGTTATCAGACGAGTTTGAAGATGGCGCCTTATAAAGCATTGTATGGTCGTAAATGTCAGACACCATTGTATTGGACTGAACTCAAGGAAAATCAGATTTATGGAGTTGATCTAATAAAAGAAACCGAAGAAAAAGTGAAAGTGATTTGAGATTGTTTGAAAGTTGCTTCAGATAGACAGAAATCTTATGCGAATTTGAAATGAAAGGAAATCGAGTTTCAAGTTGGTGATAAGGTATTTTTGAAAGTGTCTCCATGGAAAAAAGTCCTTAGATTTGGATGGAAGGGCAAGTTAAGTCTGCGTTTTATTGGACCGTATGAAGTAATTGAAAGAATTGAACTATTAGCTTATCGGTTAGCATTGCCATCTGAATTACAGAGGATGCATGATGTTTTCCACGTATCTATGCTACGTATCCTTCACATATAATTTCACTGGCAGAAGTTGAGCTACGACTGGATATGACTTACGAAGAAGAACCGATTAAAATTTTAGCTCGAGAAGTCAAACTACTAAGAAGTAAAAGTGTCACTGTAACACCCTATCCCGTAACCGTCGCCGAAATAGGTAAGGGGCATTACCGGACTTGTAACTCATGTCAGAACAGTAAAATTTTGAACTTTTTTCTTGAAATAAAGATCATTCATTTAAATAAGTACTAAGCACAGCCAGGGATAAAATTTAAACTTCTCTAAGTAAACATTCAAAAGATGCCATTTTCGCATGGCTTATATACATTAACCAAAATATTCTTCCGCCACTAGTCTATTCTATACATGCCATAAGATAATCCAAAACATAGCAGTACCAAGCAGTGGATAGTGATAGTGTGACAAGTTGCTGACGATCCACGAGCAAAAGGCCAAATTCAACAATCTATAAAACAGAGAAACATAACAACAGAGTAAGATTTTATAAGCTTAGTAAGTCTTAAGCAAATTTAAAAAAAAAACTCTTGAACTCAAATATAACCAATTTGTTTATTTGATTCATATATATAACATTTCATTTCATATCTATAGTTACCCTCATCGGTCAAGTCAAAATGTATATCTCCCAATATCCTATAATATTTCTCCATAATTGTATACCCACATATTCATATGGCATTTTCATATTTGCTTTCCACTTTACAATCATGATTTAATTCTGATGGGTCTAACATGTACAAGTATTTATCACATACCTGACCAACCAAATTAAAGTCGATCTTACGAATTCTCATATAACCTCTTTCTAGGTATACTGCCCTTTTTGGCCGAATATACACAATTATGTAATACACAATAAGCAGATAAATTCTCACTTGATAGTGATCTCTTATAAACATAGGTACATTACATATTTTCACCTAACTTTTCACATTGACCAAATGCGCAATAATCATAGAAACAGTCTTATTGTTTTACTCACATATGCATCACATAACAACCTTGTGATTTAATTCAAATCAAGCTTAAATATAAGCTCAGAATACATACTTGTCCAACTTAACGCATTGAACGTATTTATTAACAATTGTTACTGTGAAGTCATATAATCTTACGCTTTACACGAATCATCAGCAAGACCTTTAGCTCGGATAATCCCCACACGTAGTCATCGGGTCTTACCCGGACATAATCTCCACACGTAGTCATCGAGTCTTACCAGGAATATATTTCCAAGTTTCATGTACATTTAATCCCATGTTACAACATTCACATCGACTATCATATTTGTAATTCATTTGCCTCATCAAATATCTACTAATACACACCTTTCACAATTTGTTATTCGGGCACAATATATATACACATCTCATACATATTTCACATTAGCCATTTGGCTTTACCACATATGCATGGCTCATACATATTTCACATTAGCCATTCGGCTTTACCACATATATATATCTCATACATATTTTACATTAGCCAATCGGCTTTACCACATATATATATCTTGTACATCAATTTCATCATAACAAAATTGACTAGGTACACTAGTCATTTACGGCTTATAGCCTCACTTTAATACAGATTCGGTACTTTGATTAAAATTTTAATTGATAGTTTATAAGCAACTCAAACAGTTTTATCAATGTTTATTACTTAATCACAAATTCACTACAAGCTATTTTTTCCCGAGCAATAGTCATTAAATTATTCGTAACTGGAGCTACAAAACTCAAAATGAAGTGCCGTTGATTTTCCCTAAAAATAGACTCATACATATTTTATCCATAAAATGTTTAGAATTTTTGGTTTGGCCAATCAATACCAGATTTTTCTTAAAGTTTCCCCTGTATCATTGTTTGACTATACTGACCACTCTTCACTACGAATCAAATTCCTCATTGTACAAAATTTATGTTCTTGTTTATTTCATTTGAAACTAGACTCATTAAGGAGTCTAAGCATATAAAGTTTGTCTTATAACAATTTTTGTACAATTTATAATTGTTTTCTAAAAATAGAACAGGGGATTTTGGAGTCATTCTGACACTGTCTCATAGAACTTTAAATATCTCATTATCAGCAATTCTTTTGCTTACACAGTTTATTTTATAAGAAACTAGACTCATTAAGCTTTAATTACATAATTTATTCAGCCCTTAATTCAACTCCAACAATTTATGGTGATTTTCTAAATTCACGTTACTACTGTTGTCCTAAGCAGAGTTATTACAATTTATTCTTAAATTTCTAAAGTTCAAACACTTAAGAACTTACCTTGAATTTGATCGACTTAGTACAAATCGGCTATTCAACTACTTTCTCTTTTCCCCTATCCGAAGTTGGTGTCCTTTGTTCTTGAGCTAGATTTAAACTCCCAATCATAAACTAAACTTATAACTTTACACACTCAATAATTTTAACATTATCAAGTCCATCCAACACCTATCCAGCAACTTTTAACTTTAAAAACAAATCCCTAGCTCAAAATCACATGAACCGAACTTAATACGCCACTTAGACCAAAATTAGTAAATGGGTTTCGGCTAGATAAAGAAGTGAAGCTCGTATTCATCAAAATTTAACAAAATTACAATGAAATTACCTTAGAAATTGGCCTCCAAAAGACCGAACATTCCCAAGTCACTTTCCCCTTTTTCTTTCTTTAGTTTCGGCTAGAACCCCAAAACAATGAAGTCTCCCCTATGTTCTTATCACTCACTATCTTTTATTATAATTATTTTACTTAATACAAAATACATATACACATAAATTAAGTGCAATCATGGTCGGCCACTAAAATTAAAATGGTGCATTTGACATGCAAATCCCATCTTTTAAATCATGCAAATATTTGGCCCTTTTAATTAACCTCATACATTTTCAATGTTTCACATATAAGCCCCTTTAATAAAATTCACATCTAAATGACAAAATCAATACACCAAAATTTCACACATGTAATTTCACATATAATAGACATGAAATTTAACATTTAATTATTTTTACGGCTCGGTTTAGTGGTCCCAAAATCACTTCTCGACTAGGGTCAGATTAGGGATGTTACAGTCACTCTCGTGAAAGTATTGTGGCAAAAGCACGGGGTAGAAGAGACTACATGGGAACCTGAGGAAACTATGAGAAACCAATACCCACACCTGTTTACTGGTAAGATTTTCGAGGACGAAAATCCTTAAGGGGGGAGAGTTGTAATATCTCGAATTAAGGCCTAAATGGAATAGGGGTTTCGTGACCACAAATCCGAGATAGAAATAACTATTTTATAATTATTTTGATGTTTATGATATGATTGCATGATGTGAAAATTTCGTGATGAAATCCTATGCCTAAAGTGCTTAAATTGAAATTAGGGACTAAATCCAATAATTTGCAAAACTTGCATTCTAGGAGTTTTTAGGATGAAATTGCTTTGGAATATTAATGAGGAGGTCTTAAATAGCAATTTGACCAATTTCTAGGTCTATGGACAAAAATTGGACATGGATGGAATTTTTTTTTGAAAGTTTAGTAGGAAGGGCATTTTGGTCATTTAGTTATGAAAATGAATTAAAAACAAAATTAAAACCCAATTTTTGTCCATCTTCTTTATTAGGCCAAAATTTCAAGGGTTCTCCATAGCTAGGGTTTGTTTCAAGCTTCCAAGCTCCATAGTAAGTGATTCCAAGCCCCGTTTTTAATGTTCTTTACGTTTTTGGAATCCCGGTAGCTCGATTAAGCTTATGCTAGCAATAATCAACCTAGGGTTCATATTTGGAAAAATACCCATAGGTGAAATTTGTGTATTTTGGTGTTTTATGATAGAATATGAGGTTTTAAATTATGTTAGACAACTTGTACTACTCAGTTTTAAGTGAAAACGAGTAAAAGGGCTTAATCGGTAAAAATACCTAATAGTCATAAGTGTATGTTAGAGTGTGAATTTGATGTTGCTATAGAAGGGAAAAATGATCAGAATGTCATAAAACATAAGAATAAGGGATGAAGTTTAATTCCTGAGCCTAGGGGCAAAAGTGTAATTACGCAAAAGTTTAGGGGCAAAAATATAATTTTTCCAAAGTTCGTATTAAAGACTATTTTGATGAATGTATGTATTAAATAAGATTAATTTGACATTATAGATCAAGAGAAACGAGATTCAAGTCGCGATCGAGGGAAAAACAAAGTTTACGAAGAATAGGCTTGATTGCTAATATTTTGTATCGAGGTAAGTTCATGTGTAAATGTAGTACCATAATTGTCATTTTAAGCAATTTAATGTTGTTTATATGGTATGATGCTTATTATTATCATGAAATGTTATGTTTTGTGGTTATTGTTGAATAATATGTAATTATGTGAATTACTTGATAAGTATGAACTATCACCGAAGTATCGATCTCGATATTCCGTGGAAGACGGCAAAGATGTGTAATCGAGGAAAAAGCCCATTTGAACCTTGGGAATAGATTAGAATAAAAGTGACATTTTACTAGGATAGTTGAGTTCCGAACTCGTTGAGTTGAGTCCGAGTTCGTGAGATGTAACTAGGCATCCGAACTTGTTGAGTTGAGTCCAAGTTCACTTATGGATGTGAACGCGCGAGCTTGTTGAGTTGAGTCCGATTTCACTTATGGGTGGGTTATATGGTAGCTTGGCTACATAAGTTCCGCAGGCTATTGAGTTTGTCTAGCTGCGGGTATGGCACTTACGTTCATGAAATCCGCGTATTCGAATTATATCCCGATGTGTTCAGCGGGTGAATCTTAAGTGAATGAGAAGAATGTCTAAAACGAAGGTGATATATTGGTAAGTGTAGTGAATGAGAAAATTTGATAGGTATGTGCTTAAATCCTCGGGTTGAGAACTTGGTATGATGAAATCGTAGAAAGATATTAAATGCAAACAAAACACGAATGTCTTGATGTTGTTTATGCAAATGATGTTTTATGTGGAATTGCATGATTATGTTACTTGCTATTTGCATGTGAACTTACTAAGCATTTATGCTTACCCCCTCCTTTTCATTCATTGTAGTTGTTGACAAGCCGGCTTGAGAATCGGGATAGGTCGGAGACTCGTTCACACTATCCGAAGGCCTAAATTGGTAAAATGGCTTGTGTATTTTGAATGTGGCATGTAAGGCAAAATACTCACTTTGTGTAAATGATTTTATGACATAGTTATGATTTGGTAAGAAAAGGGTTTGTGAATGATTAGCCATTGGAATGGCCAATCTAAATCATATTGGATGCCATGTATGTTTAAAATGCTGTTTAGTCCATGGAAATCTATAGTAAAGTGAAATTTGTTATAAAACAGAATATTGCTGTAGCAATGATGTGAATTTGAAAAATCACTAAAAATAGTAGAAATTGACTTAAATGGTGAATAAGTTAAGTAATCAAAGCTTAATGAGTCTGTTTTCATATGGATTGAACAAAATAGGTATATGGATTATATTTTATGAGATATTTGAATTTTTGTGAAACAGGGCCAGAGTGATTTCTAGATCCCCTGTTCTGACTTTAATAATTCACCATAAATTGTAAAAACATAATTAGAAGTCATTATTTATATGTACAGATTCATTATTGAGTCTAGTTTTAAGGGAAACAAACGGTATAGTCATTGAAATTCTGTGCAGAGAGAAATCTGATTCGTAATACACAGAGGTGAGAGAAGTTGAATCCTAAAATAGGGGGAACTTCAACTAATAAACTGTACTAATTGGCCTGACCAAAAATTTTAGAAAAAAATTAGTAGATAGATATATGAGTCTAGTTTCAGGAAACATTTACTGAATTTAATTTCGAGTTTTGGAACTCGAGTTATGAATTTTTAAGTGACTATAACGCAAATTGCTAGGTTGTCTGGAAGTTTTAAAAATAAATTGTTTGAGCTGTATAAGTAATGAATTAAGTCCGTTAACACCTCGTATTCGACTCCGGTGACGGTCTTGGGTACGGGGAATTACATCTTAATAGATAGAGTTGACAAAATTGAGCCTTTTGAACACTTGTTCATAGCTACGGATACTCCAGATTTCCTGTACTGACATACTAATATGGTGAATTCACCCTTCAGATAACACTGCTGGAGACTCTTTTAGAAGTTTTACTTATATCATATTCAAATTCTGCCATAAGACTAACCAAGTAGAGAGATCATCAAACTCATCAATTCTTTATTATCACATTAGTTAGCAGAAAAGTCTTGAAGATTACCTAGATCACGACACATAAGCATTCGACTAGACTTCGCCAAAAAGGTGTTATAGATTACGTAACACAAATATCATTGAATAAGCTTCATCAAATACGCCATAAAGGCTTTACAGAACATGCCACAAAGGCATCAAAAAGAATTACATGTTTATTGTCTCGTCGGACTATTTTAAAGGTTGCTATGGGGTTTCTCCCACATGGCCTTATACATAACTTCATGTCATAATCTGCCACTCCAGTCCATATTTTACTAGAGGCATCACCATGAGTATTTTCACTATTGTACTATGCCATGAGTCTCAGCCACATGGACTTACACATCCTTATGTCGTGTTCTGCCAGTCTGATTTACAACTTATCGGAGGCTACACAATAAGGGTTCTTATTGTCACCGTGACCTGTCTGTCCGGTTAGCAATATCCCTGCCCTACCGGAGGCATCATAAATGGATGTTTGCTTAGAAGCCACTTACCCAAATTTGTTTACATACCTTGTAACACCCTATACCCGTAACCCACGCTGGGGAGGACTTCAAGGCATTACCTAACTTGGTCTCGTGCCTGCAACCAATCTCAAATCACCAAGACTCGATTCAAACTTAAATTTTTTTCAATATCTACCTTAAATTTCTTCTTATGGGCCTACGAGCCCCAAATCGATCATTAAAAGCTATTTAGAGCTATTTCGGGTCCTTAAACTAACCTTAAGAAATTTGCCTTTAAAACAGGGCACATGCCCGTGTGGAAGAGTAACACGCCCACGTGACCATTTTGACATGGTCGTGCTGATGGCCCGTGTGGCTCACACAGCCTAAGTACCCTGGGACACGCCCGTGTCCCACACCTGTGTAGAATTAATTTCTAATTCACACCTACAGGGGTTTTCACATGGCCAGACACACGCCTGTGTCAATGGCCCATGTCTCTCACACGGCCACGACATGCCCGTGTCCTAGCCAGTGTGCAAAAACATGGACATTCTATTTCTGACATCAGCATGCTTATAATTTCACACAGCCAAGGCACACGCCCGTGTGCTAGGCCGTGTCTTCCACACGGTTAAGACACACGGCCGTGTCTTTGCCCGTGTGTTTATTACCATGCATACTGACTTGAAATTTTTTCATGTAGGGGACACACAGCTGAACTACACGCCCATGGGGCAGACCGTGTGTCACACACGGCCTAGACACATGCCCGTGTGTCTACCCATGTGGATAATATAAGGCTATTTACCAAGCCTCATTGCCACCCTTACTTGCCTATTTCTATATAACTTCTAACCAATGCTAAAACTAGCACAATTTCTAAAATCAAATCAACCACAATAGACATTCATTATATCATGATAATGCATCTTTTATAAATTCAAAATGAATATTATCCATCATTCAGGACATAATACAAATTGAAGGGCTTCTAACCCAAGCCAACACATTTGGCTAAATCTCAATAACACAAAATAATAAGGTCTAAGTCCTATACATGCCATAATAAAAAATATAAATCCAACTATACTGAATGCTTCGATTGATAGTGTGATCGATATCTCTGACTTCTGGTGATCCTTGAGCTAGATATGCGGCACTGTAAGGAAATGGAAAGGAAAAGGGAGTAAGCATAAAAGCTTCGTAAGTTTCATATAAGTAAGTACACAACAACAACATTTTATCAATGATCTACATGCTCATGATACTAAGGTAGGAATAGGCATAACTTACTCATTACCATCCATACTAGTCACATATTGTTCAATGAGCTCATATCTCATACGTACCAATTAGGTACCTGTACCACTCACAACACGGTTATACTTTCCTCATTAGCTTAGAACATAACGTTCACCATTGAACCATTTGGAACACTACCGGATAATCATTAAGCCTCAGACGTGGGTAAGGTGGCGATGCTATGTCCCAGACATGGTCTTACACCGATTCATATCTCAAGTCGATGCCATGTCCTAGACATGGTCTTACACTGACTATCATCTCGTAGCCGATGCATGTCCCAGACATATCTTACACTGGCTTACGACTCGAGGCCGATGCATGTCCTAAACATTTCTTACACTAGCTCTTGTCTCAATGCCGATGCCATGTCCCAGACATGGTCTTACACTGGCTCTCATAATGTGGCCGATGCATGTCCTAGACATGTCTTACACTAGCCAACAATAACCCATATGTCATAGCATAAATATCCGATTTATTTCCCAGGTTCAAACAGGAATTCTACTATCTCTATTATCATCATGCTATCTCAATTCCACAATCAAGCAATTCATGCTATATTAATTCAAATACAATTCAACACATACATTAGTAATGTAGTTGTATTATTTATATACAACTTACCTCGGATTACAAAACGTATACGACTAGTCGGTTTAGTCGACTTGCTTTGTTTTCCCCCGGTCTAGGTTTGGATTTGGCAATTCTTGATCTAAAATAGCAAAATGCACTCATTTAATCACTAAATAAAATTAAGCAATAAAAAATTCACATCTTTGGTAAATTGACCGTTTTGTCCCTAAACTTAAGCAAAATGACCATCTTACCCCTATGCTCAAAAATTGATTTTTATCGAATTTCTTCGCATATTAAGCTTGGCTGAACTCTTTTTACTCTTATAGCAACCCCAAATTCTCTCTATTTCACACATTTATCATTCATTTTACAACTTGTGCAAAATGGTCCCTTTAGGTGTTTTCATGGTAACACCTTTCCCAAAAGTTGTTTATCACACAACTAAGACTCATATTCTTCCATAAAATTTTAGAAAACACCCTAAATTCTCTCATGGAAAAACCCTAGAACTTCAACCATTTTGGCAAGAAATACCCCTCATTTGAAAGCTCATGCTTCTAGGATCTCAAAAATGTAAAAATCATTAAGAGAAACTATCAAAATCACTTACTTGAGAGGGCTCAAAGTTGCTGAAATTTTTGAAGCTTTCAAACCCCTACAGTGGTTGACATTTTCGACTAAGAAGAGAGAAAAATGATAGCTTTTCCTTTTTGTTTTATTAAAAAGACAACTAGTCAAAATTGGTGACCTAAGCTTCACCTAATTTTGACCTTCTCTCCAATTTGTCTCCCATGGCCGGCTATGCTTTCTTTTAAGGGGCTAATTTCCTTTTAAAGACCCCCAAATTTGGTTCTCTAGCTATTTAACACCCTTAGCTATCAATTCAAGACTTTTGCACTTTATGCGATTTAGTCCTTTTTCACAATTGTCCTCACAAACGTTAAAATTAGCTCACCAAATTTTTCATGTACTATAATAAACATGCTATGACTCCAAAATAATAATAAAATAATTTACTCAACTTTGAATTTGTGGTCCTGAGACCACTATTCTGACTAGCCCCAAAATCGGGCTATTACATACCTGACTGATTCATTCTCTTTCACATCTTCTTATTCATACGGTAACTTACATGTTTCATTTATGAGCATGCAACAACTTCATAACACTTCACACACACTTACAATAACTAAACATTCGAGTTTACATCAGTATATGACTTTCTATTGTAAATTAACATGCATGAGTCAGATTAAAAAGACTCGCTTGAAACTCACTTTTACTACAGCTCAAAGTTCTAAACTTGAACTGTAACACCCCAAACCCAGCCTAGATGTTACGATTGGATTCTGGAGGTCACATTGAGCATTGATATGGCCAAGTAGAAATGATCAAACCTTCATAAATTTATTTTTAAAGTGTTTGCTTATTTTGTAAAAAAACTATAGTGGCTTTTATTTTATAAAAACATTGATATTACCGAGTTTAAAATAATATTAAATTAAATAAATGTTCTTATTAATTTTGGAAACATATTTGACTTATAATTTACTTTTTAGAAATTCATGTATGAATTTTGCAACAGGAAAATACAATGACTTTAATCTCAGTCGAGTAACATGCATAGTTTGGTTTTAAAATAAGTATCTAAATCCAAACAACGAGATAAGTATGCATGCATAAAAACCCCAAAATAAAGAGAAAAACCCAAAACACAAACCAAATAACTTTACAATCCAAAAACCAAATAAATTTAGAAAAAAACGTAAGCAAAATAATTTATAAGTCCGAAGTCTGTCATATGTCTGCATGCCATGTTTGATCCTAGTCTCAAGCATTACCTGAGATGGTTGAAACTATGGGGTGATCTAACTAGCTTAGTGTGAGTCCAAACAATTAGCACATTCAAAAATCATTCACCATTAATAACATTGCAACACAAACATAGCATAAACATTACCATTTGAAAGGGTCATGGATATAACATAATGCATAATGATTTCCTACCCAACCATCCACTACAAACCACAAGTTTCCTAAAACTCATTTTCTGAACTCCATACATTGTAAGTTAAGCTCGATGTGTTTAAACCACCATTATACATATTGTAGATATACTGCCATTCAAAATAAATGTGATATAATCACCATTCTCCTCATTAATCTCAGTGTAGTGCACTGAAAATGGACTTAATATACCACCATTACTCCACAAAACTCCTCCGTCATCCACATAATCCCACCCTATGCACATGTGATATGTTATTGAAATTTCAATCAAAATAATGTTACCATTACATTGTCATTTCAATAGCATGTTTTACATGCTCTAATAATAGCATTTACTTTCGTTTGATAATAATATTTATCAATCATTCAGTTTCACCATCAATATGGTGACATTCCAACATGCCATAGTTTCATTATCATGCATAAGCAATTTTCTAGTTCCAATCTGTCATTCAGTATATTTCATAGCATTTTACCCAAACATACATTTCATTTTCATTCATATATGCTAATCATACCACTAGCATACATTATATCACAAAAGAATTCATATTAATTCATACCAATACCACACATTCAAACATTCAATCACTCATGTAACCTTGAAAACATGCCGTTTAACTAGGGCTCGAAATATATCACGTACCTGATTCGGCCACCTTAAAATCACTTATTCATTTAAATAATTTTGATAAACAAGCTTAATAATCATTTTAAAAATTAAAAATATTATTAAAGCATTCAAGTTCATAGGTTAGAACTCACACCTTATTTTCACACAACTGTACTACTTGCGAAATCCACGATTCCTCCTTTGGACTTAGACTGAAACTAAATTAAAATACAATATTTATTGATTACAATGTTTCCAAATCATACCTAAAACACCCTCTTAAGGGTTCAATCAAATCAGTGTTACCATAATAATTTTTAGATCCAAATCGACTAGGCTACTTACACTGATTTGATGCGAAACGTATGCACGAACGAGACCTATAGTCATTATTGATCTGAGATGTTTAAATAAGCACTTAAACATAATTAATCCCCAAAAATTTGTAACCAAAAACCCCCATTCAAAATTTAAAGCAATTAGTCAAAGAAAAAATTATTAACAAAGTGAAACAGTGCAAGATCTCGCACAAGTTTGCGCTTTGCACTACCTATTACCCATATTTGAGTTGTCGGATGAACTCTTAGTTAATTACTCAATAAGGAACTTCTAAATAAGATCAAAATAGAGGGAAAAATCCAAAAAATTGACAATATTAAGGGTAGCAACTGAAGAGAAATGATAGTCCCAAAACAATGGTGTTCTAAGTGGGTGGCAACACCACTTGAGGCGACAGAGAAGGCAGATCGAGGGCGGGACAAGAAGGGATTTTTGGACAGCCAAATAGAAAAATTTTAAGGTCTAGAATGATGATTTATTTTCTATAAAAATAACAATAAAAAATTGGCACACAAAGCACAACAGCAGGGAAAGAGAAATAGGACTTACCAGCACTGATAAGAACAAGAGATATGGGGCAGCAATGGACAGTAAAAGAGGTTGTTAGGAGAAGAAAAAAAAGGGAAGTTTAGGGTAGAAAATAGGGCTAGTTTAGGAGGTTTAGACATTCAATAGGGTGGCTAGACAAAAAAAACTTCAACAATGGAGCGGCACAACTGTGATGAAATCCTAGAGAAATGAAGAAACTTTGAGAGAAAAAATAAGAGAAGAGAGGAGAATGGCTAAGGCAGGAGAAAAATTGACTTAAGGCTGAAAAATAAGTGAAAAAGTGATATTTATACGTAGGTGAAAAAGCATGGGTTGTAGGAAAATAGGGGGAAGGAGAAAAATTAGCAAAATTAAGCTATTTTGTAAGGGAAGCGAATTGAACTTTGGTTTCTAAGCAAATTGCATTGTCTCCTTGTTTTCTCTCAACCACTAGGCCAATTACTAGTTATTGAAATAATTTTACTAAATTTAAACAAAAAATTTGGAATGTTACAAGTTTGAAGAAAAAAATTGAAAAATGATAAAAATGGTGCAAGGGAAGGAATTTGAACTTGGGTTTCATGGATAATTTCAGAAACACTTAACCAACATACTAGTAACTCATTTTTCCTAAAAATGAACTTATAATCTAAAAAATTAAGGCCTAGTCTCTTGCTCTCAGTTCACAAACCCCATTCAACTAACCCCCTATTTTTGGGATGTGATACGAACGTCTTTCATGAACCAGCAATAACAACTGCTTAAAAGAACATTAAATCACCATTAAAACTCATTTACAAACATTCTGCTGTCATCTCAAATTACAAATGATCCCCATGCAGGGTCTCTTATTCTTATCTTACTGTTTATTTGATTCATAACATCTTGAATCTTTCAAAATCCTGACATGCAGAGATACCAGACTTACCAGGAGGTTGAAACATCCATCGATGACCCTAGAAACCTTAACTTCCATTTTAATGAGAAAGAAGAGAATATTTAATCTTAAGAAAGCTAAAGCATAGGATAAAAGGAAGAATAACCATCTAAACATTCCTTGCTTACTACATATATATACCCAGAACCTCTCAGTAGATCTTGACAAGTGTTAATTGTATACAAAATTTGTTCCCTAAATATCCTAAAAAAATTAGAGAAAATATAAGAGAGAATTTGATTCCTGTGCTATTTGACCGGTTAATCCTTTGTGTTGACTCACAACCAATCACTTTACATAACCTATATTGCACATTTTTCAAGCAAACTTGGTGTACCATACCATGGCGATAACTAGTATATGGCGTGGCCTTAAAAACAATTTAGCCCCTTATAGCTTTAACATATACTTAGTAGTCGTGTCATGTTTAACCAACATTTTGAGGCATACTTTTCACTTCTAGTACTCTTTCTTAAATTGAAGAATATTACTAGAATAAATCCTCAGATACTTCTATGGGTGGGTACTTTATGTGCCAAACATTAGTTCGCCCGAAGCATATATATTGGCTAACTAACTATAAAAGTGCACCAAAACATATATCCTTCACATCTATATGACCTTTTTTTAGATTTGCCACTTTTGCAATGTGACGGCAATACATTATAATAACATATGAAGTAAATACTGACTCTTGGTACTGTATCCAACATAATTACGATCCAATCCAAAGTCAATGATCTAAGGGATTGCTTTGGGAAATTTTGAACCAAACCAATCACTAATATTCATATTTCTAAGTAATATTATCTTCTATAATAGGCTAGATTCACCATGTAATCAATATAACCTAAATATAAGGTTTAATAAACTACTAACACCTTAATATGAAAACCATCTCCATACAGATTTGTTGGGGCAAAGGAGTAGGCACTCATTTTGACACCAAATTGTCAGTTTCATATTTTTCAACAATCTTCCCCTTTGACAATTTGTTGAACAAAATATACTATGTCGAGAGCTTGATATAACAACAACATTAACTCCCCCTCAACATATACTCATTAACTTATCGTAACTTAGAAAGTAATTAAGAAATAGAAAGTAATTAAGAAATTAATTATCAATGCTAGAATAATTTGCATCAACAACTAACTAACAGTAATTATAACTAAGCAAGTTAGCAAACAATGTCAAATGCATCAATGTAACTAAAGTTCACACCATAGATAAAGTAAATCCTAGTTCATCACTAGTAGTAGATATAACAAAACATCAAAATAAAGTAGCAACAATGTCCCTTTCATAAGGATAATCCTACAACTAAGTAGACAAAAAAATTGCTACAGCAACATCAACAACATCTTCTCTCCCTTTGTCTATTTTTTATCTCCCATATTTTGTTCCATAAGATTTCCAAACTAAACAACACCATCAGAAGCTTGAAGATCCGCAATCAAAGCCTTCACTCTATCAATTACTTTCTTCACAACATTGTCATCTTCCTTGAGCTTATCAAAATGCTTCTGAAAGAACTCAACTAAGGCTTGAAGGTCTACAACTGCTCTAGTCTTTTTCTTTTTGTGATACGAATGGTGCCTAAGAGAGTGGGCACTTCCTGACCACCTAGTTCTTTTTCTGCAATCTCATCCTTAAAGACTTGAACTATTTCTAGCTTACTGATAACATGTTTTCTCTCCAACCATTTATGAGAAAACTTTAATTCAGGACCAATTTTCTCATAAGTCTCTTCAAACCTAACAAGCTTTGAGTCTTGGGAAAAAAGGACTCAAAAGATAGGAGATGGATAGGGCAATAGAAAACTTAGTAATTTCCTAAAAATTAACTGCCCTCAATCAAATTCTACCATATCAGCTGCTTTCCTTAACAACACAACCACTCTCTAAGTTACTAAATCTCTTTTGCTGTTTGGAAGCTAGTTCCTAGTGGTAATAGCAAAAAGAGTAGCCTACATTGTATCTAAAGAAAAGGCTCGAAGGCTACCTTTTCTAGCCATGTTGGATGTAAATGATTGGTCAGAGAAGTAGTAGTGGAATCTATGGACTCATCCAGCTTGAAATTGTTGGTGATGGGACAACACAACAACTTTCGTATATGTTCAGCTCCAAATTTGAATCATCTACCACGTATAAATACCTTGTGGTAGTACTTGCTTGTTTCATCTTATATTCCACGATTGAGATTGGCATAAAATTAAAACACTACCCTTTTCACAAAGGGTTGTCAACAGAATATTGAACCAAATACTCTATAATTCTTTAAAACTTCATCAATTCTATGATTAGCAAAAAAAAACCTTCATTAATATCGTAAGACACTAAAAATATGTCTAGTAGTTTCAGGTAAGTTAACCGGGTTTTGAGTGAAAAATTAGGAGTTAATCGGGGTTATTAGTAATTTTTCTCTTAGTTTAGTTAGCTTAATTTCATTAAAAAAATTGGGAAATAATATTCCAAAAAATAAAAATATTTTTAAAAAATTTAATTGTATAGTTTTAAATAATTTTTGGGTAAAATAAATATTTTGGGTCAAATTAGAATTGAAAAATAAATTAAAATGGGGGGTTTAATTGAGAGAATTTAAAATAGTAATTACATAAGACTCTTTTGCAAAACAAGGGAAATATTTGAGTGGTTTTATGGCAAATTTCCCATATTTTTAAAATTTTGGATGGAAAGGATTACTTTGTAAAAGAAGAAAATTGTGGGAGCGGCTTGATGGCAATTTCCTAAAATTTTGAAAATCAAGTGGGGGTTCTTTTGCTAAAAAACACTGCAACCCCTCACTTCACACGCAATTGTCACCTGATTTCTAAGCGTTTTCTCTCATTTTTCTTTTTCAATTTTGAACTCCATATCTCAAAGATTACATCTCATCTTTTATTTTCTCCAAATTGTCTCAAAATTCTCTAGAAAAGATTTTCAAATTTAGGAAAAAACTTATCCGAGTTCTTCAAAAATCTTGATCCTATCTTCAATATTGATGATTCTAGATTGACTGAAGGTAATTTATCAACTCTAAATTCATTTTAAAGTTGTTTTTAATCATTATTTTTTATTTAAATTAATTAAAATTATTTTTCAAATCTTGATCTCTTCTCTTTTGAACATGAAATTCATCAATGGTGAATTCACGGTTTTGAGTTGGAATCTAAGTTGAAATGGATATATATGCTCAAATCATGTTTATTAAGAGATTTTTTTTTATTATTATAAAAAAAACAAAAGATTAAACTCATTTGATTGATAAATTTTGACAAATCTGAGTTTTCGGTAGTATAGATTAGAGAGGCGTTTTAGATCCATGTAGTTCATGATTTTTCAATTTACTTATTGTTAATGATAGCTTACAACATGTTTTTTTATCTTTGTTTAAGCTCCACAATGAGGAGAGGCCATTGTTAATCAAAATCGTGGTCCAAACACAACTGCTTGATACACTTTGGCTTGAGAAGCAAAGTGTGAAGGTGGGTGGTTTTTAAAGGAAATTGGTATAGATGCCTATTTACATTCGAAATTGAGGTTTTGAATTGTGTTTCTAATGATTCAATTGTATCTCAAATGGTTTAGATTATTAAAATTGATTTTAATTTTATATAAACATATTTGTAAATGATTTATGGAAATTGTGAATTGTGTGTTTGGTGTGATTGATTTGGATTGTATTGAATAATAATTAGAGCATGGATTACTATATATTAGAGCACTTGATGATGGCTTTATGATTGGTTTTACATCCATGGACAAAGACCCTTATTGTGTTTATCTATATTGGTACTAAAATTGCTAAGCGACATGATTTAAATTGAATTTTTATATCATGAATTACGTGCTTAAAATATCATTTTTTATGCCTTGTATGATTGGTTATTGTTAGAATTAAGTGATCTAAATCCTTATTTAAATAAAATATAGTGGTAAAATAAAATAAAAGAAGAATCCATATAGAATTACACTTCTTTTATTTTATTTTAGAATAAGTTTTTTTAAACCTTATTAAATTCTATCTATTTGATATTGATTAGAATAAAGTGTTTCAGCCTTACTAGAATATGACTTCACAAGCCTATAAATAGACATAGTCTATTCCTCTTGTATAATTCGAATTTGACATGGTAAATTTTCTTCTCCTCTGCCCATGGTTTTTTTCTCGAAAGGGTTTCCACGTAAAATTTATGTGTTCTTTCTTTTATTTTATTTTTTACAAAGTGGTATCAGAGCTTCCGTGTTGTTCATCTCGATCACGGTAATGGCGTCTTTGAAGTATGAAATTTGGCTGTTGGATCACAACACCAGATTTGCATTATGACAGATTAAGATGCAAGCAGTTCTTGCTCAGATAGATCTAGAGGATGCCCTGCTAGGGGTAGATAAGATGCCTTCGACATTAACAGATGAAGAGAAGAAGTGTAGGGATCGAAAGGCGTTAACACAATTACATCTGTATTTATCCAACAAAATTTTGCAGGATGTGATGAAAAAGAAGACCGCCGCTGCATTATGGGAGAGGCTAGAACAAATATGTATGTCAAAAACTCTAACAAGCAAGTTGCATATGAAGCAGTGTCTTTATTCTCATCGTTTGGTGGAAGGTGCGTCTGTACACGAACACTTAACAGTGTTTAAAGAAATTCTCTCAAACTTGGAGGCCATGGAGGTTTAGTATGATAAGGAAGATCTAGGGTTGATTCTACTTTGTTCGTTGCCCTCGTCTTATTCAACCTTTAGAGACACGATTTTATATAGCCATGAGTCTCTCACAGTTGATGAGGTTTATGATTCTTTGACCTCGTATGATAAGATGAAGCATCTTGTGGTTTCAGGGAGAGGGTCTCATTGCTTGTGGGAGACAAGATCGGAATGCTAATGGTTATCGTGGAAGGACACAGGAACAAAATCCTCGCGGTAAATCTAAGGGTTGATCAAAGTCTTCAAACAGAGGTAAAACTTGTAACTTCTGTAAGAAGAAAGGGCACATTAAATCTGAGTGGTATAAGCTCCAGAACAAGATTAAAAGGTAGGCTACGAATGAAAAGGGAAAACAACCAAAAAATTTCGGTGAAGCTGATGTTGTAGAAGACTACAGCGTGGTGAACTTCTAGTCACTTCGGTCATCAATTCTAAAGTAAGCGAGGAGTGGATACTTGATTCAGGCTACACATTCTACATGAGTCCCAATCGGGATTAGTTTACAACTTAAACAGTGCCTAAAAGTGTTGTTTTGATGGGAAATAATGCTTCATGTAATATCGCAGGTGTTGGAACAATTAAAGTTAAGATGTTTGATAGAGTTGTCAGAACACTAGTCACGTACGATATGTTGCAAAATTGAAAAGAAATTTAATTTTGTTGAGTACTATTGATTCAAATGGGTACAGATACACAGCTGAAAGTGGGGTTTTAATGATTTCCAATGGTTTCCTTATTGTGATGAAAGGGCAGAGAAAGACTGCTAAGTTATATGTTTTACAGGGTTCTACTATTATTGGTGATGCAGCTGTTGCTTCCTCTTCCTTGTCAGATGATGATATTACTAAACTTTGGCATATGCGCCTAGGACATATGAGTGAGAATGGCATGGCGGAATTGAGCAAAAGAGGACTTCTTGATAGGCAAGGAATTTGCAAAATGAATTTCTGTGAGCACAGTGTTTTTGGAAAGCAAAAGAGAGTTCAATTCACCAGAGGAATCCATAACACGAATGGAATGTTAGAGTATATTCATTCTGATCTATGGGGGCCATCCAAAGTGCCTTCGAGAGGTGGAGCTAATTATATGCT
Source organism: Gossypium hirsutum (assembly GCF_007990345.1). Classification (NCBI taxonomy): domain Eukaryota; kingdom Viridiplantae; phylum Streptophyta; class Magnoliopsida; order Malvales; family Malvaceae; genus Gossypium; species Gossypium hirsutum. The sequence goes on from NC_053433.1 coordinate 79,410,722, forward strand.
AACCTTTATTGATGATTTTTCTAGAAAAGTTTGGGTGTTCTTCTTGAAATAGAAAAACGATGTGTTTTCCGCATTTAAGTCTTGGAAAATTATGATTGAAAAACAGATGGGAAGACAAATAAAATACCTCCACACAAATAATGGCTTAGAGTTCTGTTCTGATGAGTTTAATAGATTGTGAAAGTCAGAAGGGATCGTGAGACATTTGACAGTTCGCCATACTCCACAGCAAAATGGCGTTGCAGAGCGAATGAACAGAACGATCATGGAGAAGGTGATGTATGTTGTCAAATGCCAACTTACCAAAGTCGTTTTGGGCCGAAGTAGCCTCTACTGCATGTTTTTGATCAACCGATCTCCATCCATTGCCATTGAGAAAAAGACTCCATAAGAGGTATGGTCTGGTAATCCTGCTAATTATTCTGACTTAAAGATCTTTAGATGTCCTGCGTATGCTCATGTTGATAATGGAAAATTAGAACCAAGATAGATTAAATGTGTTTTTCTTAGTTATAAAGCTGGTGTAAAAGGGTATAAGTTATGGTGTCCTGAAAATAGAAAAGTTGTGATTAGCAGAGATGTTGTTTTTGATGAAACTGCTATGCTACCTAACTTATCTCTTAAAGACTCTTCCAATAAAGAAAATCAAAAGCAGGTGGAGTATCAGATTAATACAGAGTCGACTTCTCAAGCCATTACAAAAATTGAGAATAGAGTTGCTTCTTCACCACAATACTCTATCACCAAAAATAAAACTAGAAGAGAAATTAAAGCTCCAAAGAAGTATGCCGAGGCTGATCTAGTTATTTATGCTTTATATGTGGCTGAAGATATAGATGCAAACCAAGAGCAATCTAATTATTCTGAGGAGGTTAGCTGTGAAGACTCAGAAAAATGGATGTTTGCTATGCAAGAGGAGATGGAATCACTTCACAAAAACAAAACATGGGATCTTGTGAAACTTCCTAAAGGTAAGAAGACTGTTCGTTGTAAATGGGTGTTTAAAAAGAAAGAAGGCACTCCAGGAGTTGAAGAACCCAGATATAAAGCAAGGCTTGTTGCAAAGGGTTACAATCAAATTCCAGAAGTGGACTTCACAGATGTGTTCTCCCCAATTGTGAACCATAGCTCGATTCAAGCTTTGCTTGGTATTGTGACCATGCATGATTTGGAGCTTGAGCAGTTAGATGTAAAAACTGAATTTTTGCATGGAGCATTTGAAGATGATATTTACATCCAACAGCCAGAGTGTTTTATAGTGTCAGAAAAAGAGGAAAATGTTTGCTTGTTGAAAAAGTCCCTTTATGGTTTGAAATAGTCACCAAGGCAGTGGTACAAGAGGTTTAATTCCTTTATGACTTCTCATGATTTCAAAAGAAGTAGTTTTGACAGTTGTGTTTACTTTAAGAAAAACAATGATGGTTCTTTTGTGTATCTACTTCTTTATGTTGATGACATGTTGATAGCAGCAAAAGATAAAGGAGAGATAAGAAAGGTCAAAGCCCAACTAAGTGAAGAATTTGAGATGAAAGATTTGGGACTAGCAAAGAAGATACTTGGTATGGAGATTCTCAGAGATAGAAAAGTAAGTAAATTGTACCTAAGTTAGAAGGGGTACATTGAGAAAGATCTTTGCAGGTTCAATATGCAGAGTGCTAAGCCTGTTAGTACTCCTTTAGCAGCCCATTTCAGACTTTCATTTGTTTTGTCTCCACAATCAGATGATGAGATTGAGTACATGTCACATGTTTCATACTCTAGTGCAGTGGGATCTCTCATGTATGCTTTGGTTTGTTCACGTCCAGATTTATCATATGCAGTAGTGCAGTTAGCAGATATATGGCGAATCCTGGTAAAGAACATTGGAAAGCAGTTCAGTGGATTTTAAGATACTTACGAGGTACTACTGATGTTTGCTTACATTTTGGAAGAACAAGAGATGGAGTCATTAGGTATGTTGATGCTGATTTTGCTAGAGACCTTAATAGAAGAAGATCTCTCACAGGTTATGTCTTTATAATTGCAGGTTGTGCAATCAATTAGAAAGCTACTTTGCACACTACAGTCGCTTTGTCTACCACTAAAGCTGAGTACATGGCGATTACTGAGGCTTGTAAAGAAGCCATTTGGTTGAAGGGACTCTTTAGTGAACTCAATGAAGACCTTCAAATCAACACAGTATTTTGTGACAGTCAGAGTGCCATCTTTTTTACAAAAGATCAAATGTTTCATGAGAGAACAAAACACATTGATGTTCAGTATCATTTTGCTCGTGATATTATTGCTTGTGGTGATATTGTTGTGAGAAAAATTAGTACTCATGAAAATCCTGCAGATATGATGACTAAGTCACTTCCTATAACCAAGTTTGAGCATTGCTTAGACTTGGTTGGTGTTAATTGTTGAAGTTAAACCCTTAAGGGGTTTTATGGAAGAGGTGGAGAACTTGTTCGTTGAGAGTTCGCGATGAAGAACTTGTTCGTTGAGAATTTGTGTCAAAGTGGAGATTGTTAGTGAGTATTCATCACTATATATGTTATTTGTGAGCATATGGCTCTGGGAGTATTGATTTTGTTGGAGTGGATAAGGGAGTGTTGAGCCTTTTTCTCCACTCAATTATTGGCAATTTCGAGGCGATATAAGGGAGTGTGTGGCTACGCCCACTCAATCGGAGTATTGTATTCGATATTTGGGTGATCAGAGATTCGTTTATCCAATGCATGATCACATGTTTATATTTTTCCATGGATGTCATTTAACAATATAAGTGCTTGTTTGTTAATTAAATTATGTTTCCATATGCTATAATAAATGTAATTTCTACTCGTGGAATAACATATGTAATTATGATGTTATGATGCATTGTTGCTGGAAATTTCAGTCAATTGAATGCTATAACTAAGCATGAAAATATTATGGAAACTATGATTCATATACTCAAAATTTGATACATGATTTTCCTTGGTTTAAGTATATTTTTGGTGTGATTTACTTATTGAATTTATGGCCACTCACTCAACTTTTTTAGCTCACACCTCACAACTTTGTGCAGAGTTTGGTATTGAGTTCTATCATGGTACAGCTTCAATGTCAATTGCGCCTTATCGTATAACACCTAAAGAGTTAAAGTAGTTGAAGCTTTAGTTGTAGGAGTTGTTGGACTGGGGTTTCATTCGACCGAGTGTGTTGTCATGGGGAGTGCCAGTTTTGTTTGTGAAGAAGAAGGATGGGACTTTGAGGTTGTGCATTGATTATCGTCAGCTGAATAAGTTAACCATCAGGAAAAAGTACCACTTCCGATGATCGATTATTTGTTTGACCAGTTTCGGGGAGCTTCAATTTTCTCAAAGATTGGTTTGAGTTCTGGGTATTATAAGTTGAAGGTGAAGGATGCAGATGTTATGAAGATGGCAGTTAGTATCGTTATGGGCATTTTGAGTTTCTTGTCATGCTATTCGGGTTGACGAATGCACCTGCTGCATTTATGGACATGATGAATTGTGTATTCCATTCCTATTTAGATGAGTTCGTTGTGGTTTTTATAGATAATATATTGGTGTATTCTTGATTGAAGGATAAGCATGACGAACATTTGAGTTGTTCTTTAGATTTTGATGAAGAAACAACTGTATGCCAAGTTCAGCAAGTGTGGGTTCTAGCTTCAAGAGGTGGTTTTTCTTGGACATGTCATTTCAGTAGAGGGTATTCGGGTTGATTCCAAGAAGATTGAGGCGATCTTGGACTAAAAGCTATCGAGGTTTGTGTTGGAGGTCAAGAGTTCTTGGGCTTAGCTGGTTATTATCACCATTTTTTTAAGGGATTTCGTGTATTGCTGATCTATTAACGTAGTTGCTTTAGAAGAATATTAACTTCGAGTGTACTGATGAGAGGTAAGAGAGTTTTGAGAAGGTGATGTCGATTTTGACTGAAGCACTTGTATTGACACAACTAGAGTTTAGTAAGGAGTATGTTGTTTTCATTGATGCTTTTTACACAGGATTGGGTTATGCGCCGATGTAGGAGGGAAAGGTAGTTGTTTATGCGTCGAGGTAGTTGAAACTGCATGAGTGTAACTGCAACCCATGATCTAGAGTTGGTTGCCATAGTCTTTGCACTCAAGATTTGACGTCATTATTTGTATGGTGATAGGGTTCTACACCGATCACAAGAGTCTTAAGTATCTTCTTACAGAAAAAGTTAAACTTGAGGTAGAGGCGTTGGATTGAACTGCTGAAGGACTATGATTATGTGATTGAGTAACATCTGAGAAAGGCAAATATTGTTGCTGATGCCTTGAGTTGGAAGTCCTTGATTGAGTTGAGGATGAAGTTTGCAAAGTTGTCAGTTTTCAAGGATGGTGGTTTGTTGGCTGAGCTTCAAGTGAAGTTGACCCTTGCACAACAATTTCGAGAGAGATAACCATTTGATGAGAGTTTCGTGTGTTGTATCCGTCAGGTTGAGTTGGGTTTTCTTAGAGATTTTGATCTCAATGTTGATGGTGTCCTTTACTTTAGAGGTCAGATGTGTGTTCCGGTGGATCAAGATCTAAGACATATGATTCATACCGAGGCTCATAGTAGTCCATATGCTATGCATCCTAGTGGGAACAGGATGTATCGGGATCTTTGGGTTTTATATTGGTGGCCAGGGTTAAGGAAGGACATAGCTAATTTTGTTGGTAGATGTTTAGTTTGCCAGAGGGTTAAAGCTGAGCATCAATGTCCCTCTGAGTTACTTCAGCCGACCAGGATTCCAGAGTGGAAATGAGACCGTATCATGATGGATTTTTTCTGGTTTGTCGTTGACTCAATCTTGGAAGGATTTAGTTTAGGTGATAGTGGATCAGTTTACGAAATTTGCGCATTTCTTGCCTGTGCGTACGACTTTCAGTTTTCAGCAGCTGGCCAAGCTTTACATCAGGGAGATTGTTAGATTGCGTGGAGTTCCAGTTTCTATCACATCAGATAGAGATCCAAGGTTCATGTTGAGGTTCTAGAAGATGTTGCATGAGGCTTTGGGTTCGAAGCTTCACTTCAGTACAACGTATCATCTGCAGTCAAATGGTCAGTCTGAGAGGGTGATCTAGATTCTCGAGGATATGCTTCGAATTGTGTGATTGATTTTTTGGTAGTTGGGAGTGACATGCTGAGTTTGCATACAACAATAGTTATCAGAGGAGTATTCAGATGGCTTTGTGGAGGCACTTTTTGGTAGGAAGTGTAGGACTCTACTATGTTAGTCTAACATAGAGGAGAAGAGGAATTTGGGTCCAGATTTGGTTCGTGGGATTGAGGACAAGGAGAAACTTATCTATGAACAGTTGAAGGTTGTTTTATACAAGTAGAAATCTTACACAGACTTGAGACGTCGAGATATCGAGTATGAGGTTGGTGATAAGGTGTTTCTGAAGGTCTCGCCTTGGAAGAAGGTTTTGAGGCTTAGGCAGAAAGGTAAGCTTAGTCTAAGGTTCATTGGCCCTTAAGAGGTGATTAAGTAGATTGGACCAGTTGCTTATCTGCTGTTGTTGCCGCTTAAGCTTGAGCGCATTTATGATGTCTTCCATGTTTTGATGCTTTGGAGGTTGATGACATCACAAACTATCTAAAATACAAAAAAGGCAAGTGCACCTACCGAATAGTAGTATAGCTACAGTGAGTCAGGAATATCGTATCCACGAGGACTAAAAGTACTAGTAATTACTATCTTTTTTATTATCTAGCCTATAAATTGAAGGAATTGTTTTAAAATCTAAAATTAAACTAAACTAATTACTAAGAGACAAAGAGTGAATTGGGAAAATAATCGAAGAAAACTTTTGAGAGAGACAATACCTAGGAAAGAATCCACCTAGACTTCACTTATTATTCTGATTCTGAATCAAACGATTTATTTATTTGTCTTGATCTGTAGAAATCCCTAAATTATGTTAATATCACTTTCGAGAGTAAAAATAACTGACTCTAGGTTGATTAATTGAAACCCCTTTCTAATTAAAACCCCTATCGTCGCATTAACTCGATCTATGGATTCCCATATTAGATTTGACTCTAATCTGGTAGATTTATGTCCTCCTATTTCTAGGATTGCATGCAACTCCACTAAATTATGCTAGATCTACTCTTAAATAGGGACTTTTGCTCCACTGAATAAGCACATCAATCATGAATTAATATCCTAAAAATATTAAACATGAAGGTAAATAAACATAATTGAGATCAAGAACAAATATTTATCATGTAATTCAGAAAAATCAAATAATAAGATCTGTCATAGGTTTCATCTTCCCTAGGTATTTAGGGAATTTAGTTCATACTTAGAAAGAAAAACATCTCAAAAATAGGAAAACAACAAAACAAAAAGAAACCCAAAAACTTCTAAAGAAATTGACTGGAGATCTTCAGTCTTGAAGGAGATCCTGCTTCTGAGTTGAGTCTGTCGGCGTTCTTCGAGTAATTTTTGCCTTCTACTTTATGTGCCCCCTTTAGGTCCTCTTCTAGTGTGTGTTTATAGACTTTAGAATGCTCAGAAATTCTAAAAATTGGGTTTTTTCGCGTAATAGGGAAGTAGGGTGCGAAATCGACACGGACTGGCACATGGGCCTGTGGTCAGCCCGTGTGGCTCACATGGGTGTGTGGCCAGCTTGTCCCAGGCCGTGTGGATCTTGAAAATAACTTTTTTTGCCCGATTTTGGCTCGTGTTTTGCTCCTTTCAGTCCCCTATGGTCACCTAAGTATAGAAACATGAATTTAAAAGATTAGGAGCATCAAATTCGTTAATTCATATAACAAATCATCAAAAAACGCATCAAGAATGGGATTAAAAACATGTTATTTTTATGGCTTATTAGAGGTATAGATTGGATCCTTCCCATGTTGTTTCTGTTGAGGAGATTGAGGTTCGATTTGACTTTTCGTATGAGGAGGAACTGGTTGTGATCTTAGACCGTGAGCTTAAGGTGCTGCGTAGTAAGATGGTTCCACTGGTGAAAGTTTTGTGGGCGCAACCTCAAGATTGAGGAAGCCACTTGGGAGTCGAAAGATAGCATGAGGCGTCAGTATCTATATTTATTCTATTCAGGTAAATTTCGAGGATGAAATTTCTTTTAAGAGGGGGAGAGTTATAAGGCCTTAAAAATAGGTCTAGTAGTTCGGTATAAGTTTACTGGGTTTCGAGTGAAAAACCAAGAGTTAATTGGGGTTATTAATAATTTTTCTCTTAATTTAGTTAGCTTAATTTCATTTAAAAAATGGGAAATAATATTTTGTATGATAAAAATATTTTTAGAAAAATTAATTTTATAGTTTTTAATAATTTTTGGGTAAAATAAATATTTTGGGTCAAATTAGAATTGAAAAATAAATTAAAATGAGGGTTTAATTGAGAGAATTTAAAATATTAATTACATAGGAGCATTTTGCAAAACATGGGAAATGTTTGAGTGGATTTAAGGCAAATTACCCATATCTTCGGAATTTTGGACGGAAATGATTACTTTGTAAAACAAGGGAGTTGTAGGAGTGGCTTAATGGCAATTTCCCCTCTTTAGCTCAAAAACATTGTTACCCCTTCACTTCACACACAATTTTCACCCGATTTCTAAGCATTCTCTCATTTTTCATTTTCATTTTTGAAGGCTACATATCAAAGATTAGATCTCGTCTTTTATTTTCTCCAAATTCTTTCAAAATTCTCTAGAAAAGATTTTCAAAGTTGGGAAAAAACTAATCCGAGTTCTTCAAAGATCTTGATCCAGTCTTCAATATTGATGATTCTAGATCGATTGAAGGTAATTTCTCAACTCTCAATTCATTTTAAAGTTGTTTTTAATCATTATTTTCGATTTAAATTGATTAAAATGGTTTTTCAAACCTTGATCTCTTTTCTCTTGAACATGAAATTCATCAATGGTGAATTAATTGTTTTGATTTGGAATCCAAGTTTAAATGGATATCTAAGCTCAAATCATGTTTATTAAAAGTTTTTTGATCAGAAAACAAAAGATTAAACTCATTTAATTGATCAATTTTGACACATCTGTTTTTAACTAAGAACATGAGTTGATTTTTCGAAAAATTATGAAACGATTTTTTTGATGAAATTGATGCTTAGGTTTTGTGTTGACAAATTAGAAATGATTTTTGGTGCAGAGAAGGTCATTTACAGCTGAAATTTGTGTTTCAGCTATATTGTGAATTTTCAATAAGGTAGATTGGAGAGCCGTTTTAGATTTGTGTAGTTCATGATTTTTCAATTTTCTTGTTGTTAATGATGGCTTGTAACACGTATTTTATCTCTATTTGAGCTCCACAACAAGGGGAGACCATTGTTAATCAGAATCGAGGTCCAAACAAAACTATTTGATACACTTTGGTTTGAGAAGTAATGTGTGATGCTGGGTGGTTTTTAAAGGCAATTGATAAAGATGTCTATTTACTTTCTAAATTTAGGTTTTGAATTGTGTTTCTACTGATTCAATTGTATCTCAAATGGTTTAGATTATTAAAATTGATTTTAATTTTATATAAGCATATTTGTAAATGATTTATGGAAATTGTAAATTGTGTGTTTGGTATGATTGATTTAGATTGAATTGAATAATAATTGGAGCATGACTTACTGTATATTAGAGCACTTGATGATGGTTTTATGATTGGTTTTAGATCCATGGACAAAGACAATTATTGTGTTTATCTCTATTGGTACTAAAATTGCTAAGTGACATGATTTAAATTGAAATTCTATATCATGAATTAAGTGCTTAAATATCAGTTTTTATGCCCTGTATGTTGGTTATATTGATAACATTGCATGGTGGATCCATTGGATATAGATGTCATGCCATAGGATTAGTAAGTACTCAACACTATATGTATTATTTATGAGCATATGACTTTAGGAGTATTTATTTTGTTGGAGTAGATAAGGGAGTGTTGAGCCTTTTTCTCCACTCAATTATTAGCGATTTTAAGGCAATATAAGGGAGTGTGGCTACAACCCACTCAACTTGAATATTGTATTCGATATTTGGGAGATCCATTTATCCAATGCATGATCACATGTTTATATTTTTCCATGGATGCCATTTGCCAATATAAGTGTTTGTTTGTTAATTAATTATGTTTCCATATGCCATAATAAATGTGATTTTTACTCGTGGAATAACATATGAAATTATGATGTTATGATGGTTCATTATTCCTAGAAATTTCAATCAATTGAATGCTATAATTGATCATGAAAATATAATTGAAACTATGATTCATACACTCAAAATTTGATACATGATTTGTCTTGGTTTAAGTATGTTTTTGGCGTGATTTACTTATTGAATTTATGACCACTTACTGAGCTTTTTCAGCTCACACCCTTACAACTTTGTGCAAAGTTTTTTTTTGGCTTTGGGGAGTTGGGGAGCAAGGGCAAGGGTGGTCCAAGTTTAAGGCTATTTGGTAGTATAGATTAAGGGATCTTCTTTAGAAACATTAGAGGGCATTGTGGCACTCTATTGGGATAATTTGATATACTTGTAATGGACATTTGAAACTTTTATTTGTATTTTAATTTTGAGATGTTATGCTTGTTTTTTTAATGATTGATTTTATGGTTAAATGTTATGTGGATTATGGTATGTTGGTAAGTGATATCATGGTGATTGAAAACATGGTAATTGAAGCATGGATTTTTTACTAATACATTTTAATTTTAGCTTGTCAAGGAGTTGATAGCTTTGCGGCTAAGGCTAGTCCATTCTATGGTTTAATTGTTGTTTGTTAATCATGATTTTGAATGTTTAAATTATGAATATATGTTTATTAGTTGGAATTAGATTAATTAAAACTGTATATATATGATTAAAGTAATAAAACTTAGCTAATATAGCCGTAATTGCTAAATTGCTTAAGGAAAAATGGTTAACTAAAATAAATTTTAGGGGTTTCCCAAAATTGATAAAAAAAGAAGTTGGAAATCATTTAGAATTAGAATCGAGATCATTTAGTTTTAAATGGTAAAATGACTAAAATACCCTTAGGTTAAATCCTTTAAAAATAGTTTTAAGATGGTTTACAAATTGCTTCTGCAATAAGATTGGACAATTATTAGTTAGAATTGAGGTGTTATAAGGTTGGAGTGTGTTTTGGGGTGGTTTTGTGTTGGAGAGTCATTTTGGTGGCTAATGTGTCACTTTGAATTTGAGTCGGTCTGTTTCGGTCGGGTTTGGGGTCTCACAAATATTCTTAGCAAGGACAAAACCCTTTAGTATAAGCTTGTAATATTTCTTAGAATAGTATGGATTCAAGAACACTTTCTTTATCTAAGCAATAATTCTTTCCTCTTGTTTTCTTGCAGCTTTAGTAGCCTCAGATAGTAACTTGCTAACTCCCACATTCTATAGTCTTTTATTTAAGTTGGTAGCTAAGTTTGGAATGTTAGTCCCCTTAATTCTTGGCTGCAACAGCAAGAGAAATTGCCACCAGAATAAGACTCCGACTTTATGGAACTATCAACCAAGATCCTCCTTTTCCTTCTAGGTTTCTCAACCATAAGAGCCTTTCCTATGTATTTCTTGGATTTGGTAAGGGACTCGATTTCTTTGGTTGCCATGAACCTTGTTCTAACCCATCTAGATTGGGTAGTGCTAAGGGCAGTAGACACTTCCCTTGACACCAAAACCTCATTAGATGAGGTCTTATCACCACGAACTTCGGTTGATTCTTTTTCAGTGGCATCTTTCTCTTGTCCAGTTATATCTTCTTCTTCCAACATTGGTTCAGAGATGTTGGTGGTAAAGTCACTAAGTTTCATTGATAGAGTGCTAAATTAACTTATTTATGTATTTATTTCTATAAACTTTTGGGCACAATGCTGTTAATTTTAGTGCTTATTGCTAAACTTCTATGTAGGTGCAGTGTAAGTCCAAAAAGTTGAGAACAAATGAAAATATGGAGTCATATTAAAGATTTGAGCATGGGAGCAACAATTTGACGTACAAGGCCTTTTAGATTTTTTAAAGATGATTTATATTTGAATATTACTTGTAAGGATATTTATTAGGAGTTTAATTAGGATTAAATTTTATCTCTTATATATTGTTTAGATAAATATTTGATTTTATCTATAAGAAATTGCGTAGGCGTAGAACACTAAGAATTATTTTTCAGTTTTAAACTGATAATTACAAGGGGAATGGTGTCCTTACTTTTACTTTGGATTTTTTGGCAAGAAGTAAAAAAGTTGTCTTTCTTTTCTTTCAATTTGGCTTGCACCTATATGCGATTTCTTTTTATTTTCTTTATTTTAGTTTTATTTTATTTTTAAATTATTTGTTTTATTTTGCTATTATGAGCAACCAAGTTATTTTCTAGCCAAAGGTTGATGAAATCTCGGTATTTGAGTTGTGAGATCTGAAATCGCACTAAACCCTTTTCATTTGGGTATTCACTTTTTCTCCAATTCAAGAGATAGATGGGACCGTCTCATAGTATTATTTTTAGCTTCGTTTCAAGAAGGATCCCTTGTATGGTGTTGGGAAAGATTCACAGTTGGTAAAATTAATTTGGCGTTAAATTACTTTACTGAAGAACAAGTTGGAGTGGATCAATTAGGAGTGCAATTGGGTGACGCCATATGATTAAGTGATATAATTTATATAATTAACATGATTGAGATTGTTAATTAGAGTTAAATTTTTCTAGTTCCCAAGGCTACCGACGGATTAAGTCGTGGAAGCACCTTTTGAGGTTATTTGTTTTGTAAAGGTTAATTATTGGGCAGTTCCCGCAGTTAATTTACAATTAAGGAAAAATTGGTGGTTAAGACGTCATTGATCACTATTACTGACTTATCAGTGAGCGAGAAGACATCCATAGTTTTGACCACTTCTAAGACCAAGATCGACATCAGACCCGAGGTTGGAACATTCATCAATTGGGTTTATTTTATTTAATTTAGAAATCAATTTTTATTTACTATTTCATTGTTATTCAAATTTTAATTTTTTATTTTATTTTATTTAGAAATCAATTGGGAACTACCCACAAAGTTCCCTGGTTGTGAGAAATTTGAACACGGTCAGACCAATCCTTTTGGGATCAACCCTACTCATATTATGAATTTTATATTCTATTTTTAGGCGTAGGATTTACTTTTCGTGGATTTTCGTGGACCTAGGGGTAAAATGATTATTTTCCAAAAGTCTATGGGAAAAATGGTCATTTTGCCCAATTTTAAGTTGTTGAGTATCTAGATTAATAAAATTATTAAATTCATAAATTTTTATAATTTTAAATCAAGAATTATAAAATCCAGGCCTAGACCGGGGAAAAGCGAAGCAAGTGGACTAAGCCAAACTAGCCATTTACATTTTGCAATTTGAGGTAAGTTGTATGTAAATAATACAATTACATTGTTATTATATGTGCTTGAATTGAGATAGCATGAATTACTTGTTTGTGGAAATAATCGTGTATGATGAATATTGAGATAGTATGACTCTCGTTTGAACCTTAGGAAATAAATCGGATATTTAGGCCATGACATTCGGTATGTTTGTGTACTAGTGTAAGACATGTTTAGGACATGCATCGGCCACATTATGAGAGCCAGTGTAAGACCATGTCTGGGACATGGCATCGGCATTGAGACGAGAGCTAGTATAAGACATGTCTGGGATATTCATCGGCCTCTTGATGTAAGCCAGTGTAAGACATGTTTGGGACATGCATCAGCTACATGATGTGTCTGTATAAGACCATGTCTGGGACATGGCATCGCAACAAATATGTGAGAGCCAGTGTAAGACCATGTCTAGGACATGGCATCGACTTAACGTGAGATCCAGTGTAAGACCATGTCTGGTACATGGCATTGGCATTATACCCAATGTTTGAGGCGTAGTGAATATCCGATAGTGTTCCAAATGGTTCAACGGTGAGAGTTATAGTTTAAGTTAAAAGAGAAAATTATAACCATGTTGTGAGTGATACAGATACCTAAATGAAATGCATGAGATGTGAGCTTAGTATATGCTATGTGAATTATGTTGCATAGTGACGAATAAGTTATGCTTATGCCTATTTTAGTGTTATGAGCATGATGATGAATAGTAAAGATGTCGTTATATTTATTTTCATGCAACTTACTAAACTTCATGCTTACCGTATTTCTTTCCATTTTCTTATAGTACAGCCATAGTAGTTCGAGGATCATCTCTACGTCAGAGAAACCAGTCACATTATTGACCGAAGCACCTGGTATAGTTAGATCTTTTATTTTGATTATGGCATGTATAGGACCCTGACTTTTGAGTTTTGTGTCATTGTTAATTGGCCAAATGTGTTGGCATACTTTAGCTTTTGATTCATTTTTAATAAGGCCATGGAAAGATGGCTAATATTGAAAGTTATTATGTGAATGTAAGTTAATCTTTCATGAATGTAAAATTGTTGCCATGGTTGAATATATGTAATGTATATAGGTCTTGATTTTGTTGTTATGTTTTGTTTCAGGGTGGCAAAAAGGCTTGGCAGATAGCCTTATATTGTCGACATGGGTAGACACACGGACGTGTGTCTAGGCCGTGTGTGACACACGGTCAGCCCCACGGGCGTGATGTTCGGCCGTGTGCCCCCTACACGTAAAATTTGCAAGTCAGTATGTATGGTAATAAACACACGGGCAGAGACACGGCCGTGTGTCTTAGCCATGTGAAGGACACAGCCTAGCACATGGGCGTGTGCCTTGGCCATGTGACCCTTAAGAATTGCTGACGTCAGAAACAGAATGTCCTGGTTTTTGCACACAGGCTAAGATACGGGTGTGTTATGCCATGTGAGGGACACGGGCCATGGACACGGGCGTGTGCCAGGCCATGTGAAAACCTTTGTAGGTTCGAATTTGAAATTAATTCTATACAGGTAAAGGACATGGGCGTGCCCCTGTATGCTTAGGCCGTGTGAGCTACACGGGCAAACATCACGACCATGTTGAATTGGTCTCAGAGGTATGTTGTCCCTCCCACACTAGCGTGTGCCCCTGTGTCTAGTGTTATTTTTCAGAGTTTATTGGAAGACCCGAATTGGTCTTGATTGGTTTTTATATGAATGTTTGGAGACTTGTAGGCCATATTGAAGAAGTTTGGACAAAGTTTTAAATTTGATCAGGTCTTGATGATTCAGAAATGTAGGAATACATGTGTTCAAGGTAGGTACCGCCTCGGATTCCATCCCGGCGTAAGGTTTGGGTGTGGGGTGTCACTTTTAGTGGTATCAGAGCATGGTTTAGTCAGTTCTAAGACTAACCTAGTATGAGTACGAGTCTAGCTATACATGCCATAACTGTATATTGATACTGTGACGACTCTTGACGAGATAAATTGTGTTTTATTCATATAGTAAATGGATCCTAACATAGCTATGGTGGATGATGTGGAGAGCAATACGCTGGCTCCCGCTAAAGAGACCGCGTCAGTAGATAGCGAGCCCGTGATGAAGAGTCAGGGTGGAGGAGCTAGAGAAGCTTACCTCCATATGATGGATGCCTGGTATTCGGAGTTTATTCGAGTGAATCTAAATAGTCCACTTTCCCCACCTCCTTCGATTCCTCGGTATGCCCCTGTAGCTCCGCAAGGAGTGGATGTGGTTAGGAGAGAGAGACCTTGGTAGATAAGATACAAAAGTAAAGGGCTGAAGAATTTCGGGCCAAGATTGATGATGACTCGGAGAGAGCATAATTTTGGTTAGAAGATACCTTAGGGTATTTTATGAGTTATCTTGCACGCCTCAAGAGTGCGTGAAGTGCGCAGTGTTCTCCTACAAGACTCAGCCTACCAATGATGGAATACTCTCGTGTCTGTTGTACCAAGAGAGAGGATAACATAGGAATTCTTCTAGGAAGAGTTCCGAAAGAAGTATATCAGTCAAAGGTTTATAGATCAAAAGATGAAGGAATTTTTAGAATTGAAACAGGGCCAAAAGACCGTAACAGAGTATGAGCGTGAATTCGTGAGGCTCAGAAAATATGCTAGGGAGTGTCTGTCTACCGAAGCTATCATGTGCACGAGATTTGAGGATGGATTGAATGAAGATATCCGATTGTTAGTTGGCATTTTAGAACTGAGGGAAGTGCTAGTGGAGAGAGCATGTAAGGCCGAGGAGTTAGCCAAAGAGAAGAGAAAAGCTGATATTGAGTCCCGAGACTCAAAGAAAGGATAGATGGGGAAATCACAGCAAACCTCATCTAAATGATCAAGAGAGTTTCCTACCCGATCGAATACATCAATGGGATTTTTGAATAAGAGCAAGAATAAGCAGCATGCGGCGTCTAAAGCCCAAACCACTTCTTTTGTCAAACAGGCCGGAGTGTTTACAATGTGGTAGATGCTATTTTGGCAAATGCTGAGCGAATGAAAAAGGTTGCTTCAAATGGGAATCTTTGGACCACTTCATCCGAGACTGCCCTAAACTAGATGAGAAAGAGAAAAAGTAAGATATTAGGGTGAGTAGTGCCCCTGCGAGGGGTAGACCACAGAAGAACCTGGGCAGTGGGGCTAGCAGTAGAGGTAATCCTAGAGATCCAGCTGTGAGGTCAGAAGGCTGAGCGCCTGCAAGAACTTATGCCATTCGCGCTCACGAAGAGGCGTCTTCACCAGATGTTATCATGGGTACTTTTTCTCTTCATGATATTTCTGTTATTGCTTTAATTGATTCAGGGTCTACTCATTCCTATGTGTGCATCAAATTAGTACCCAGAATGAATATTTCTGTTGAGTCTACTGAATTTGTGTTAAAAATGTCAAACCCACTAGGCAAACATGTGCTAGTTGACCAAGTATGTAGAAATTGTCCCTTGACAATTAAGGGTCAGAGTTTTCCGGCTAACCTCATGTTGTTGCCGTTTGATGAGTTCGGTGTAATCCTTGGAATTGATTGGTTAACTTCTCATAGTGTTGTAGTGGACTATGGGAGGAAATCCATTAAGTTGAAATGTGAAGATGAGAATGTTCTTTGGATTGAACCAGAGGAACCAGATGACTCACTTTTGTGTTGAATACTCAAGTGTCTGAGTCAAAGATTGAATTGGTACTGGTAGTTTGTGAGTTCATAGATGTGTTTCTGGAAGAGTTGCCCAGATTACCTCCAACCAAAGAAGTTGAGTTTGGCGTCGAGTTAATACTTGGCACGAATCCTATATCGATTGCCCTGTATAGAATGGCACCAACGAAATTAAAGGAGTTGAAAGTACAGCTACAAGAGTTAACGGATAAGGGCTTCGCGAGACTGAGTTTTTCTTCGTTGGGTGCTCCAATACTTTTCGTGAAAAAGAAAGACGGGTCGATGAGGTTATGTATCGACTATAGACAGTTCAATAAAGTGACTGTGAAAAACAAGTATCCTTTGCTAATGATTGATGACCTATTTGATCAGTTGAAGGGAGCCACTGTATTTTCCAAGATTAACCTGAGGTCAAGATATTACCAGTTAAGGGTTAAGGAGCAAGACGTACCGAAAACTGCATTTGGGATGAGGTACGGGCATTATGAGTTCCTCGTCATGCCTTTTGGCTTAACGAACGCCCTAGCAGTTTTTATGGACCTAATGAATCGCATTTTTCGACCATATCTAGATAAGTTCGTCGTCGTTTTTATCGATGACATATTGATTTATTCGCGTGATAAGAGTGAGCACGCGGAGCATTTGAGAAGTTTTACAAACCTTGAGAGACCAACAGTTGTACGCCAAGTTCAGTAAGAGTGAATTCTGGCTTAAGGAGGTTAGATTTCTAGGGCACATTGTGTCGGGTGATGGGATCAGAGTTGACCCAAGCAAGATCTCGGCTATTGTCGAGTGGAAACCACCGAGTAATGTGACAGAGGTTCAAAGCTTTTTGGGTTTAGCTGGATACTACAGAAGATTTGTGAATGGATTCTCTATGATAGCAACTCTAACGACAAGATTGTTGCAAAAAGAAGTCAAGTTCGAATGGACAGAAAAGTGCCAACAGAGTTTTGAGAAGTTAAAGGTTTTGTTGACTGAAGCCCCAGTGTTAGTGCAACCGGAATCGGGCAAAGAGTTTGTGATTTATAGTGACACCTCCTTGAATGGATTGGGGTGCGTGCTCATGAAAGAAGGTAAAGTCATAGCCTACGCATTGAGATAGTTGAAGCCACATAAGAAAAATTGCCCAATGCACGATTTAGAGTTGGTCGCTAGAGTGTTTGTGTTGAAAATTTGGAGACACCATTTGTATGGCGTGAAATGCTGAGTGTTCACCGACCATAAAAGTTTCTAGTATTTGATGACTCAAAGGGAGTTGAATCTATGGCAATGAAGATGGCTAGAGTTGATAAAGGATTATGAGTTGGTGATTGATTATCACCCAGGCCAAGCGAACGTGGTTGCCGATGCCTTAAGTAGAAAATCCTTATTTGCGTTGAGAGTAATGGATGCCCAATTAGCCTTATTAGATGATGGTTCGGTTCTAGCAGAGTTGAGAGTTAGGCCGATGTTTCTACAAGAGATCCGTGAAGCTCAGAAAGGTGATAAGGATTTGCAAGCCAAGAGAACTCTGTGTGAGTCGGGGGTTGAATCAGACTTTCGGATTGGCATCGATGGGTGTATAATGTTCAAAGATAGAGTTTGTGTAACCAAGGACAACAAACTTATTTAGAAGATTCTTCGAGAGGCACATAATGGTTGCTTGTCTATCCACCCGAGTAGTGTGAAAATGTACAACGACCTGAAGAAAATGTATTGGTGGTCGGGAATGAAAAGAGACATTTCAGAGTTTGTCTCTAAGTGCTTAGTGTGTCAGCAAGTGAAGGCTGAACATCAAGTACCTTCAGGTCTACTTCAGCCTATCACGATCCCCGAGTAGAAGTGGGATCAGATTATTATAGATTTTGTGACGGGTTTGCCAGTAACCCCAAAGAAAAAATATGTTGTTTGGGTTGTTGTGGATATGTTAACAAAATCGACATATTTTATACTAGTGCGTACCGACTACTCCCTTGAGAAACTGGCCGATTGTACATTTTTGAGATTGTGAGGCTTCATGGAGTGCCTCTGTCAATTATTTCAGATAGAAACCCGAGATTTACCTTGACGTTTTGGAAGAAGTTACAAGAGGCATTGGGAACTAAACTAAATTTTAGCACGGTATTTCACCCACAAACTGACGGTCAGTCAGAGAGAGTAATTCAGATTTTAAAAGGCATGTTACGATGTTGTGTTCTCGAGTTTCAAGGTAGTTGGGAAAGGTACATAACATTGGTTGAATTCACTTGCAACAATAGTTATTAGTCAAGTACGAAGATGGTGCCTTATGAGGCTTTATATGGGAAAAATTGTCGAATGCCTTTATATTGGACGGAGCTCTGAGAGAGTCGAATTCACGGGGTCGATTTAGTCAAAGAGACTGAAGGGAAAGTTAAAGTGATTCGTGACTGTTTGAAGGCCACCTCGGATAGACAAAAATCCTACACGAATTTGAAACAGAAAAAGATTGAATTTCAAGTCGGTGATCAAGTATTTTTGAAAGTATCCTCGTGGAGGAAAGTCCTCATATTTGGTAGAAGAGGCAAGTTGAGTCCTCGTTTCATAAGACCTTATGAGGTTACCGAGAGAGTAGGGCCAGTGGCCTATCGATTGGCTTTGTCATTAGAGTTAGAAAAGATTTATGACGTGTTTCATGTGTCCATGTTACGTCGATATAGATCGAACCCTTCACATGTAATTGCGCCAACAAAGGTAGAAATTCATCCAGACATGACTTATGGTGAAGAACATTTCAAGGTTTTGGCTTGGGAAGTCAAATAGTTGAGGAATAAAAGTATCGCACTCGTGAATATTTTATGGCATAAACATGGAGTCGAGAAAGCCACATGGGAACCCGAGGAGACCATGAGAGATCAATACCTGAACTTCTTCACGGGAAAGATTTTCAGGGACGAAAATCCCTAAAGGGGAGAATTGTAATAGCCAATTTTGGGCCTAGTCGAAACAGTGGTTTTAAGACCACTAATCTGAGGTCAGAGAAAGTATTTTATTATTATTTTAAGATTATAACATGTTTATATTAGTGCAAGAAAAATTTGGTGAAGTAATTTTAGCGTTTATGAGTTTACTAACGAAAAAAGACCAAATCACATAAAGTGAAAAAGTTCTATTTTGATAGCTAAAGGTGTCAAATAACTAGAGAACCTAACTCGGAGGTCTTTAAAGGGCAATTAGTCCCTTTAGAATAGCATGGCTGGCCATAGGAGACAAAGGTCGTTAAAAGTAAAAAATTTGGTGAAATTAGGTGTTGAAATTGAATAAAATAAAGTAAATAGTAAAAGTTGTCATTTTTTTCATCTCTCTCTTTCTTCTCCACCGATTTTTATCCAAGAAAGTGGCCATGGAAACTTGAAAAATTTTCAGTAACTCAAAGCCTTGGCAAGTAAGTGATTTGAGGGTTTTTCTTTAATATTTTTGTACTTTTGAAGTCCTTGTAGCATGAGCTTTCTAACAAGGGGACTATTTTGCAAAATGGTTGAAAGTCTAGGGTTTTACCATGTTAGTAGACATGCTATTTTCTGAAATTTTATGGAAGAAAATGAACCATGGTTGTGAAATAAACAACTTTTGTGAAGAGATTTCTCATGAAAACCCTAAAAAGGACCATTTTGCATAAGTTCTAAAATAGGTTATAAAGGTGTGAAATATTGAGAATTTTGGACTGCTTCTAGTGTAAAAAGTAATCGACTAGGCTTAAGATACGAAGAAATTCGATAAAAATTTATTTTTGGACATAGGGGTAAAATGGTCATTTTATAAAAATCTAGGGGCAAAATGGTCATTTTGCCCAATTTTAAGTTGTTGAGTATCTAGATTGATAAATTTATTAAATTCATAAATTTTTATCATTCTAGATCAAGAATTACAAAATCCGGGCCTAGACCGGGGAAAATCAAAGCAAGTGGACTAAGTCGAACTAGTCGTCTACATTTTGCAATATGAGGTAAGTTGTATGTAAATAATACAACTACATTGGCATCGACACGGATACGTGGGAGCCAGTGTAAGACCATGTCTAGGACATGGCATCGACTTAACGTGAGAGCCAGTGTAAGACCATGACTAGGACATGGCATCGGTATGATACCCTATGTTTGAGGTGTAGTGAATATCTGATAGCATTCCAAATGGTTCAACGGTGAGAGTTACAATTGAAGTTAAACCATAAAAGTGTAACCATGTTGTGAGTGATACAAGTACCTAAATGAAATGCATGAGATGTGAGCTTAGTATATGCTATGTGAATTGTGTTGGATAGTGACGAGTAAGTTGTGCTTATGACTATTTTAGTGTTATGAGCATGATGATGAATAGTAAATATGTCGTTATATTTATTTTTATGCAACTTACTAAGCTTCATGCTTACCCTATTTATTTCCATTTTCTTATAGTGCCGCCATAGTAGTTCGAGGATCATCTCTACGTCGGAGAAACCAGTGACACTATCAACCGAAACACTTGGTATAGTTAGATCTTTTATTTTGATTATGGCATGTATAGGACCCTGACTTTTGAGTTTTGTGTCATTGTTAATTGGCCAAATGTGTTGGCTTACTTTAGCTTTTGATTCATTTTGTATAAGGCCATGGAAATATGTCTAATATTGAAAGTTATTATGTAAATGTAAGTTAATCTTTCATGAATGTGAAATTGTTGGCATGGTTGAATATATGTAATGTATATAGGTCTTGATTATGTTTGTTGTTATGTTGTGTTTTAGGGTGGCAAAAGGGCTTGGTAGATAGCCCTATATTGTCCACATGGGTAGCCACACGGGCTTGTGTCTAGGCCGTGTGTAACACACAGTAAGCCCTACGGGTGTAAAATTTGCAAGTTAGTATGCATGGTAGTAAACACACGGGTTGAGACACAGCCGTGTGTCTCAGCCATACGAAGGACACGGCCTAGCACATGGGTGTGTGCCTTGGCCGTGTGACCCTTAAGAATTGCTGATGTCAGACACGGAATATCCAGGTTTTTGCACACGGCCGTGTTATGTCCGTGTGAGGGACACCGGCGTGTGCTAGGCCGTGTGAAAACCTCTGTATGTTCAAATTTGAAATTAATTCCACACGAGTAAAGGACATGGGCGTGCCCCCTATATGCTTAGTCTATGTGAGCCACACAGGGCAACAACACGACCATGTTGAATTGGTCACACGGGCGTGTTGCCCCTCCCACACGAGCGTGTGCCGTTGTGTCTAGTGTTATTTTTTAGAGTCCGTTGGAAGACCCGAATTGGTCCCGATTGGTTTTTATATGAATGTTTGGAGACTCGTAGGCCATATTAAAGAAGTTTAGACAAAGTTTTAAGTTTGACCAGGTCTTGATGATTCAGAAACATAGGAATGCATGTGTTCAAGGTAGGTAACACCTCGTATTCCATCCCGGTGTAGGGTACGGGTGTAGGGTATTATAGGGACCAATTGGACATTGACAATTAGGCTCTAGTGATTGCAATTATGTCAAGAAGCATTGTTCTGATAATTCGTAATTACTTAATTATGGAGTCAATCCACAAGAAGTACTATGATTGAAAACTCCTTATTGTATACTATTTACGAAAGCAATTAATCCAATTGTTTTGTCTAGTAAAGGACATGGGCGTGCCCCCTATATGCTTAGTCTATGTGAGCCACACAGGGCAACAACACGACCATGTTGAATTGGTCACACGGGCGTGTTGCCCCTCCCACACGAGCGTGTGCCGTTGTGTCTAGTGTTATTTTTTAGAGTCCGTTGGAAGACCCGAATTGGTCCCGATTGGTTTTTATATGAATGTTTGGAGACTCGTAGGCCATATTAAAGAAGTTTAGACAAAGTTTTAAGTTTGACCAGGTCTTGATGATTCAGAAACATAGGAATGCATGTGTTCAAGGTAGGTAACACCTCGTATTCCATCCCGGTGTAGGGTACGGGTGTAGGGTATTATAGGGACCAATTGGACATTGACAATTAGGCTCTAGTGATTGCAATTATGTCAAGAAGCATTGTTCTGATAATTCGTAATTACTTAATTATGGAGTCAATCCACAAGAAGTACTATGATTGAAAACTCCTTATTGTATACTATTTACGAAAGCAATTAATCCAATTGTTTTGTCCAATAACCTTGTCATGTGTGTGTTACCCTTATATGATATCCTCAATTCCTTTGAGTTAAATGCGTTCCACTCAACACAATCCTATTTTATCTCATTTTCACCATTATGTCTTCTTGATGATTAATATGATCACTGTCAACAAATGATTGTGATAAATTACTCATTCAAAAACAAGCAACCTTGACCACGTTCCATATTTATCAGTCCACACAATGCCAATGAGAGGATATCATTAACTCTTTAATTAAGCTATGAATTCTACTGTTGCTAGTAAAGCCATGATATACACAAGTCATGTACCCAACATACCGGCTATGGGCTCAATCATCTTTAGAGCATAAGCCTTCACTTATATCAAAGCACATGAACTGCATACACATGGTCAATGACTAACTCAAGATTTAGGTAAATCACACCATGAACGTCACAAGTGAATTAATTCACAAATGGATTCAGAATTAATTCATCTTGGTTCCAGTCCAATGTATCAATCTTCCAATGAATGCATCTATGTCTCTACTCGTGGAGTCAATTGCTCCTATAGCCAATACTAGCCATCTCCCCAATTGGAATTATAGACGACATAATAATCCTTCTCAGTATTTGAATCAAATGTTCACTTTGGTTCTTTTATGGAATTACAGTCTCATTTAGATTATCTACTAAAATAAGTTATCTTTCTTACAATGTAAACGTTTTTTACAATGCCACTTATCTTCAGTTTGAACTTTAGACAATTAATGAGAGAATATTTGCTTATCACAATTTCACTATGCATGCGAAATATAAAAGACGAAAATACAAAATACATAATAGTGAAATGTGAAATTAAATTTATTTATTTATTCATTGTTCAAATAAATAGAAAACAATTACATGTTTACTACAATATGGGCACATTTCCAAACACTTATGCATTCTTCTTGATGGAGAAATACATTTGATAAACTTTTTGCTTATATGCTTTGTAATGTACTCAACTTAGGTGTTTGAAATTGATAGTGGTAAGTTATTCACATATCATGTCAAAATTACATGTACTTATGATAATACCTATTTGGTTTTCTCTCGAACTAATTATTGTATCATACTTGCTCAAGGGTCATCATTTGTTTTGTATTTTTCTTTTTATATGTTTTCCTTGCTTGAGGGCAAGCAATGACTTAAGTGTGGGGAAGTTGGATCTTCCGAAATTTGTTGTAGTAGATTAAACCTCTTTTTGTACTTAATAGCTCGTCAGAAAGCAATTTTGTTATGTTTTTATTTAATTTTCACATTCAACACTTAGGTAATAAAATGAGAAATTTAGGCATTTTATATGACCTTGTGGGCCGGAGTCAGCCTAAAGTTAGAATAATATGTTCGGTGAGTGTGTAGGACATCACTTAAAGGAAGAAAGACAGCGAAATGTTCTCAATGTTGCAATATGGAGCTAGGATGTAGCAACACAACAAGCATAACACCTAAGAAGCAATTTGCGAAGGGTGTCTCGACACAATCTTGAAGACACACCAAAGGAAGTATATTGCCTTCAATGTCACGAAAATCTCCATATGGTGTCATGACACAGACAGGACGTGGCCATTTAATAATGCAAAGGTGTTTTCATTTGCACAATGTACTTTAAGGAAGATTAGCCTGCCGTTTTAGGTCAAGGATGAGCTGCTAACCCTAGGTGATCGCGTGATTTCGTGATAGATTTTAAATATTTATTATTAATCATTCTTGAAACTAACTATTATCGTGATGTAGGCAAGTGTACCTATCGAACAGTAGTATAGTTTTAGCAAGACCGGATTGTCGAACCCCAAAGAACTAAAAGTACTAGTACTGACTGTCTTTTTATTATCTAGCCTAAGAATAAAGAGGTTTTTATTTTAACTAACTAATTATCTAAACTAAGAATTCAAAGAGAATGGAATTGGGGAATTTATTTTGGGAAAATTGATTGAATTAAGACAATACCTAAGGAAAAATCCACATAGACTGTACTTGTTATTTTGGCTTTAAATCGGATGATTTATTCATTTAACTTGTTCCGTAGAGATCCCTAAGTTATGTTATTATCCCTATTCAAGACTAATAACGTCTAATCCCTAGATTGAATAATTGAGACCTTTCTTTAATTAACACCCTAAGGTTGCATTAACTCGACCTATGGATCCCTTTATTAGGTTTCACCCTAATCCGGCAAAATCTTGTCGCCCTATGTCTAGGCGTGCAAACAACTCCGCTTAATTATGAAAAATGTACTCTTAGACAGGGTCTATTCCTCCACTGAATAAGAGCTTTTCTTGAATCAGTATCCTGGGATATCAAAACAAGAATTAAGAACACATAATTAAGAACAAGTTAAATATTTATCATATAATTCAGAAAATAATAACAAGATTCGTCTTAGGTTTCATTCCCCTTAGGTATTTAGGGGTTTTAGTTCGTAACTAAATAATAAAACATCTTAGAATAATAAAGAATACAAGACATAAAGAAAACCCAAAACTCCTGAAGGGGAAATTGAGGGGAGATCTTCAGTCTTGATGGTGAATCTGGCTTCTGAGATGGATCAATCGGCTTCCTTGGAGTAATTCCTTACTCTCTATTCTGTGCCACCTCTTTCTTCCTCCTCTAGGGTGTATTTATAGGCTTTGGAATGCCTAAGAGCCCTTAAAATTAACCTTTTTCGAATTGGGCTCAACTTGGGCTCGGCAGGGACACTCCCGTGTGACACGCCCGTGTACGATTACTTCAGGCCGTGCTCGAGCCTTCCAAATTGATACGGCCGTGTGGTTTGCCCGTGTAAGGAGGTCCAGGCCGTGTTGATTTCGTAATTTGGCCCATTTTCCCCGTTTTTGGCCTGTTTCTCGTTCATTTTGCTATCCTATGCTCTCCAAAGTATTAAACATGAAATTAAAACATTAGGAGCATCGAATTCACCAATTCTAATGGAAAATCATCCATAAAATGCGTTAAGCATGGGGTAAAAATATGTATAAATTACGGTTTATCAAATACCTCCACACTTAAGCATTTGCTTGTCCTCAAGCAAAATTCTCAACTGATAATCAAAATAAATTCTTCTCAACTTATAATTTCTATCGATAATATCTCAAAATAATTCATAGGTAATCATACATTGAGAATTCAACTAAAAGAATATAAAAGTTTCAAACATTCCAAGTTGAGCATTTTCTTCTGAAAACATAGGTGTCTCTCCTCATTTAAGTAATTACCTTTGATTCAGAATATCACAGAGTTTCACATCCTCACTAAAGATTCACTCAAATCACTCAAGGTGTTTTAAGGACAATAAATGAAGCACTTAATAGTCAATAATGAAAAGACATTACCATAGGCTTGCATGAAAATCAAATCTCCACCATCGATAAATTGAGATGAAACATAAATCAAAAGGTCTTTAGAAGGTTGTAATGAGGCTTGGTTAGGGGGTGTGGTCACAAGCTGAAAGAAAGGGTTAGAATCAAGATTGAATTGAAAAATTTCCTAACTAGAAAAAGAGTTAATCATCACTTGCGTACAACAGAGCTTCTTCTCAGAATACGAAATTACTAATGTGTATACATAGTTTTTTTTTAAGAAAAAGTTAAATAACATAAACTAACTATTAAGAACAAGACATAGCTAAGCAATTTATTCAACTCAAATCTCGACAAAAATAGGGATTAATTTAGGGGATTTCAACAATAATGGGTTAAGGGTTAATATTAAGGGTAATACAAGAAATGGCTTGTTAGGCTCAAAGGGGTTTACTAGGGTTAATCGTGGAGGTAGGCTTTTCATGGCATGAGTGGGTTAATCCTAAGTTCCTTAATCATTTTGACATATCAAATCAAATGGTGTGGTCTCGACATGCATAATCAAGCAAGTTCTAGAATAACAGTTCAATACTGACGCACTCAAAGCAATAATAAAAGTGAGTATGAAAGAATTAATAGATGCTCAAAAGGCTCAAAAATCTCACAAAAATTATGGCTTTTTGATGTTTAAAACTTGTGAATTCCAAATCAAAGTAATACCTAAACTTTGGGGAAACAACCTAAGATTTTAAATTCTTAAAACTCAACTTATCATGCTTTGATTCTCTAATGTCTTGAGGTTTAAACAATCAATGCATAAATGCCTATGTTTTAATTCAAGATATATCAACAAAAACCATAAATCAATCAAATTTTATCCTAAATATGATATGAGAGCTTTTCAAGAGAACAAGGTAGTCATTCAGGAATTTTTCTGATAATGAAATAAATACCCCCCGCACTTAAGATGTACATTGCCCTCAATGTACAAAGATAGATATTAGAATATAAAAATAAGATAAGGAGAGAAGTGAAACTTCCTGTATTAAGAATGGATGACATTCTTAGATTGGCGAGATCGAGTATTGAAAATAAATCTGGATGGCAAGTATGATTCTAAATGATAAAAAGAGAGTGAAGGGAATAATCTGATAGTAGTCATAAAGATAAGTCGTGTTTAAAAGAAAAACAAATGAATCTTAAAAACTTAATAAAATAAAAATAAAATAAGAGAATTATCTAATTTTTCAAGTGGCACAGCCGGTGCACACGCCCATGTGGCTCGTGTCCCGTCCGTGTTCGTCGTGAATTGAGATGTCGTCACACAGCCTTCTGAGACGCCCGTGTGTATAGGCCATGTGGCTACATGATCGTGTCACACGGCCGTGTCTGGCGTGGTCCGCTTCTCCCACAGTCGTGTAGGTCTTCGCAAGCCCGTGTCATTTTGATAGTGTGGTCCACGGGTGCTAGACACGGGTTGTGTCGCACGCCAGTGTTCGTTTGGCAGATTTGACCACGGCTAGGTCGCACGCCCGTGGCCACTTATCGCATCCCGTGTTGGGAAAGATAACTTTTACCCTATTTTCACATGGCTGTATCGCACAGCCGTGTTTTAGTCCGTGTTGGTGACACGGCCTTAAGCACGGCCGTGTGATCGGCCGTGTGGAGTTGGGAACCTGTGCTTCAAAAGACTCTGTTAGTGACCTAGATGTTTAAAACTTGAAATTCAAATAATTTAAAACCATTAGTACTATGGTTGCCTCCCGAGAAGCGCTTGTTTATAGTATAAGCTCGACTGTTACCTTCTCCATTGAATGTTCATGGTGGTTTGAGGAGTTTAGACTCATTATTCTTGCTATCAATCTCATCAAAATAAGGTTTTAAACGGGTGTTGTTTACCTTAAAAGTGCCGAACTTGGGATGACTCACCTCGACCGTATCGAATGGGAAAATGCTAAATACCATAGAGGGATTTCTTCATTCGGTGTGATAGCGACAATGTGGGGATCTGCGGCATCTAATAAGACTCTATCTCCAACCTTAAGTTGATTTGGAAAGGTATTGAGCTCACTCTATCGTAGATTCAGTTTTTGGGTGTTCTCGGTTTATGCGTCCGCCATTCATCTAGCTCCTCGATTTGTAGCCTTCGATCTTCATGAACAGGTCCTCTACTATTGCTTGAGAATGGCTCATGTACTTCTTTCAGACTCATTTCCTACAAAGAAGGTTGCACCATATTGTCAATTTTAGTAGAATGGTTTAGACGATCACCTTCAATTTCCATTGTGTTGCCAGAATTGTGAGCTTGAAGGGTGATTGTTTCATGTCCCACATGGAGTGTGAGTTCACCTGTGCCAACATCAATAATTGTTTTAGCAGTTGCTAAAAAGGGGCTTCTTAGAATTAAAAGAGTGTTGCTATCCTCCTCTACGTCTAGAACAATGAAATCAACGGGAAATATAAATTTATCAATTTTAACTAGCACATCTTCAATAATACCCCTAGGGAATCTTATAGTTTTATCTGCTAATTGAATGCTCATCCTAGTCTGTTTGGGTTTTCCGGGACCTAGTTGCTTAAACATTGTGTAAGGCATGATGTTGATACTAGCCCCTAAATCAGGTAATGCACTATTAACATCTAAATTACCAATTGAGCAAGGAATCGTAAAACTCCCTGGATCTTTTAATTTGTTCGGTAGCTTATTTTGCAAAATAGCTGAGCACACCGTGTTTAGCTCCACATGCGACGCCTTGTCCAATTTCCACTTATTTGCTAAAAGCGCTTTTAAAAATTTCATTGCGTTTGGCATCTGCGATAGGGCTTCAATAAACGGTAAGTTATTATGTAATTTTTTTAAGAGTTTAATGAATTTACCAAATTGTTCATCTGAGCGGTCTTTCCTTGTCACGTTGGGATATGGCACACGAGGTTTATATTCGACATTCACCGATTTGTTTTTATTGTGATCTACCTCACATTGACCTTTGCTTACCACAGTTTCTTGCCTCGGTTCTGGCTCAGGCTCAACAAATCCTTCTTCATCTTGAACATTAATCGCATTGAGTTGTTCCCTTGGGTTAGGTTCAGTATTACTTGGCAAGCTACCTTCTGGTCGTTCGGAGATTAGTTTGGAAAGCTGGCCTATATGAGTTTTGAGCCCTTGGATCGACGCTTGTTGATTTTTAAGTGTTATCTTGCTGTTCTGGAAATGAGTTTCCGACACCAATATAAACTTTGAGAGTATCTCTTCAAGTTTCGGCTTCTTTTCTTGTTGGTAGGGTAGTTGTTGGTAGCCTGGAGGTGGTTGTGGTCTTTGATCTCCTTGATCGCCCCACGAGAAATTGGGGTGGTTCCTCCAATCTGCATTGTAAGTGTTACTATACGGATTGTTTTGAGCTCGAGGATTATTACCCATGTAATTTAATTGCTCGTTATCCATGTTGTAGCCATAAGGTTGGTATTTTGTTGCTTCGCACTACATTACTGGGTGAACCTGTGAAGAACTAAGAAAACCATCAATTTTCTTATTCAAGAGTTCTACCTGATAAGAGAGCATGGTGACCGAATCGACATTATAAACGCTGGCTATTTTCGTTGGCTTTGTCCTCATGACTTGCCACTGATTGTTATTCAGTGACATCTCATCTATAAACTCATAAGCATCTTTAGGTGTTTTATTATTGATAGTTCTGCCAGCAGCTGCGTCAACCATTTGTCGAGTCGAAGGATTCAGACCATTATGAAACGTTTGAACCTATAGCCAAAGCGGTAAACCATGGTGAGGGCACCTTTTCAAAAGGTTCTTGTATCTCTCCCATGCATCGTAGAGTGTTTCTAAATCCATCTGCACAAAAGAAGAGATACAATTTCGTAATTTAGCCATTTTAGCCGGCGAAAAATATTTTAGTAAAAATTTTTCGGTCATTTGTTCCCAAGTAGTAATTGACCCTAGTGGTAACGAGTTCAACCACTATTTAGCTTTGTTCCTTAATGAAAAAAGGAATAATTGAAGACGAATGGAAATATCAAAAACACCATTAATTTTAAATGTATCGCATAGTTCTAAGAAGTTGGCTAAATGAGCTTTGGGATCCTCATCCTGCAAACCATCAAACTGAACAAATTGCTGTATCATTTGAATAGTGTTTGATTTTAGTTCAAAAGTATTTTCAGCTACAGGAGGTCTAACTATGCTCGATTTAGTTCCTGTTAAAGAAGGTTTAGCATAATTATACATAATGTGTGGAGCAGGATTTTGATTAACCGCAATTGCAGGAGGTAGCTGATTGTCTTGGTTTTCAACCATCTCTGCGGTTGGGATTTGAGTATCATTCTCTTGCTCGTTTTCTGTGTATCTTAAGCTTCACCTTATTTCTCTTTGGTTTCTGCAAACTGTGCGATCGATTTCTTCGTCAAAAAGTAGTGGTCCTGACAGGTTTCTTCTAGTCATGAACTATAAAAACCTGCCAAGAGAAGTAAAAAAATAAGTAATAAAATTAAATTAAATTGCAAGAAAAATAAATGGCTAAAGTAATAAAAATTGAGTGTTCCTAATATCTTAGTTCCCTGGCAATGGTGCCAAAAACATGATCGCGTGATTTCGTGATAGGTTTTAAATATTTATGATTAATCGTTCTTGAAACTAACTATTATCGCGATGTAGGCAAGTGTACCTATCGAACAGTAGTATAGATTTAGCAAGACCTGATTGTCGAACCCAAAGGAACTAAAAGTACTAGTAATGGCTGTCCTTTTATTATCTAGCCTAAGAATAAAGAGGTTTTTGTTTTAACTAACTAATTATCTAAACTAAGAATTCACAGAGAATGGAATTGGGAAATTTATTTTGGGAAAATTGATTGAATTAAGACAATACCTAAGGAAAAATCCACCTAGACTGTACTTGTTATTCTGGCTCCGAATTGGATGATTTATTCATTTAACTTGTTCCGTAGAGATCCTTAAGTTATGTTATTATCCTATTTAAGACTAATAACGTTTAATCCCTAGATTGAATAATTGAGACCTTTCTCTAATTAACACCCTAAGGTTGCATTAACTTGATCTATGGATCCCCTTATTAGGTTTCACCCTAATCCGGCAAAATCTTGTCACCCTATGTCTAGGTGCGCAAATAACTCCGCTTAATTATGACAAATGTACTCTTAGACAGGGTCTATTCCTCCACTGAATAAGAGCTTATCTTGAATCAGTATCCTGGGATATCAAAACAAGAATTAAGAACACATAATTAATAACAAGTTAAATATTTATCATACAATTCAGAAAATAATAACAAGATTCGTCTTAGGCTTCATTCCCCTTAGGTATTTAGGGGTTTTAGTTCATAACTAAATAAGAAAACATCTCAAATAATAAAGAATACAAAACATAAAGAAAACGAAAAACTCCTGAAGGGGAAATTGATGCGAGATCTTCAGTCTTGATGGTGAATCTGGCTTCTGAGATGGATCAATCGGCTTCCTTGGAGTAATTCCTTACTCCCTATTCTGTGCCTCATCTTTCTTCCTCCTCTAGGGTGTATTTATAGGCTTTGGAATGCCTAAGACCCCTCAAAATTAGCCTTTTCTAAATTGGATTCAACTTGGGCTCGGCAGGGACACGTCCGTGTGCGATTACTTCAGGTGATGCTCGAGCCTGCCAAATTGACACGGCCGTGTGGTTTGCCCGTGTGACAAGGTCCAGGCCGTGTTGATTTCTTACTTTGGCCTATTTTCTCCGTTTTTGGGCCATTTCTCGTTCCTTTTGCTATCTTATGCTCTCCGAAGTATAAAACATGAAATTAAAGCATTAAGAGCATCGAATTCACCAATTCTAATGGAAAATCACCCATAAAATGCGTTAAGCATGGGGTAAAAATATCTATAAATTACGATTTATCACTAGGCTTATAAATACTAATGCTCGGAATAGTTTAAGGGACTTTTTGCTCGGTTTAATTTTACATTGATTCTTAGTTTTAGGTTTTTACTTGTAATTGTTATTTTCTGTTCTTGTTTTGTTCTTTGAGAGATCTGGATTGTGGATTCAGTAGATTCATTACTAACTGTTGTTTTCCCTTCAATATATATTAGGATTTTTGTCATCTTTTCATTTTATTTTGCAAATGTTTATGTTTCAATTCAAATCGATGATGTTTGTTAGATCCACGAGTAACCTATTGGGAGATTAACGAGTGGATGTGGGAGTAGTTGACACCTATGTAGGGTTTTTTAGCAAATTAGTTGGTTGGAAAAGGAAGAACTTAAACCCTAAGATTGACAACCTTAGGATGTAATGAAGGTAGAAATTAACCTGAAATCGGTATGGTCTATTGTGAAAACCTTACTTTGACCCAGTCTGACCTATGACATCAAGAGATAAGTAGTACTTGCTGACTCATTAGGCTAGTGGAAGGCTTAGAGGCCCTACTAAGGTGTTACAATATATGCACGAACATACATTTGTAGTCATATAAATATCATCATACTTATCTCATAAATTGAAAAGCATAAAATTTAAATGACTTTGACCAACCTAAATTTCCATGATTCCATCCTAAAAAAATACAAAATTCACCCCAAAGCATACTTATGGTTTTCAATTTTGCCACCACGGACTTCTATTATAGTATTGGTTCACATTTCTATCATCTTCGTCTTTTCGCATTTTTTTCATGTCGTCGCCTCTATCGGCCACCTTCGGGCCTCGGTCAACCATCATTGGACCACTGCTAGCGATCGCTTGCTGTCAATCATCACTATATGACTACTGATAGTCTTTTACTATCGAACCACTGTTGATTTCATGTTGGTTTTACTGGGTCAGGTTTGGATCATCTCGATAGGTCTGGATGTGTCTTGGTTTTCTGGGTTCTGCCAAGAAAAATATTACAAAATTCCTATGTCTGTTTTTGGCTCACATAATTTATTCTAAATAAATAATAAAAATATTCATGCCTGAGATAATAATAAATTACTATTAATTTTTTAGGAATCACAAATTTTGCAAAATTACTTTATTATCCATAACAATATAAAAATTACATACATTCCCCTAAATATGCATGTAATTATAAGAATGTCACATCTTATTAAATATAATCATACATGAAGAAGAGAGAGAATTCTGGTCTCGATTTAGACCATAAACTTAGCACAACTTGGTGCTCTGATACTAATTGTTGGAAAAATCTAGTTCAAAAACGGTTTTCTTGCACAGTGAAAAATAAAAATTTTGAAAACCAACTCAGTTTTTTTATATTTTTAGCAATAAAACTTAGACCAAATTTGCACTTGTGTTTTTGGAGTAAATGGATCGTTATCGTTCTTGGATTTCAACTATACGATCTTCTCCACTATGCTTGTACCACTGACTACTTTGAGTGTGGCCTCAAACGATTCGAATCAAAACATTGAACTAGAAATAGTTTTCTATTATTTAGTGTGAACCCCAAAAATCTCTCATCAATTAGAAACCGAAAGAACTTTTTACTCCGAAAAATAGATTCAATAGTTGAGAATAAATTCTTTTTATTTTCGGGTAGAGTAACAATATCTTAAAGTTGTATGTGTAGCCTTACTAGTGCCATCTATTTATCGGAAGAAAAGGTAGAACACTTGTTGAATAGTAGAAGTTTATTTCAATTAGAAAAATGAACACCTAGTCTAACTAGAAGTATAGGTGGCGACAACCCTAGTTAATATCACTAGGGTTTGTCATCCACCCTTTTAACATGAGGTGCTTTTGTGCCTATCCCATATCGGGTTCAGTTACAAGTACTTCCAAGGCTTTTTAACTTAATACTTTATAATTTGATCCAACCCGATATTTGCTTTTCTATTTCCAAAAATGAACATCTTAATATTTTCCCAATTAAGTAACCTTCTTAATCAAATTCTAATTCCGTTAAAATCATGACTACTTTACTGTAAAAGAATTTGAGAAAATATTTTCAATATTTCTACATTCACGATTCAACATGACCAAATAATTTATTTCCATTTTCGAACTTCATTTAATTTGAAAAACATAAATTCATTTTAAGGTTATTTTCATTTTTCATTTTTCATTTTCATTTTCATTTTTCATTTTCGTTTTCGTTTTCATTTTCATTTTCATTTTAGAGAAAACCACATTAATTTTCAAATGATTCCATTTCTCAATTTTCACTTCCAATTAAAAAAAAACCATAATCATTTCCAATTGTTTCTCATTTCTCCATTTTCAACATTTCTATTCATTTTTTTCATTTGATTCAACATGCAACTCAATTATGGTTTTAACGAGCTAGCGGAGAGATTGATTGAACATATGTAATTGAGGCTGAAATGATTTATAATTAAATCCCAACTTTTCTCCTATTAATTATAAACTCATTTAGTCACGAAGTCATTCCACTATAGTATCGTGACTAAGCTCTCCCCAACGACATACCATTATGAAAGCAACTTGATCAATACTCGTCCAATGACCTTTTCATAAGTGTGCTACCCTCATAGGATATACTTAATATTTTGGCCATAATATTCATTATCCCAATATGATCCTATTCTATTTAATGGTAATCATTATGTATTCCTCTATGAAAAGTGAATTACTATCAAATTGTAGCCCACAAGCTTAACAATGGAGGAATCTATGCTGTTTTTGAGCGTTTTTCTTGGTCTTTTATAGAGGTTTAATGTTAAATGGTGATAAAAATCAAAGAAGATTAAGAATTGGTGTTCAAAATTGATTGAAATAGCAAGAGAGAATCAAGGGACGACAACACTAGTTTTGGGGAAGAGTTAACGTGAAAAATTGTAGGTAGGAAGGAATAATAGGTTGGTTTTTAAATTTTGGTCTAGCTGACTCTTAAAAACTCACAACTTTGAACCTTTTCCAAATCAGTCCTATTTTCAAAATTGAAGGTCTTTAAAAATCATTTTTAGAAATTAATTTAATTTTCTAAAAACCATAATTGAAAACATTATCGATATGCCATGTCACATAATTCTAAACACTTAAAGGCTAAAATTCCTAAAATACCCTTAAAACTCCTAGGCCCTATTTTGGGGTGTGACAATTCTCCCACTCTAAAAAGAATTTCGTCCTCAAAATTCCCTACTGA
This sequence comes from Gossypium hirsutum, assembly GCF_007990345.1. Taxonomy (NCBI): domain Eukaryota; kingdom Viridiplantae; phylum Streptophyta; class Magnoliopsida; order Malvales; family Malvaceae; genus Gossypium; species Gossypium hirsutum. The sequence continues at coordinate 79,445,307 of NC_053433.1, forward strand.
CACATCACTTGCTTAATCACAAGATGTGCTATTTCTACTTTTAAACTAACTGTCACACTTTCGCTGCGCACTCTGATATTCATTCTCTCTAACTTCTTACTACTTAATGATTCTATTCACTACCACGAACTATTCTACGATAATTTTGCCAATGATTCCCTCTATTCACTATGACACTAATCTATAAATATCATAACCATTTTTTTTCTTAAATCAATAGTCTTTAATGGAATTCTCTACTTTTTAGTTTTGTCACCCAAAATTTACGAAGGCATAGTACCTAAGTCTATTAACAAGAATAAAGAAATTGATCATAAGACAAAAATACTTACAATCTTGATCATAAGGCTCCCTAATAGCATAAACCATAAAAAAATAAACAAGTAAACAAATCTTGAGCACTAGCTCTCACATTCATATATCTAAGACGAATATCTAATAATCTAACATACAAAGAAATACACAAACAGTTTGAGTGGCGAGGAGATGATCTAGGTCTCGTTCTTGCAAGCAAACTTTATGATTAAAGGCAATGTGTTCTCATTCCTACTCTACATGTATCACTATCAAGAGACATCTCATGCAATTCACAAATTCAACATAGTTTAATCTCATGAGTTTCCGAGATCCATGGGTAGTGAAACCCAACCAACACATCAACAATAATCACGTAGGTCTAAGAGTTATTTAACCTAGGCTCTGATACCACCAAATATAACACTCCATACCTAGCCTGCTCGTCAAGCCCGAATATTAGGATGCCACACCACCGTCTCATGTCATAACCAAAAGGTAAAAGCTCATTTCCAACAAAACATCCATTAGTTTGCTCTTTACATCGGTCTTAAGTCAATCATACTAGCTACTTTTCATTACCACATGCTAAAATTACATTAAATAGTCTTACAAACATATTAAAATGTGTATAAGGTCCATTTAGCAAAATTCTCAGACCAGGTCCTTAGATATCGATACTGACACTAAGGTATCAATATTTTCTTTAAGTGGTATCGATACCACTTGGAAAAACGATACCAAACTTGCATTTTGTTTCTCGATTAAAAATAAAAGTCTCGAAAGTTATCGATACCTGTTATCAAGTATCGATAATTTTACCCCTAGTATTGATACTTGAGCCAAAGTATTGATAAAAAGTCTCTATTCTGACTTCTTACATGTCTCAAGACACAGAGGTATCAATTTTAAAACCCAATTATCGATACCTCTACTCCATACCTAAAAAATGCAACATACATAAGTAATTATTAACCCATTCCAATTTAGTTCCTAAACATCATGAATGAATTACTTTGACAAATAATCATTCAACGACCTAATTAACAGTTCAATATCGCAAAATCGTGTTCGAGCAAGTAACGTCAATCCATTCTCATGTTCATGAACCCAAGCACCACAACATGTAATTCTTATAATCCGAGCCAAAACCAACAAATTGCCTAAAAGTTAACATGCCTATAAACAAGTCTACCACATTGCATTATTCCCCCAAAAGTAAATAAATATAGAACACCTACGAAAATAATAAATAGACTTTCTTGGATCACCTCTCGAAAGCCGCACTGCTCACACTGACATACAACTAATCTATAATGGTTAAAGAAGGGAGTGGGTGAGCTTAACAATCTCAGTGAATGCCTAGAACAACTACCATGCAAACATTTTATCAAGCATTAACAAAACAACTATATAGCATAACCTTAACAATTTAGTGTCATAATATACTTACTCGTGCATTATTATTAGTTCTTTTATAGGGTAAACATATTAAATTTTAAGCATATATCACATTACAAAAGCACATGTCGTAATACTCATATAATCGCATAACGTTCAAGCATATATCACAATACTCAAAAAGATGTTTATAGGTAATTTGTGTAATGGTCATACGTCATATAAACACATATCACAATACACAAATATTATAATTTACGATAATTTGGCCCTTAAGCTATGAAACATAAAAGTGAGCTCTATCATCACTAATCGGATACGCGGATCTCCAACACACCAAACATAGACTCGTAGAGTCAAACATGTCCTAAAAGTGAAGCATAAAGCTAGCACTCTTCTTATTTCCCCTCACATGTCCTGTTGAATGGAGCTTAGCTCACATTCCCTTATCCCTCCAACATGTCCCAAGGCCTCAACGCCCAAAATCACTATACATATAGGTGAGTACTCATAATCATATGGCATGCCAACTATATCCAACGGTTTCAAGATCACAAGGCCAAAAATATATCACTTACCGATTATCCATGCACTATCACTGTATATTTGTATTTTTAGCAAAGCATTGTCACTAACATTTAACATATACATAGCATGTACATATTTTCACTTTCACAATAATTATCATAACCACATATCAAATGTTATAGCATCTCATCTCAATTCACATATTCACATTTACATAAGCATATTGTTCACAAGATAGCATAGGTATGAGAAAGCTTACACTCAGAATTTAGAGTAGGGGTTTAGGCTACTATTGAATTCCCAAATAATATATTGAATCATGTCCACAAGTAATTATTCCAAACACTCACCAATTATGTTTTTGTCGAAAAGCCGAAAGCTCAAACTAGCTTTTCCTTGCCTTTATCTCTACTCATAGAAGGTCCTATCGAATCTGAAACTTCAACAAAACAATTCACACAATAATGCATTCAATAATTAGCTATGAACTCACCACAAGAAATAAAGAAACATAAGCCTAAGTTATGTTCCCATGTAATTGAAACTTATAACATAGCAAACTTTAAATTCGAATATATCGATCTATACTTAATATTTTCACCTAAAACCAATTCCTTTCATCTTGTAATTCACCTAAAACTAATTCTTAACCTTTAAACTACAATAAAATACTCAATTCATAGTATCAACTTTTTCGACATGTTTTATGGCTATTTTTTGAAAATTCATTAAAACTCAAAATTTTTTTAATGAAATGTCAAAGTAAATTTAGAAACCTTCTAATAATGTTAAAAATATTTACAAAAATACTTTGAAACCATGTTTTTATGCAAAATCTTGAAATCCACCATTAATGACCTAATTTTCGGCTTTATTCAAAACATGCGATTTAGTGGCTAAAAACTTGGTTTTAAAGACTAAATAACATTTAAAACTAATAGAAAGATGAATCATTACCTTAGTTGATGAAAAACGGAGCGTATGATCAAAAACACGAAAAACCCACACGCTTGACAATTGAGGAATCTATGGTGTTTTGGGGTGCTTTTCTTGGTCTTTTTGTAACACCCCAAATTTAATTTTTTTATTTTGAAATTACTTGACACAAATGTGTATCTTCATTAGTGGTTAAGTACTTTGGGTGTGTTTGGGAGGTCCCAAGTTCAAGCCATGCCTTTGGCAAATTTTGAGATTTTTCTGAATAAAGCCCTATTCCTGGTCAATAGGCTTATAGTTGAAAGTTGGTAAATTATATTAGAATGGGACTACTGGTCTGGTGGTTAAGTGGAGTGTTAGTCTACTAAAGGACTTGTGTTTGAATCCCACAGCGAGCGTGGGAGTTTATTTTTTCATGTTTGACCGAGGTAGTTTCGGTCAAACAGAAATTCTGAGAGTTGGTTGTTAGTGGGAGTTGAGGGAGGAAAATAGGGGATTTTGGTGTCTTTTAGTGGTGGTGAAATCTTTCTGACGTTTTTTTTCTTTTTTCCCAAAAGTCTAATTTTTCTTTCTCTACCGATTCTTTTTCTCGTCTTGCTGCCAAATTTTGACTTGGTTTCTCTCCTCTTCTCTTTACTTTCTTTTTGCTAAACCCATTTCTTCCTTTCCGTTCTGCAACATTGATTGTTCTCACATGATTTGGTAAGTTCGGTTAGTGAGTTTTGGAAATTTTGGTATAAGATAGAATCATTGTTTAATAGGGTTTAATTCGTGTTTAGGAGGCTGTTGAGGGGCTGTGGATTTTTTACTAGTGCTTTGGAGTATGAATACACAGGTGTTTATTTAAAGGTAAGAGATTTAATGGTTTTAATTTGGAATACCTCGTCAAGTTTTTGATCGAATAATGATTTAAGTGACTAAGTTGGGAAAGTATTGGTCAATTATAGGTGTTGGATAGCTTAGAAGTGTTTCTACATCGAAAATGTACCAGGTGTGTACTCGAAAGCACAGAAAATGAGAATTGGTAGAAGTCGAAACATAAAACTGTCGACACCACAAGGGCGTGTGGTCACCCGTATGGTAGGCCGTGTGGTAGTACACAGGCGTGTGATCGACAAACTAGGTCATGCGCACATGACAAGCACATGACACGGCTTTGTGAGGACTGGTGAGGCCATGTGTGAGATACAGGCTTGACCGATTGGGCCATGTAGGCCATACGGGTGAACCACACGGGCGTGTGAAATTCTGGGCCTGGCCGTGTGGGCCCACACGGGAAGGCCACATGGGTGTGTGAGCCCAATTTGATGAAATACTTTGAAAGGTTACTCGGTCGCCCAAGTCGACTGAGACCTACTGTAGGGTCAATAAGAGTTGCTTGACCTCCAATTACATGATCTGACTATGTGATATATGTGCTCTAGCATTTTACTCTTACCATGTAGACTGATTTGTATGTATGATCTGATAATTGTATATTTGCACGTCATGAATTGTATGTTGCATTGCATCGGGGTTGGGTTATTGTATATGGAAGAATTATTTTGTAAGGCTCCTAAACCTGATATTTGGCAGCATAGCTTCAATTATCTGATTATGTGTCGCTTTTCGGTACAGCATGGTGTGTAGGGATGGGTGGGTCAATTTTATCCCCACATAGTGTGTAGGGTTGGACGGAGTTGGTGTGTAGAAGCTGGTGGGTAGGAATTTATTATTCTGCTTTGTTATTCATGATATATCTGAGATGGGCTAAGGCCCGTTCATATCTGATTTTGTATCTGAGTGGACTAAGGTTCCACCGGTTCTGTAAAGGGTTCAGTGCTGAGTTATCTGATATTTGGATGTATACTTGATTTCTGCTATTGTTTATATTTTCTGAAGGGATTACAGACTGAGTTTGCGAAAACTAACCCTTTTCTGTTTAATCTGTGTAGGTAATCCCCAGACTTGACTGTTTGGTGCAGCAGAGGACTCGACTGTGGCCACACATATTTAGACTGTTTTAAATTCAGTTTCAGTATTCATTTTTTTAATTATGTTCTGGGTTGGTTGATGTAATTTCGGGCTTTATCGACTTTATATGGATTTTTAAACTATTTATGGGATTTTAGACTAAATTCGGTTTTCCTAAAAGCTAAGGTTTTCATACATGAAACGGTTCCCAAAAAATTATTGGGTTTTCAAAAGCTTCAGCGCAAAAGAAATGTTTTAAATCAAATCAATTAGAACACATTTTCCCAAACTAAGTAAAATTAATAATTGGGACAATTTTAAGGTTAATGCATTTTCAAAAACACTCTCATGTGACATCATCAGATTCAGCCATAACGTCTAGGCCGGGTTTGGGGTGTTAAATTTAATGGTATCAAAGTCAGGTTTCAAAACTTGGCTGTGGATTTGGGTTTTAAAGATTGGTTTTAAAGAAATGATTTGTAAATAATTTGAAATATTTTTGGAATTAATATGTGGCACATCGAGTCTCCGGCGTCGATCCTGTAAGTTTTCTGAAACTCTGTTTAGAATTGTTTGAAAATATGATTAGAATATTCTGAAACTACTTTAGGTTGTATACCATACTGAAAACACTATAGGAAGTGTAAACTGAAACTAGTAGTGAGACTACGATTCGCGATAACAAACTGTAAACTTCTGATATTGTATTGCATAAAATATCTATTAATAAAATATCAGAACTATTAACTAATGCATAAAATTGTTAATACAAATAAATTCCAAAATTTACGATGAGCACATGTAGTACTCGTGGACGGGGTAACAAAGGCCGTTGTAGGAGCCGTAGAGTGGCTCAAGCTGAGCCCTTAGCATCTAATACTATTCTGAATCTGGATACTAGTGAGACGCCGGTATCACCGATGATAGAGATTGGGTCTAGGTCTCATGATCATGCAACTGGGAATGACGCACTGTCCCAAGCCATGCTACAGATTTTGGAGAGGGTCGCTAGGCCCAATACTGGTTCTGGGGGCCGAGGGTCGGTTACAGAACGACTCTAGTCCAATCGGGTTGAGTTATTCAGGGGTGTCGTTAGAGTCGCCCCTAATGTGGCTGAGTATTGGATGGAGGCAACGAAGAGAATTATGGATTACCTGGATTTTACTGCTGAGTAGAAGCTTAAAAGGGTTGTTTCTCTATTATGTAATGAGGCATACCAGTGGTGGCTCACAGTTAAGGAGGGCTCTCAGCCCGACTAATTGACCTGGGATTATTTTAAGACTATGTTCTAGGGTAAGTATTTAGGGGCCAACTACATTGATGCCAGGAGGTGTGAGTTCCTTAATCTTACCCAGGGAGACCGTTTAGTGGCTGAGTATGAGGCTGAGTTCCTGAGGTTGAGCCGTTATGCTCGAGGCATGGTAGCGATTGAGTATGAGTACTGTGTCAGGTTTTAGAATGGTCTCAAGGACAGTTTCCAAGTTCTGATAGCTCCGCAGATGGAGCGTAATTTCTTTGTTCTAGTTAAGAAGGTGAAGATCGATGAGGAGTTAAGTGCATTGAGTGCCAAAATCGAGAGAAAGGAAATAATAAGAGGGAATTAGAGCCCTCGAGTTCTGCGATAAGGCCTAAGAAAAAGGCCAGACCTAATGGGCCAGTCAGAGTTGGGGCCCCTGTTGTACCTACTGGGGTGGTGCTTTGTGGGCACTGTGGTAGACGTCATTCGGGCAAGTGTCGGAGGACCACTGCAGCATGTTTGAGATGTGGATCCACTGAGCACCGCATTCGTGATTGTCCACTAAGAACTGATCAAATGCAAGCTCCAAGTTCTATTACTGCACAGCCGCCGAGGGTAGTTCAGTAGCCACCTAGGGGTCGTGGTTAGGCTAGGGGTGGTAACGGCATGGGCTGAGTACAGAAAGTATCAGGAAGAAGTGCTGGACCAACTGAGGCAAGGCAGCCTGTTTTGGTTTATGCTACTCGTCGCCGTAAGGACTGAGATGTTCCGGATGTCATTACAGGTACATTTTTAATATTTAATGTACCTTATTTGGCTTTGATAGACATAGGCTCTACCCATTCATATATAGCTAGTACTGTGTCCGAAACCTTGGGGATTCCAGTCGAGGGTACTGATAGTGAGGTAACTGTGTTAAGTCCTTTGGGGCAATCTGTTCGGGTGAGTAAATTGTTTAGAGACGTCCCATTAGAGGTTCAAGGGACAGTATTTCTGGCTGATTTGATAGAGCTTCCATTTGGTGAGTTCGACTTGATTTTGGGAATGGACTGGCTAGTTAAACACCGAGTAAGTCTGGATTGTACGATGACAAAGCTTGTCTTGAGGACCAAGGAGGACAGTGAGGTAGTGGTGATTGGGGAACGACGAGACTACCTAAGTAATGTGATATCTGCTTTGGTAGAGAAAAAGTTAGTTCGGAAAGGGTGTGAGGCATTCTTGGCCTACGTCAATATTTCTGATTCTGGGAACTCTTCAGTTAAAGACATCAGAACAGTGAGGGATTTTCCATATGTGTTTCCTAAGAAGCTAACGGGGTTACCTCCGAGCTGTGAGGTGGAGTTTGGGATTGAGTTGTTTCTTGGCACAGCTCCAATTTCTATCACCCCTTACCGAATGGCACTGAAAGAGCTTATGGAACTTAAGGCTCAGATTCAGAAGTTGTTGGATCGTGGGTTCATTTGTCCCAGTGTGTCTCTGTGGGGAGCACCTATTTTTTTCGTGAAAAAGAAAGATGGGACAATGAGGATGTGTACCAAATACCATCAGTTGTATAAGCTAACGATTAAGAATAATTCCCCACTTCCGAGGATAAATGACTTATTTGATCAGGTCAGAGGGGCCTCCGTGTTTTCTAAGATCGATCTATTTATGGCTATCATCAGTTGAGACTTAAGGCGGCTGATATGCATAAGACGACATTTAGGACTCGATATGGACATTGCGAGTTCCTAGTTATGCCCTTTGGTTTGACTAATACACCAATGACATTTATGGATTTAATGAACTGATTATTTCAGCCCTACCTGATCAGTCTTTAGTGGTGTTCATCGACGAAATTTTGGTGTATTCTAAGACAGAGGATCAGCACGATGAGCAGAGTGGTTCTACAGATTTTTCGTGAGAAACAATTGTATGCGAAGTTCAGCAAGTGTGAGTTCTGGCTTTAGGAAGTGACATTTCTAGAACATGTAGTTTTTGCTGAGAGGATACAAGTCGATCCTCGTAAGATTGAGGCTGTGTTAAGTTAGAAATAGCAGAAGAATGTGTCTAAAATTCGCGGCTTTCTACGGCTGGCAGAATATTATCGACATTTCGTAGAAGGGTTCTCTTTAATCGCAGCTCCGTTGACTAAGCTTCTACATAAGGGAATTCCTTTCATTTCGACTGATGCACAGCATAAAAGCTTTGATAAGCTCAAAACTATTCTAACACAGGCTCCTATTCTGATACAGCCTGAGCCTAGTAGAGACCTCATGGTATATAGTGATGTGTTGCATGTGGGTTTGGGATGTGTTCTGATACAAGGCTAAACATCTTGACAGCTCAAGGCTCATGAGGCTAATTATCTGATGCACAATTTGGAGTTGGCAGCTGTAGTCTTTGCACTGAAAATCTAGAGGCACTATCTGTACAGGGAGAAGTGTACTATTTACAATGATCACAAGAGCCTCAAATATCTCCTCACTCAGAAGGAGTTAAACCTTAGGCAGCGTAAATAGGTTGAACTGCTTAAGGATTACGACTGCACTATCGAGTACCATCCTGGTAAGGCCAATGTGGTGGCCGATGCGTTAAACCGTAGGTTTATGACCGATGGGAGTTTATTCGATGATGGGAGTTTATTGGTAGAACTTCAGGTTAGACCGACATGGATTGATCAAATTAGAGATAAACAGATAGGGGATAAGTCTCTAGAATTGTGTTTCTGTTAGGCTGAGTGTGGTACTACTACAAAAGTTGGGATTAATAAGGATGGGGTATTGTGTTTTTGAGGTCAAATTTCTGTACCGAATGATGAGGACGTGAGATAATTGATTCTGAGGGAAGCGCATAGTAGCCCTTATGCTATGCATCCCAGCGGGAACAAGATGCACTGAGATCTGCGACAATTGTACTGGTGGCTAAGGTTGAAGCGTGAGGTTACTGGCTTCGTTGCTCACTGCTTGAATTGTCAGTAGGTTAAGGCTGAGCATCAGTTGCCTTCGGGATTGCTGCAGCCAGTTAAGATACCATTATGGAAATGAGAGCGAGTAACGATAGACTTCATTAGTGGGTTGCCTCTAACACCCACTAAGAAGGATTCTTTTTGGGTCATCGTGGATCGATTGACCAAATCTGCTCACTTCATCCCAGTTAGGATAGACATCACTCTACAGAAATTGGTTAAACTCTACATCTCTGAAATAGTGAGGCTCCATAGGGTACCTATCTCGATCATTTTTGATAGGGATCTTCGTTTCACGTCCCAATTTTGGAAGAAGCTGCATGAGGCTTTGGGTTCGAGGTTAGACTTTAGTACCAATTTCCATCCTCAGAAAGATGGTCAGTTAGAGAGGGTGATTCAAATACTGGAGGACATGTTGAGGAGTTGTGTGATTGACTTCCGAGGCAGTTGGGAGGAGTACTTGCCATTAGCAGAGTTCACTTACAAAAATAGCTACCAGTCTAATATACAAATGGTACCTTATAAGGCACTGTATGGTCATAAGTGTCGCACTCCCTTATGCTGGACTAAGTTGGGTGAGCAAGGTATTCCAGGTCCGGAGATGGTTTCAGAAATTGAGAATAAGGTCCATTTGATTCAAGATTAATTGAAAGCGACTTCTAATAGGCAGAAGTCTTAAACAGATCTAAAGCATCGAGAGATAGAGAATTCTGTGGGAGCTTTGTTTTTCTCAAGGTCTTGCCATGGAAGAAGGTACTAAGGTTCAGTCGTAAGGGCAAGTTGAGCCCTCTGTTTATTCGGTCGTACCGTATTCTGAGATGAGTGGGACCAGTAGCTTATCAATTGGAATTGCCTCTAGAGTTGGATTGCATTCATGATGTTTTTCATGTCTTGATATTGAGACGTTACCGCTCTGATCCCACGCATATTGTTCCTGCCGAGAAAATTGAGGTTCGGCCAGATCTGACCTTCGAGGAGGGGCCAGTTCTGATTCTGGATCACGACATAAAGGTCTTAAGGGGGAAATCCATTCTTTCAGTGAAGGTGATGTCGCAGAATCATGGTACTGAGGAGGCTACGTGGGAGCCTGATGATGCGATGCGTCAGTGTATCCTCATCTATTCTGATCAGGTAAATTTCGAGGACAAAATTTTTTGTTAGGGGGTAGAGTTGTAACGTCTCAAATTTAAAATTTTTTCTTTTGTAATTATTTGACACAAAAGTGTATCTGCATTAATGGTTAAGTGCTCTGGGTGTGTCTTGGAGGTCCCAAGTTTAAGTCATGCCTTTGGAAAATTTTGAGATTTTTCTGAATAAAGCCCTATTTCTGGTCAGTAGGCTTATAGTTGAAAGTAGGGAAATTATATCAGAATAGGCCTGCTGGTCTGGTGGTTAAGTGGAGTGTTAGTCTGCTAAAGGTCTTGTGTTCGAATCCCCACGCAAGCGTGGGAGTTTATTTTTGCATGTTTGGCTGAGGGAGTTTCGGTCAAACAAAAATTCTAAGGAGTTGGTTGTTAGTGGGAGTTGAGGGAGGAAAATAAGGGATTTTGGGGTCTCTTAGTGGTGGTGAAATCTTTCTGATATTTTTTTTCTTACTTTTCCCAAAAGTCTGCTTTTTATTTCTCTGCCGATTTTTTTCTCGTTTTGCTGTCGAATTTTGACTTGGTTTCTCTCCTCTTCTCTTTGCTTTCTTTTTGCTAAACCCATTTCTTTCTTTCCGTTCTGCAACATTGATTATTCTTACACGAGTTGGTAAGTTCTGTAAGTGAGTTTTGGGAATTTTGGTATAAGATAGGATTATTGTTTAATAGGGTTTAATTCATGTTTAGGAGGCTGTTGAGGGGTTTTAGATTTTTGACTGGTACTTTAGAGTGCGAATTCGCCGGTGTTCATTCAAAGTTAAGAGATTTAATGTTTTAAGTTGGAATACCTTGTCAAGTTTTCGATCGAATAACGATTTAAGTGACTAATTTGGGAAAGTGTTGGTCAATTATAGGTAATGGATATCTTGAGAGTGTTTCTACATCGAAAACGTACCAGGTGTGTACCGAAAACATAGAAAATGAGAATCGGTTGAAGCCAAAACACGAAAATTTCGACGCCACATGGGTGTGTGGTCGCCTTATGGTAGGTCATGTGGCAGCACACTAGCGTGTGATCGACAAACTAGGCCGTGCGCACGTGACATGGGCACATGAAACGACCGTGTGAGGACTAGAGAGGTCATGTGTGAGACACGAGCTCGACTAATTGGGCCATGTGGGCCACACGGGTGAACCACATGTGCGTGTGGAATTCTGGGCCAGGCTGTGTGATCGAGACGTCCAAGCCCAATTTAGGCAGTGTATGCCACACGGGCAGGCCACTTGGGCGTGTGAGCCTAATTTGCTGAAATACTCTGAAAGGTTGCTTGGGTCACCCAAGTCGACTGGGACCTACTATAGGGTCAATAATAGTTACTTGACCCCTGATTATGTAATCTGACTATGTGATATATGTGCTTTAGCATGTTACTCTTAGCATGTAGACTGATTTGTATGTATGATCTGATAATTGCATATTTTCACGTCATGAATTGTATGCTACACTGCATCGGGGTTGGGTTATTGTATATGGAGGAAGTATTCTGAAAGGCTCTTAAGCCTGATATTTGGTAGCACAGCTGCAATTATCTTATTATGTGCCGCATTTTGGTACAGCATGGTGTGCAGGGATGGGTGGATCGATTTTATCCCCACATGGTGTGTAGGGTTGGACAGAGTTGGTGTGTAGAGGCTGGTGGGTAGGACTTTATTATTCTGCTCTATTATGCATGATGTATTTGAGATGGGCTAAGGCCCATTCGTATCTTATTCTGTATCTGAGTGGACTAAGGTTTACACCAGTTCTGTAAAGGGTTCAGGCCCGAGTTATCTGATATTTGGATGTATACCTGATTTTTGCTATTGTGTATATTTCTGAAGGGATTACACAGAGTTTGCGAAAACTCACCCTTTTCTGTTTAATCTGTGTAGGTAAACCCCAGCCTTGACTGTTTGGTGCGGCGGAAGACTCGACGGTGGCCACACATATTTAGACTGTTTTAAATTATGTTCTGATATTCATTTTTTTTTTAATTATGTTCTGGGTTGGTTGATGTAATTTGGGACTTTATGGAGTTTATTTGGATTTTTAAACTATTTATGGGATTTTAGACTAAACTTGGTTTTCCTAAAAGCTAAGGTTTTCGTACATGAAACGGTTCCCAAAAATTTACTAGGTTTTCAAAAGCTTCCGGATAAAAGAAATGTTTTAAATCAAATTAATTAGAACACGTTTTCCCAAACTAAGTAAAATTAATAATTGGGACAATTGTAAGGTTAATGCGTTTCCAAAAACACTCTCATGTGACATTGTCAGATTCGATCGTAACGTCCAGGCTAGGTTTGGGGTGTTACACTTTTATAGAGGGTTAAGGTTCAAGGGTGATAGAAATCAAAGAGGATTAAGAATTGGAGTTCAAAATTGATTGAAATAGTAAGAGAGAATCAATGGATGACAACACTAGTTTTGGGGAAGAGATAACGTGAAAAACTGTAGGTGGGAAGGAAGAAATAGGTTGGTTTTTAAATTCTGGTCTAACTGCCTCTTAAAAACTCACAACTTTAACCATTTTTCAAATAAGTCCTATTTTCAAAATTGAAGGTCTTTAAAACTCATTTTTAGAAATTGATTTAATTTTCTAAAAGCTATAATTGAAAACATTATCGATATGCCATGTCACAAAATTCCGAACACTCGAAGGTTAAAATTCTAAAAATACCCCTAAAGCTCCTTAGTTCTATTTTGGGGTGTTACATAGTTTGCCATCCATTCAGAATTTACATTTTCCACATTATGAACATCACAAGTTAGTAAATCCATAAATGGATTTAGGATCTATTCTCCTTGGGTCCAGTCTAATGTTATGTCAGTCCAGTAACTCATATCCATCTCAATTTTCTAGGAGCCATCTGCTCCGATGCCCAAGACAAAGCATCTCTCCAATTGGATTTGATAGATGACATATTAGTCTTTCAATCAGTTTTCTCATTTTCGATTAGACTAAGGATATATTTAAGTTCGTCTACTAATACAAATTGTCTTTCTTTATTACGATCCGACCATGTAATACCAATTAATATTAGTTAAACATTAGACAAACAGTAAGCAACATTTTCTTCTATTTTGGTTTGCATGCAAAAACCATATGAGGAAAATTATACAGAATATATTAATGTAATTAATGAAACTTTTTTATTAATCAATTTGTTCAAAGCAATTAGATGTTTACACATGAATATACTAAACTCAGGGCACTAGATCCAACATATTTTTACTATATATTGATTGTAGTTACTCTGGCAATAAAAGTAGCATCCTGTAGCTCGGACCCAATGATCGGGTCAGGCGAGAGGTGTTACAGTGCCACTTGGGAGGCTTTCAAAGAAGAATGGCTGAGTAAAGTATTCTTTACTCGTTTTTCTACCCCACAAGCTGAAAGTGAGAACATTGTTGGATCTAGTGCCTTGAGTGTAGTGTATTCATTTTTGAACTGGTAGTCTTTTTTCGGTAAAGCTATTAACACAACTATAAAAGATTGTACTTTATCTTCCTATAAATAGATACTTCGGTAAAGCTATTAACACAACTATAAAAGATTGTTACCCTACTAAAAAATAGAGAATTTATTCTCAACTATCAAATATATTTTTCTAGAATAACAATTCTATCATTTTATATTAAGAAGGGCAAATTTTTGTTTTCACCCCAAATACAAGAAAGAAAACTTTTTCTAGTTCTTTGTTTTGATTCAATTGGTTCGAGCTCACATTCTTAGCAGTTCTTGGTATGAGAATAGTGGAGAACATCGTCTGGTTGAAAGCCAGGAACAACGAATGTTCGCTAAGCTGTAAACACATGTATGAATTCAATTAAGATTTATTGCTATAAATATCACAAACCGGGTTGACTTTCAAAAAAATTAATTTTCTACTATGCAAGAAAACCATTTTCAAACCCGATTTTTTCCAACAAGCACAGCTTCAGAGAAGGAGTGAAAAGGATGCTAAAAAGGGGAATCTAGATAGTGGTGCTAAGAGTATGCATAATGTTCCCACATGATTGTTTCAATGTCTACATCATTCCTCAAAACTGATTTGAACCATGAAAAAAAATCAATGAGAGCATAGTAAACAATACTATAAGCATTTTGAAAATATTCCTTAAACACCATTAATCTTAACCCTTTTTGTCTTATGTAATGAATGCTTTCATTTGTAATTAGAGAGTAATCCAAAATTTTCCTCCTCAATGTTAAATCCTAATCATATCATTAATGACTCCATATAGATGTTTTGCTAGGATTTTATAAACCCTTCGAAGCTAATAGGTCTGATATTATTGAGATTCAATAGGGTAGCTGATCGCCTCCAAATGTGTGAACATTTAGAGTTAGAAATGTGCAAATAAAAATATATAGATTAAGTGCGGTATCTGCAAGCGTACAATTCAAATTGTAAAATAGAAGTGTTACAACGAAACATTGGTAAGTATTCCAAGGATTGTACCCAAGGGATTGCAGATTGGAGACATTATTATTAAATTAATTATAGAAAATAATTACTAATCTAATCAAGTCACGAATTAGTAACATTAATCCTGATTTAAATATTAATTAAGCTAATCAAATTAATTAACCTAAGGGAATTTCCTATCCCTAGTGTTGACAATGTGAGCGTCTAGCCTATAATCGATTAAATCCCTAATTATCTAATTAAATAATTAATTATCATTGATTAAATTATTTATCACCTTTAACTAAGAATACCCTTCCATTCTCATCTTTACTAAGGATTACCACCTAAGTCACCCTTTCAGTCTCGTCCTAGGCATATAGATACATTTTCGGTTTCACCGCTTGGCACAAATTATACACAACAAGATACCCTTCCGATCTCACTTGTTTTGATATTCTATTAGAGGCATCACTCCCTATTATACTAAGTACTCTTGAATAAATAACTAATTTCAGATAAATAATTACTAAATAGATAAATTAGTTTCATAATGAAATCATGCAAAATATGAAGAAAGCACAATAATCTATTCTAATATTCATACAATGATTAATTGGCCAAATCAATGAAATATAAATAAAAGAAGAGAAGAAAAGATAAGAGATAAGAGAATGCTCATTAATATATTGAAGTGCGATCCCGAAGTGATCTCCGCTTGCAAATGTCTTTACATTGAATAGGAAAAATTCCAACTAAAGAAACATAAAAAGAAAACTGAATAGGAAAAACTATTTGTCTAATTCTATCCACAAATTCCAGTGACCCTAAGGTTGCTTATATAGGAAATGAGCTTCTTGGTGACCACTCAACGCTAGATACATTTTAGATACCAATTAATGTAATATTTTGATAAATTCTAAGGTCCAAATAGGGAAATATCCCAAGAGTGTTGTCTAAGAATTCAACTCCATTTTGGCCTGCCATCGTCGTGTCGTCGTGACATGGGAAGACTCCTCGTTATGACGTTGCCACCATGAAATCCTTCCTATTTTAACCGCATTGTAGTGACGAGGGAAAACTCCTCGTCATGACGTAGAGTGTGCTTTACTGGCCTTGGTAGCTTCATTGTTCTATTGGGCTCTCTTATCTCATAGTCCGATCATCATCCCTTGTATTCATGGACCTGAATTGGCATCCTACACACTTAAATAACCCATTAGTCACTCACGAGGCCCGAGTTAACCTTACGGGTCATCGAAATATTAGAAAATATGTAAAAATGCTTATTTTATTAACATTTAGTTTTTGACCTACTAATATTAAAAATGCAATAACTAATTATAAAATGCCAAGGAAACAAGTTTGTTAAGTTTTGAAATGCACTTAAACTATCACTACAATTAGTGGCAAGTCAAATACCCCCACACTTAAGTCCTTGTTTGTCCTCAAGCAAGCAAAAAAAATGAAAAAAAAATGTGAAAAATAAACACACACAACGAAAACAAAATACTCGGGCATGCTTTGTACAAGTGACCGGATTAGAACCATATAAACAAGATAATGTATCTAAACATGTAATTCTAGTGCAATAGGTAACTAGCTCATGATTTCTAAAGCTAGACAATTAGATCAATAAATTACAAGGAAAAAAAATTAAAGAATGTTAAGCACAATTGTCCATCAAAACAAATACACATATGTACATTTATGTTCAAAGAATATAGGCAGTAAGAAATTTCAATTTTCAGTGTACTTTTCATCCATTCAGTGTACCACCTAGGTCACATAGAAATTTTTAGCTTGTAACATTATGCAGCTTAGGTTGGTTCAAAATTCAAGAACAGACTCAACAAAACGGTTTAAGCACAAAAATAGTTTGGCACATTATATTGCTCCCAATACTCCCTCAAGTGTACATTTTGCTCACCACCTTATATCCACTTCTTTCACTTTTCTTATTTCTTCATTACTAAAGCTTAGTATAGTATTCATGAGTACAATCATCCGAGCTTGACTTTTTTTTTCCTTCGAGATTTTCTCGATTTGGATTTTGCGTTTTTCTATTTTTTTTACAAGCTAAAAAATCTTATACTTACAATACCATACAATTCCTTAGCTCACTCATTATTTTCTTTTAAAATCACCATGATGTATCTACCTAATCCCTAAATATCAATAGTCGAACATCTAAATTCGTGCAAGGGCCAAGAAATAAATGATCAAATTGATTATTTAATAGGCTCAAGGTTTCATTTATGGTTCATCAAGAAAATGAATAAGGCTTCAATATAGGTACTAGGGAAAATGTTTACAAGTGAGGTTTTTGGCTAAAAAATTCGTCTACCAAATAATGCATCAGGTCGTTCCTAGTTGCTTCAATACATGGATTTAATTAATTGGATTTATCCATTTTCAAAACCTACTATTAAATTAACATACATGCCTTTTGTGTATTTATATACCTTATGATATGCTTAACACTCTTTAATCTATTCACAATGTAATCAAATGAACTAATTAGTCTAAAATTAGAAAACCTAGAATCAATTATTATCGAACTAAATTTACGGTTTATACACACGATCCTATTTACATGCTCCTAACCAATCACTTATGTTTCTACAAGCTCGAGCACAAACAACACACAAAATAAAAATTTTAAAAATGACTAAAAATCTATAAAAACAAAACGAAATGATAAAAAATTTTAAAATTTTCTATGTCTCCTCCACACTTTGTTTGGCACATTGTCCCTGATGTGCTATATAAAATAAAACAAAGATGTTACCTAATTAGCTTTAAAAGACCATCGCAATTGGTGGGACTGTCTCTTCCTTACGGTTTTGGCTTGAATTTGTAGTGTCTCATAATTTGTGGGGTTCCTACACAGAAAAAGAAAATACACAAAAAATATATAATAATTATATTTTTTTACTCCCTCAAAGGTCAGCAGCATCGTCATCATTGAACTCCTCGGTGCGATTGCCCTCATTTAAATTGACTATCTGCTCCTTTCTTCGAGTAGTGGATGGTCTGACTGTGCAAGTCGGGTGGTGTCGGACGAGGATGTCCAAAAGGGTAGAGTTTGCGGTCATTGGAATGAATCTATGTCGAATTATTCGACTGGATGGCTCATCACCTTCTTGTATTCATAATTGTATACGATGTTGTACTTGAGGTATGGCTCTATGCATTGAGTCATTTCTTCACTTATCGAGGATGCCAAAGTCAATGTCGCTCCCTTTTGGTGTACCCTTGGTGGTATGGGTTAGGGTTCTTCCATGGACTCTAGCAACCCACAATCTCGCGTGTATTCTCAGTGTGCTGCCACCTTTTCATTTCTCTGCTCCATCCGATCAGTGCGTTGATTGTAGAACCACATATAAATAACATTGTTTAATATGCCCTTCGGTGAGCAAGTTAGTTTTTTGTGGTCCATCTCCACTCCGGCTCTCCTACACATCTCCGTAATTAAGTAAGGGTACAAAAGTCCTCATGTGTGCCCTCTGGCACACTTCTCATGTTGTGGCAGATCTGATCCCCCGCATGAATTTGTCATCGATGCAAAATAGAATACAAAAAGAGAGCACAATCATGGGTAACTTCCGTGACGTGCTGTGCAGGAAAGAAATTTGCGCTGATAAAATATATCCACATTTTTTCCTTTGGGGTCATTATTAATTAATAAATATGTAATGGTTCTCGTCTCACCTGATTTCGAACCCAATGACCTCGACCCTTAGTTAAAAAGTGAATGATTTCATCATAATCCACCTCATCATCACTTAATTTTTTGTAAAAATCAGGTGTATAGTGAGATGTTTTATGAATGTCCTCGATTGAGATTGGAGAGATACACCTTTCACAAAGATTTTGTTGTCCTGTGCTTCAAGAAAATTCACATAAAATTCCTGAACGATCTATATTTTGGGTGGTTGTCGATAAAATGTATTCCACCGTAACCAATCAATCCTTGTGATTAAAGGGTCGTGGAACAATTACATAGCAAAATCAAAGCCACATTCTAGGATAGTAGTTTTTCAAAGTTGTCAAATCGTCTAGCTGCTTCATTAGAGATGAATCATCTCCTTAGGTAGTTTGCAACATCACATTTCGATATCGTCAGGATGTCGTTCTCTTTTGAGATAACATTTTAACCAATTTTGAGTTTTTTTCAACAACATATAAACACAAAATAATTCTCAGTTTGCTAATCTCTTGATTTAACATTAATGTTAAAAGTATTAAAAGAGAGATTGAGTATTACTAGGCTTTGTTACAGGTGATAGGATTGGTTGTCAGTGTTTTCCCCATCAGTCGTCGTCGTTCCTTCACCGAAATGTTATTGCCTCACTCGACGAAGGGAGTTTTGATTCTAATCCTATGTAAAATGAAAGGCTAATGGCTAAGAATCGACTGTCACACTAAAAAAGTAGAGGGTTCAGAGCTTTGGAGGCAAAGTACGGAGAAGAAGAAGTAGAAAATTGTTTGGGATGTTTTGGGAGTAGCTCATCGTGACGAGGTCCTCTTGTAGTCATCGCCTCATTAGGACGCCATCTCCTTTCAAGTCCCGACATCACTGACTGTTTGTTGGGGCATTGGGTTGGCCCGTCATGACATCTTTAGGCAGCGTTGAGAGATGGAGGGACCTCGTTGGGACGACGCGACACTCCTTATCCCGACATTACAAACTGTTTCAACCTCCCTTTTGTGTGAAATTTTGACTCATTGACTTGTATGTTCTTCCTCGATTATGAGCTCAACAACCACTATAAAAAAAATAAAATACCTTAATTAAACTTTAAACTCAATAATTACAATACTTAAATGAAAAATAAGAATTTAAAATTAAAATAATTTTAAATAAAAAGTCCTTTTCCAGGATCAGGACGATCCGTATTGCCCCCGTAAAAGAACTTCCATCTGGTCCTCAAGATATAAACTAACATCCTCGATTGATTCCAATGATATCACCTTATCTTCGACCAACGCAACATCCATATCATAAGCCATTTAGTGCAAATCTGAGCCAATCCAAAATTATTTTTTGGGATATTATTGTCTAGAGCTTCCTCCCCTGTATATTGGGAGAAGATTTGGTTTCCAGAAATTTATCTTCACCACCGAACAAAAATGACATAAACTCGTCAATTTCTTCGACTGGCACCTCCTAGATTATGGCCATAAAATTTATTAGCTCATGTAACACCCCAAAATAGGGCCTAAGAGATTTAAGAATATTTTAGGAATTTAGGTCGTAGAGTGTTCGAAATTTTGTAGCATGGTAAACCGAGATTGCATTCGAGTATGACATCTTAACTGTTAAATCAATTTTTGAAAAAGTGTTCTAAAAACCCTTAATTTTGGAAAAGGACTGATTTGTAACAAATTCAAAATAGTGAGCATTTATGTAGCAGTTTAATTAGTTTTAAAAATTGAACCTAATTAACCTTCACTCCAAACATAATTCACGGTAGCTTCTTCTCTTTTCTTTAGAGTTTTCGTCCATTGCTTCTTGCTCACTATTTCATCATTTTTTTATTCTCAAACCACAATATATTGATTCTCTATCATTCCTAAGTTATCTACCATTATAAATCTTTAAGAAAAACACCAAAAACTCCATAGATTTCATCATATTCTCCAAATGTGGGTTTTTCAAATTTACATCAAAACTCATTTATTCTCTCAATAAATGCAATCATTTATGTCACCATTTGTTTTTAATGTTATTTAAACCTCAAAACTAAATTGTTAGACTTCAAATCGCATGTTTAAATAAAAGCAAAAAATCAAGCCATTAATGGTGGATTTTAGGATTGTGAATTAAAACTTGGTTTCAAAGTCATTTTCAACTTGTTTTAGCGTTATTAGAAGGTTTTGAAACTTACCTTGAAGTTTTATTAAAGGTTTCTAACGTTTTAATGAATTTTGTGAAAATTGCCTAAAAGATGTCAAAAAATGTTGATACCATGAATTGAGTAGATTTGTCTAGTTTGATGGTTACGAATTAGGTGTAGATGATTAATTAGATGAACAGGACTGATTTTAGGCAAAAATATTGAGTATGGACTGAGATATTAGAATTTAAAGTTTTTTATGTTAATAGTTTAAGTTACATAAGAACTTAGCTTAAAGCTTGTGTTTTAGTTGGTTTAATGGAATACTTGGTTGTTACTTGACTGCAGATTCATTATAGCTTACTATGAGCTAGGGAAGGTTTACTTAAGCTTTCGACTTTTCGAAAAAAGTATAAAGTGGTGAGTGTATGGAATTGCTACTCGTAAACACGAGTCATGTGTTATTTGGGAATTTAGATGTAACCTAAACCCTTACTCTATGTTTCAAGTGTAAGTTTTCTTGAATCTCTAATTATCCTATGGTTTTGTATCATGTATGAAATGTGACAAGTGAGTATGGTGATTATTGTGTAAAGTGCAATTATATACATGAAATAAATGTGTAATGTATATGTTATATGATTATGGTAATGTTTTGCAGAAGATGCTAATATGCAGTGTTAGTGCACGGATAATCGGTAAGTAATATGTATTTTTTCAAATATTTTTTCCTTGAGATCTTAGAACCATTGGATATAGTTGGCATGCCATAGGATTTTGAGTACTCACTTATATTTATAGTGGTTTTGGGCATTGAGGCCCTGGGACATGTTTGGAGGGATAAGGGAATGAGAGCTAATCTCCATTCAATGGGACATGTGAGGGGAAATAAGGAGAGTGTTAGCTATATGCTTCACTTTTGGGACATGTTTGACTATATGAGTCTATGTGGTGTAATGGAGATCTGTGTACCCGATGAGTGATGGTAGAGCTCACTATATGTTTCATATCCCAAGTGCCATCTTATCATATTTAATGTAATTGTCTGGAATATGTTCTATGCTTGAATGAGTATGTTTGTGTTGTGAGAGTGAACTATTAGATGATGCATGATTTAATAGTATATGATTTTAGACTTAAGAATAAGGTACTTGTAAGTAAGTGATTGGTTGTGTTGCATGATGACATGTTATCGTTGTGGAAATTCTTTGTATTCACTGAGCTTGTAGAAGCTCAGCCATTCATTTCAACATATACAGATTAATGACGTTTTGGTGTGGGCAATGTGGTTTTCGAGGGAGTGATCCAATGAAGACTGGTTATTCATCGTAGGTGTTCTATTATTATATTTGCAGTGGGGAAATAAGAAATGTGGTAGAAATACTTTGGGTTATTGATCTTTAAACATTTTGATTTCGCTTATAAGAATTTCAAGTTATTTTTATGTTAGAATTTTTATACATCGATGTTGGCATAACGATTCTTGCTTGGATGATTTGACACTTTAGACTGATAAACTTAGCCATAGCATGATGAAATAAATAAAGTACTTGATGCATGTTGCTTAGGAACTAATTGAAATGAGTTATTTGCTCTTCTATGCTACATTTTTAGCTCCAGTAGTAGAGGTATCGATAGTTGGCATTGAAAATTAAAACTTACAGGAAAATAGATTGGGGATTTGGTATCAATACCTTATCTCAATTTTCGATACTCGTGACTAAAGTATTGATATTCTATAACAGGTACCGATAATTTTTGACAATTTGGATTTTTGGCTGAGAAACAGTAAGCTAATTTGCTATCATTTTTCCAAGTAGTATTGATACCACATGAAGGAAACATCAGTACCTTAAATGTTAGTATTGATACCTACGAACAGTTTTATGAAATTTTGCTAAATAGCCCTTACGCATGATTCTAATTGTATGTAAGATGATTAACGAATGATTTACACGTAATAGTGTTAATTAACTAATTGGATGATTTAAGATTATAGGTTTAACAAAAGAACATCGGTTTGCTTGGATCTAGTTCCTATTTGATATAAATAAGACGAGACGGTGGTATGGCATCTCGTATTTGGGCTTGGTAACCAAGCTAGGTATAGGGTGTTATAGCTCGTCTACACTTTCATTCAAAAACGATTGAAGCTACTATACCTCTAATTTTACTTCTACATCTACTACTACATCTACTTCTACATCTACTTCTATGTTAATTGGATGGGAGACATCTACTATTATATTTAATTCATTCTCGTATCCAGTTCCAAACACTTGCTAACTTTCAAGATTTAATTTCGGATGGTTGTCAGTAATACATTGGTCCTTCGGGTCAGAATTTTAGACATCATGTACAACCTCTTCCGATGAAGTACTTGCTTGGAAAAATTCCTCTAATTGATTCAAATGTTGTTCGGTTCTCTTGGATTTAGCTTGGAATTCTCTCGCAGCTTTCTTGTTCGTACATATAGTCATACGAATCACAAGGAGTTCAGACTAAATACTCGAATGTCCCCGAAGGTCACCCATGTATCTCTTCCATTATTTTGTTTCTTCGTTGAAGTAGTTCTACCATAATTGATATTTGGTTCTCCATGATCTCCCATTGATCGTATACTACCTCCTCATATATTTCTTTTTCATCCCATGGGTTCATTAAATCTCCATCCCTCTCGGATGTATCCTTACTCGGCTTAGGTGGGTTCTCATTCAAACACCCGGGCTATTTGTCTTTGTAAGCATAACTCCATTGGCATGTCAAAGCTCTATACAACCAACTCGATTTGGATAGTTTGTACATCAACCTATAAAAATAAATGTTCATGATTAAATCTGATAATCGACAAGGTAAATAAAAATATTAAAAATAAAAATATTTAATTAACTAAAAAAATTCAAAATAAGAAATATTTAATTATGTAAAAAATAAAATTAGAACACTATCTAGCTTGTCCGTCTTTCGATTAATATTATTTTACAATAATCAGTCTAATAAAAAAATTCTTCGTCACAATCCTCAACAATAGCGCCAACAACTTGATCATCTATAAATGTGTTATCATCAGAAATATATAAAATTAAATCAGCGGTATCTAAAAGCGTACAGGTCAAATTGTAATATCAAAGTGTTTCAACGAAACATCGGTAAGTATTCTGAGGATTGCATCCATGGGATTGCAGATTGGAGAAATTATTATTAAATTAATTGCAAAAAATAATTACTAATTTAATTGAGTCATGAATTAGTAATGATAATCGAAATTAAAATATTAATTAACTTAAGTGAATTTCCTATCCCTACTGTTGGCAATGTGAGTCTCTAGCCTATGATCAATTAAATCCCTAATTCTCTAATTAAACAATTAATTATCCTCGATTGAGTTATTTATCACTTTTAGCTAAGAATACCCATTTGGTCTCATCTTGACTAAGGATTACCACCTAAGTCACCCTTCCGGTCTCTTCGTAGGCATACAAATACCCTTCTAGTCTCACTGCTTGGCACAAGTTATACATGACAAGATACTTGTAACAATTCGTTTTTCTATGGTGTCTAAAACAATGGTTTTGGGAACACAACTGATGTGTGAGTTAGAAAATATTATTTATTTAATATCTACGAGGTTTAGATTTGGGTCTAGTAATTTTGATATTTAGATATTTAATCAAGGAAAGATGGCTAAACCGTAAACTTAATAAAAGTGAACTATTATAGAATTTCTTAGTGTTTGAGGGTTCAATTAAGCAAATGGGCCACTGTTATCACTTTAGTCAATGGATGATGACATATTTATTTATTAAGGATGGTTAAACTTAGCTAATGGTATAATTATTTTAACTTAATCCTAAAGTTCTTAATAATTACAATTTTACCTATGTATATATATTAAAATAAATAAACCAAAAGGTGAAAAAAAAACAATTTGTCATAATCTTTCTTTTCATCCATGGCCATATGTTAGAGGGAAGCTTAGGGTTTTATTTTCAACTTTGTTTCTTCAATTGGTAAGTGAATTGAAGCTCGTTTCTTGTAATTGTTTATTTTTGGAATCTCGAGAGCTTGATTTAGCTAACTTAGGGACTATTTTGTGAAACTTTTTAAGTTTTTTTAGTTTCCATTGATGTTTTCTTGAAGCTTATGAGGTTATTTGGTTAGTTTTGAAGCTTAGATATGTTAATGGACTAGTTTGTAAAGTAAAAGTTGATAGTTTTGAACATAAGGACTAAAATGTAATAAGTCCAAAATGTGTAGGAAAATTCTAAATTTTTGTGTATTAATGGCCTGTTTGAGGACTAAAATGAGATTGATTTCGAAATTAAAACTCAAATGTGAGAATTATAGTAGTATTGGTTTTAGGGACTAAATTGTGATGAATGTATAAGATGAGATATTTTAGTAAAATTAAATTGAATTCGAACATGAGATTTAAATGTTGTTTTATGTTTCTTGGATTGGTTAATTAATTCAAATTATATTTAAACCAAGAATCTCAACGATCAGAGGATGTACGAGGAAAAGGTAAAATTATTGATTAGTCTCTGATAGTTGAATCGTTACCATTTCGACAGGTAAGTTCATATATTATGAAGTTACTCATTCAGTTTTACTTGTTATACTAAGATTATTGATATTTATTGTTTTCATTCTATATTTATAATATATCTTAGCTGTCACAATGAAATTAGTAAATGATCGTATACAGATTTGTGATTTTTGCCCAGGTTCCTAGCTCCTGCATATGTTGCGGACTAGAGAATACAAAATCTTAAGCCCTGGCCAGGAAAATTATTGTGTAGGTTACTCTATCTGGTAACCAGGCACTACTGTTTTCATTTGTATACTGAGGTATTTTACAAAATTTCATCAGGAAAGTTGCCTTTAAAGTCTTGGAGACTTATATGTGAAATTGATTAAAAATTTTATGTGATTTTATTATGGGATTATAGTTTATTTACTTGGAATTAGAAATAATTATAGATGTTTGGAAACATGAAAACATACACACTTTTTCATGCTCTTTTTAACTTAAATTCAATCAGTTTCAGTAAAATTCGTGTAGAAAAATAAATAATAATTATAAAATAAAATTATCAACATTTTGAATTTTAATTAATTTTATATCAAATTTTGATTAATTTTGATTATTTTCGACAGAATTACACAAACTGTCAAAAACGGCTTGGCAGACACTGCCAGAAGCACAAAACCGAGAAGCAATTCGAAGCATCAAGGTGAATTAATTTTTTAGCCTAAGACGGTCCAAATTATGTGTATTAATTCATAATATACTTAATTTTCATTTTAATCCAATTTAATTTGGGTTAAATAAATTATTGTTAATTAATTATGAAAAGGGGCCAGTTGAGTTAAGCCGAGAAAACCGATCCAACCGAGCACTGGGCAGCCCAAAGTCATCCCACATGCTGACCCAATCAACTTGTTTGGCTGATTATTTGGCCTGAAAAATGGCCCTTGAAGACTACTTCAAATTGCATTAAAACCCCTCCACTATTTATGCCATTCTAGATTTGCCCCTACCTTAAAGTATCATATTTGAAATCCTCAAACATGCCACATGTGTGGCCGGCCATGGGGGGAGTCTTTGGCTGCTGATTTTGGCTATTTTTAGCAGCCTTCTCAACCTATAAATATCTCCCCTTGGCTGCTCACTTCAAACAAATCTCAACCCTTCTCATCTCTTCACTTCTCTCTCATTTTTTCTCTTCTAAACCCCTTCCATTGTTATTCATTTTATTCCCCATTTCCTTGTCGATTTCAACTCTTGAAAAAGAGTCAATAAACCACCATTTGGAGCAGCATTCAAGTGTTTGTAAAAGCCTTGGTTCGACAAGAACAAGCAGAGAAGGATGAGTGGAGCAAACTAATCAAGCCACGGAGAAAACACCGGATTTGATTCTTATTCCCTATCATTTTAATTTTGTTGTTGTTATGATGGAAATGTCAATGAATATTTGTGATGTTGAATTGTTTAATTTAATTAATATGAATTCAATTTAATTCTTGTTAGGTTGATTGCATTTCATCTACTTAAGTTGTTAAAATTGTATTTGTGTTGTTATAGGTCTCGGTAAGATGTTTGATTAAGTAAAACCATGACTAAGTTATTCTTGCATTACAATTGTAACGTAACTAATGAATTAATTATTTAAACGGATTGAAGTTGTAATTAATTGACACGATACTTAATCAATGCATATTTAATCATCTAAGGTAGCCGAGGGTTAAATTAATAACGGTATTTAATGATACATTAGCCTCGCATAACTTGCAGGATTATTGTGATTAAAATGTTTCAAGGTAGAAATACATTGTTACCTCACATAATCTTTTATGTGCTTATGAGATTGAATTACTTGTTTGAATTATCATATAGATATGTTCAAGAGATTATTTTAATTTCATAAGCATGTATGTGCATTTACAATTTGCTTATTAAAATTTGTTTAATCGGTTGAATTGACATAGAGATATATTGAAGAGATAAATGGATTTTGGTAGGTAAGTATGTTCATAAATTAGCAAATTACCGAGCTGCCGTGAATTTATTCGTAACAACTTGAGCATGAGTTCAATAATTCTATGTTAAGAAATGTAATTAATCTAACACAATTATGTCATCTTGATTAAAATCATCTTTTGCAATTGTGCATTGGAACTTTTATTTTATTTTTATTTATTTTTCTTAGTTATAAATCTTAGTTTTTAATCACCTCTTCAAGTCAAGATATTTTTCTTCACCAAAGTGTTTTTAATTGCATTCATAAATAATTATTTTCACAGTCCCTGTGGGTACGATAAATCGACATTTACTTGTCACTTTATTACTTATTGCGATTGTGTACACTTGCACATTTCCATCATTCCAAGTTTTTGGCGCCGTTGCCGGGGACTGTTTTAAAAAATTCATTATTTGTGAATTTGTTTATTTTGCATTTTGGTTTATTATCCTGTTCAATTTTAACTTGATTAATTTTTCTATAGTTATTTCAGGTGTTTGTGAGTATTGACCTAATTATCGATTTACTCCTTGTAGACCCTGAGATTGAAAGAACTTTTCAATAGCGAAGAAGACAAGCAAGTCTGAGAAAGACCGAAGAGATGAACTTCAAAAATCCAAATCAAGGAAACGGAGCAAACCTTGCCCAAAATCCTATCCTTATTGCTAATGATAGAGATAGAGCTCTAAGACAGTATGTTGTGCCAGTGTCTCATGATCTTAATTCGGGTATTAGGAGACTCGAAATCGAGGTACAACAGTTTGAACTAAAGCCAGTCATGTTCTAGATGCTTCAAACAGTGGGCTAATTCAGTGGAACGCCTACCAAAGATCCTCACCTGCACTTAAGACTATTTATGAAGGTGAGCTATTCTTTCTAGTTAGCCGGAGTACCCAAAGATGCACTACGATTGAAGTTGTTCCCATATTCACTAAGGGACAGAGCTTAAGCCTGGTTGAACTCATTGCCATCAAATTCAATTTCCACATGACAAGAGTTAGCAGAAAGATTCCTCATGAAGTATTTCCCACCTAGCTATAATGCTAAGTTAAGGAACGAGATCACTGCTTTCTAACAAATGGATGATGAATCCTTGTATGAGGCATAAGAAAGATAAAAAGAATTATTACATAAGTGCCCTCATCACAGAATCCCTTGTTGCATCCAACTTGAGACATTCTGTAATGGTCTCAATGCTCACACGATGATGGTAGTGGACGTTTATGCTAATAGTGCTCTCCTTTCTAAGTCTTACAATGAGGCTTCTAAAATCATCGAGAGGATTGCCAGCAACAATTATCAATGGCCAACCAATCAAGCAGTGCCAGGAAGAGGAGTCGCTAGAATACATGAAGTAGATCAATTATCAATGGCCAACCAATCAAGCAGTGGAAGGAAGAGGAGTCACTGGAATACATGAAGTAGATGCTCTAAACTCACTCACATATCAGGTATCCTCGATTTCTTCAATGCTTAAAAATTTTACCACTAATGGGTTTAATAGTTTTGCAGCACAACCATTGAATTGATTTGAAAATGTAGCCTGTGTCTATTGTAGGGAAGGACATCTATTCAAAGAATGTCCATCGAACCCAGAATCTGTGTATTAAATGGGTAACCAGAACCAAAACTGAGGAAGACAAGGACTATAATCCAATTCCTATAACCTATTATGGCGAAACCACCCTAATTTCTCCAAGAGTAACTAAGGGGTTGGACCCAGTAACACATACACCCCACCTAGACTAGCCTAGCCATCTATTTTTACCCAACAAGTTTAGAAACAACCTCAAGCTAAACCATCCAATAGCTTAGAAAACTTGGTGAAGGCATACATAGCCAGGAATGATGCTTTAATCCAAGGCCAAACAACTACATTGAAAAACTTGGAAAACCAAATGGACCAGCTCGCAACTGAACTCAGAAACTGACTATAAGGTGATTTACTAAGTGATACGGAGAATTCAAGGAATCTTGGGAAGGAGCATTGTAAAGCGTTGACATTGAGGAGTGGAAAGACGTTAGAGCGCAACACTGTTGAAGTTGAAAATGAGCCAGCTGATACTCAAGACTTGGAGGAAGTTTAACCGAGTGTTGAAATTTTAGTTTCACTAGAACCTGAATCTGAAAAATCTGATAAGGTAACTTCTGAACCAGCTAATTATAAAAAACTAACAACTTTGTTAGATGCAGAATTTCCACAGAATACGAATCAAAAATTCCAATAAAAAAGCCTCCACCACCCTACCCTCAAAGACTTCAGAAGCAGAAGTAGGAAGTTCAATTCAAAAAGTTCCAATACATACTTAAGCAACTTCATGTCAATATCCCGTTGGTTGAAGCACTTGAACAAATGTAAAACTACGTCAAATTTATGAAGGATATCCTGTCAAAAAAATGAAGACTTGGAAAATTTGAGACGGTAGCCCTGACAAAGGAATGCAGTGCACATCTTCAAGACAAACTACCACAACAGTTGAAGGATCTTGGATGTTTTACCATACCTTGCAACATTGGAGCAACATATTGTGGTAAGGCACTATGTGATCTGGGTGCGAGTATCAACATGATGCCCATGTCAATAGTTAGGAAGTTGAGGATAGGTGAAGTTAAACCTACTACAGTTACACTTCAATTAGCAGATTGATCTTTAGCACATCCAGAAGGAAAAATCGAGGATGTATTGGTACGTGTAGACAAATTTATTTTTCCAGCTAACTTTGTTATTCTAGACTTTGAAGTAGACAAAAAAGTGCCAATCATCCTAGGAAGACCTTTCATAGCAACCAGAAGGACTCTTATTGATGTGCAAAAGGGCGAGCTTACTATATGTGTTCAGGACGATCAGGTAACATTTAATGTTTTGAAGTCTATGTGATTTCCTAACACAATTGATGATTGTTCTGCAGTGTCCAATTTAGAGGAGTTAATCATGGAAAAGGAACTCAAATATGTTGAGGGCCCGTTGGAACAAATTTTGACATCAAGCCCTGTAAATGATGAAGAGGAGGGTGAATACTTATCTTTGCTAGAAGCTAATCAAAGGGGATTTAATCCGAATCCCATTTTGAAACTTTAGAGTTAGAGAATAGGGATAATGCCCAACCAAAAGTGCCAATCGAGGACCCACCTAAATTAGAACTAAAGTACTTTCCTCACATTTAAAATATGTTTATTTACGTAACGCTTCTACTGTGCTTGTAATTGTTTCAGTAGAATTAACCACTGAGCAAGAAGAGAAACTCATCCTAGTATTGAAACAATTCAAGAAGGCTATCAGATGGACCATAACCGATATTCGTGGCATTAGTCCATCTGTATGCATGCACAAGATCATCTTGGAAGATGGCGAGAAAGGGACGATTGATGGACAATGAAGATTGAACCCTATCATAAAGGACGTGGTAAAGAAAGAAATCATCAACTGGTTAGATGCGGGTATAATTTACCCCATCTCAGACAGTTCGTAGGTAAGTCCAGTCTAGTACGTGCCAGAGAAAGGAGGTATTACAGTAATTAAAAACGAGAATAACGAGTTGATACCGGCTAGAACGGTTATGGGATGGAGAATTTTCATCGATTATTGGAAGCTGAATAAGGTGACTAGGAAAAATCACTTTTCTTTGTTGTTTTTGGACCAGATGCTGGATAGACTCACGGGGTGAGACTATTACTATTTTCTCGAAGGATACTCAGGGTATAATTAGATTACAGTAGCACCGAAAGATCAACACAAGACGACATTCACCTACCTGTATGGTACATTCGTATTTAGACGCATGCCATTTGGTTTATGTAATGCACCTGCTACATTTCAAAGATGTATGATGTTATTTTTACTGATATGGTTAAGAAATACTTGGAAGTCTTTATGGATGATTTTTCAGTATTCGAAGATACATATGATGATTGTCTAGCCAATCTAGCCAAGGTACTAAGGCAATGTGAAGAAACAAACCTCGTACTCAACTGGTAAAAGTGTCATTTCATGGTACGAGAAGGTATTGTTCTAGGGCATCGGATAACGAGACATGGAATCGAGGTAGATAAAGCAAAGGTAGACGTTATTGAGAAACTCCCACCTCCAACATCTATAAAGAGTATTAGGAGCTTTTTAGGCCACGCCAGTTTCTATCGAAGATTTATCAAGAACTTCTCTAAAATTGCTAAACCCTTATGCAAATTATTGGAGAAGGACACGACGTTCAAATTTCATGAGGAATGCTTAAGAGCTTTCAAAGATTCGAAGAGTCAGTTAGTTTTGGCACCTATAATTGTCACAGCAAACTGGTATTTGCCATTTGAATTGATGTGTGACGCAAGTGACTTCACGATAGGAGCTGTCATGGGCCAGTAAAGTAACAAAGTTTTTCATCCCATCTACCACGCAAGTCAGACTTTAACAGGAGCTCAACTGAATTATACGGTAACAGAGAAAGAGTTACCTTCTATTGTGTTTGCTTTTGACAAGCTCCGATCTTATCTTGTAGGTACCAAAGTGACTGTCTATACGGACCACTCGATAATTAAGTATTTACTTGCAAAGAAAAACACTAAGCCGAGACTGATCCGATGGGTACTTCTACTTCAAGAGTTTGATCTAAAAATTCAAGTTCGAAAGGGAGTAGGAAACCAAGTAGCAGACCACTTGTCTAGATTAAAGCCGCAAGAAGGGAATTCTCCACTTATACCTATTCAGGAGACATTTCTAGATAAACACGTATTGAAGGTAAATCATGTCCATAGTACCCCTTGGTTTGTTGATATTGCTAACTATTTAGCTTGTGGTCTGATGCCGATTGATAAGACATATCATCAAAAGAAAAAGTTTCTTCATGATGTGAAGTACTAGTTTTGGGAAGAACCATACTTGTTTAAAAAGTGTGCAAATCAAATGATCACCCTATACGTTGGTCTTTGGGAAAGCCTGTCATCTACCCTTGGAGTTAGAACACAAAGCTTATTGGGATCTCCAACAACTCAACTTGGATCTTAAGCTTGCTAAAGAGAAATGGGTGCTCCAACTCAATGAGTTAGAAGAGTTCCAAATGTTCTCATATGAGAATGCCAAATTGCTCAAGAAAAGACTTAAGAGATGGCATGACAAACACATTTGGGTCGAGAATTTGAAGTAGGTCAGCAAGTCTTGTTATTCAATTCCAGATTAAGGTTCTTTCCAAGTAAATTAAAATCATGTTGGTCTGGTCCATTTACAATTCACCAAGTTTACCCATATGAAGTTGTCGAACTTCAAAGTAAGGGAGGTAATTTTTTAGTCAATGCTCAGCGCTTAAAACATTACTGGGGAGATAAAATTGAATGGGATTAGATATTTTCTTTTTTATTATTTTTAATAAATGATTTAGGGTATATTTTCAGAATTAGCATGTTTAAATAAATTCTGTCTAGGAGATTGGAACTTAACCAGGACCATTGTAACCACTCCAATTTTTCCTAAGAATTGATTTTAACATAATCTTCCGAGAAATTATTCCTTAAATAGCAAAATAAATTTTTAATTTTCAAATAAAAGGGTCAATTTTGATCCAAGTTTTAAATTGCAACTCAATTTCAAATTTTCTTTAAGTCTAAGTACTTAATTGAACTATTTTCAAAATTTGGTTGCTCTTTTTGTAAATACTAAAAATTAGATGTCTCTTTTTGTAAATATTTTCAAAAGGCATCTAGAATAAATGTTTTTTATTTAATTTAATAAATAAGATGATAATCATTAATATATAATTATATCTATTATAATATATATTAATTATTATCAACTTTCCATAGAATTAGGATTAGTTTAAATTTGATCATATTTTGTTTAATAAGTATTTATCTTTATCTTTAATAAATTAATAGCAAATAATAATTTAATATGCATTATATTAATTATTAAGTGTTTTTAACTCTATGTAGAATTAGAATTTGGAATATCTTAATTATTAATTTGTTCTAAGAATTCTAATTAAACTTTTACTCCTTTCACTAATAAATTTCATCCACCTTTGCCAATTTTTCACTCATCCCTCCATCAATCCTAGCATCCAAAACCCACCAAGTACCAAATCACCTAGTGCCAAATTCTCTAGCCACAACACCGCCCAGCTCCGCCTGTCACCCACACGCCTAGCAGCAGCCCACGAACGCACCCAGCAGCCGGCTCCTTGTCGTCGTAGCCACTGCACGTCCAGCTCTAATAGCTGGTCAAGCCTGCTCGATGCACCTGCTTGCTGCCCACTTCCCTGCATCCGCGTGGCACATGTATGCCCTACTGCTTGCGCAAGGATCTACTTGACAGTGCCGCATGTTGCCTACCATCTGTTCACACCGTACATTGCTACTCGCACCAGCACCCTTGCCTATCGCACCACACCATCAAAACACCCTACAACCATCCCTAAACCAACCCCTTTTTCTTTATATATATATTTGCTCTGAGTTCTTAATTTTTCTAAAAAGGTGGTAAGTCAAATTTTTCTCCTAAAATTTTATTTTATTTAATTATTTAATTTTCCAATTTAATGAATTATTAATATTTTATACTAATTAAATTTTTGAGAAAATATTTGTTTCCATCTTATGTTTAGGTTAATCATGCCTCGCAAGAAAACTCATGCCTTTGCCCAAATAAAAAAATCACAAAATAAATTCCACTGTGAAGAAGCCAAAGCGAGATACTAAAGTGTTTTCAAGAATTAACAAATGCACCCAGAAAAAGGCTTTACGCTGAAAGAAAGCAACTATATTGATTTTGATAAACCGTAATATATACATATTTTTACCTTATGCTTGACATATTTAAGGATGATTTTTCCTTGGTTTTATTGAATTCGATGCTCCTAATCCTTTAAATTCATATTTTATACTCAGAAGAGCTTAGGATGGCGAAAATAGCAAGAAACGGTCCAAAAACAGACAAATTCAGCCTAAATCAGTGTTTCACACGGCCTAGGCACTTCCACACGAGTGATCCACACGCCCGTGTGTGACACACGGGTAGACCACACCCCGTGTGTCATGGCCGTGTAGACATTAGTCGAAGTCAGGATTGCACACGGCCTAAGCACCTTCACACGGGCGTGGCACACGGCCATGTCCCTGTCGAGCCGAAGTCTAGTTCTACTCGAAAAAGAACTGTTAAGGGTTTTGAAGCATTCTAAAGACTATATAAACACCCTAGAAGTGGATTAAAGGGGATACGTAGAGTAGAAGGCAGAAAGTACTCAAGGACAGCCATCGGAATCAGCTCGGGAAGAGGATCTACATCAAGACTGAAGATTTCCATCCAATTTTCTAGAAGTTCTTTGGGTTTCTTTATGTTTTGTTGTTTTCCATACTTTGAGATGTTTTCCATTATTATCATGAACTAAACTCCCTAAATACCTAAGGGAAATGAAACCTAAGACGAATCTTATTACTTTTTGATTTATATGATAAATATTTGTTCTTATTCTTAATTGTGAGCTTTAATCCTTACTTTAATATTCCAGGATATTAATTCAGGTTTTTGATGTGCTGATTCAGTGGAGGAAATGTCCTGTTTAAGACTAGATCATTCATAGTTAAGGGGAGTTGCATGCAATCCTAGAGATAGGACGACATAAATCTGTCGGATTAAAGTCAAATCTAATAAGGGAATCCATAGATCCAGTTAATGCGACTATAGGAGTTTTAATTAGAAAGAGATTTCAATTAATCAACCTAGAGTCAGTTGTTTTTAGTCTCAAAATGGATATTAACATAAATCAGGGATTTCTACGGAATAAGTCAAGTGAATAAATCGTCTAATTCAAAGGTAATAAGTGAAGTCTAGGTGGATTCTTTCTTGGGTATTGTCTTCTCAATCGGTTTTTCAAAAGTATTTTCCAACCTTAATCTCTGTCATAATCTTAGCTAATTAGATAATTAGTCTTAGTTTAAAAACATTCTTTAAGTCTTAGGCTAGATAATAAAAAGATAGTAATTACTAGTACTTTTAGTCCTCGTGGATACGATATTTCTGGTCTCACCATAACTATACTACTGTTCGATTGGTCGCTTGCCTTAGTCGAATTTTTTTAGTTAGTTTCACGACCATCAAGTTTTTGGCATCGTTGTCGGGGACTAAGATATTAGGAATACTTAATTTTTATTACTTTAGCCATTTTTATTTTTTATTGCAATTTAATTCTATTTTTATTCACTAAATTTTTTTTTCTTTACTTCTAGTAGGTTTTTATAGTTTATGACTAGAAGAAACCCCTCAGGACCTCTACTTTTTGATAGTGAGATCGAGAGCGCAGCTCGCAGAAACCAAAAAGAAAAAAGGCGCAGCTTACAATACATAGAGGAAGAGCGAGAGGACAATATCCATACTACAACCAAGGATTATACTAAACCTACTTTAACAGGAACTGAATCGAGTATAGTTAGACCTGCTGTTGCTGTAAATAATTTTGAACTGAAACCTAACACGATTCAAATGATACAACAGTTTGTTCAGTTTGCTGCTTTGCAGGATGAAGATCCAAACACTCATTTAGCGAATTTTCTGGAATTCTGCGACACCTTTAAGATCAATGGCGTTTCTGACAATGCCACTCGCCTTCGGTTGTTTACCTTTTCATTAAGGAATAAGGCTAAACAGTGGTTGACTTGTTACCATGAGGGTCAATCACCACTTAGGAACAAATGACCGAAAAATTCTTACTTAAATATTTTTTGCCGGCTAAAATGGCTAAATTGAGGAATGACATCTCTTCTTTTATGCGGATGGATCTAGAATCTCTTTATGATGCATGGAAGAGATACAAGGACTTATTAAGAAGGTGCCCTCACCATGGATTACCCCTTTGGCTACAAGTTCAACCTTTTACAACAATGTGAACCCTTCAACAAGGCAACTTATCGATACAACCACCAGTGGAACTTTAAACAACAAAGCACCTGAAGAGGCTTACGAATTTATTGAAGAGATTTCACTGAATAACTATCAGTGGCATGTCATACGAATAAAGCCGACAAAAGCAGCTGGTGTTTTCAACCTCAACACGGTCACTATGCTATCCAACCAGGTAGAACGTTTAAATAAAAAGATAGATGGTTTGCATGGTTCTATTCAGGTACATCCAGTGATGAGGTGTGATTCAAATGGAGGAGGAGCGCACAATACAGATTATCCATCCTTCAACCCTAGCACCGAAGAAGAACAAGTCCACTATATGGGTAATAATTCTAGACCTCAAAATAACCCGTATAGTAACACTTATAATGCAGGTTGGAGGAACCATTCCAATTTCTCGTGGGGTGGTCAGGGAAATCAACAACCACAACATTCTTTTGGTTTTCAACAACCACCTTCCCAACAAGAGAAGAAACCGAACCTTGAAGAGATGCTCACAAAATTCATCTCGGTGTTAGAAACTCGTTTCCAGAATATCGAAATAGCACTTAAGAATCAACAAGCATCGATTCAAGGACTCGAAACTCAAATAGGATAGCTTGCCAAGTTGCTTTCTAAACGACCACAAGGTAGCATGCCTAGTAACACAGAAACTAACCCAAGGGAGGAGCAACTCCATGCCATCACTGTGTGTGATGAAGAAGGGTTAGTTGAATCTAAATTTGAAACGAGGCTCGAGGCTGGGGTAAGTAATGGTAAGGATGAGATGAATCATGGTACAAAGGAGCAGGTAAGTAAAGAGTATAAACCTCGTGTGCCATACCGCAAAGCGACAAGGAAAGACCACACGGACAAACAATTTGGTAAATTCTTTAAATTACTAAAAAAGTTGCATATTAACTTACCGTTTATTAAAGCTCTTTCACAGATGCCAAACGCAGTGAAATTTTTAAAGGAGCTCTTAGCTAATAAATGAAAGTTAGATGATGCGTCACATGTGGAACTAAATGCAGTTTGCTCAGCCATTCTATAGAATAAGCTACCCAACAAGTTAAAAGATCCAGGGAGTTTTACAATTCCTTGCTTAATTAGTAGTTTGAATGTTAATAATGAGTTAGCTGATTTAGGGGCGAGTATTAATGTCATGCCCTATAAAATGTTTAAGCAACTCGGTCTTGGGAAACCCAAATAAACTAGGATGAGCATTCAATTAGTAGATAAAACAATTAAGATTCCTAGGGGTATTATTGAAGACGTGCTTGTCAAAATTGATAAATTTATATACCCAGTTGACTTTTTTGTTCTAGATATGGATGAGGATAGTGACGTACCACTAATTTTAGGAAGGCCCTTTTTAGCAACTACGAGAACTATCATAGATGTTGGTACAGGTGAATTGATACTTCATGTAGGAGATGACATGATTACACTTCAAGCTCATGATTCTGCTAATATATCTAGTAATTGAGACGATTGTTTAAATTATGTTAACTCGAGAAATATTATGGCTAAACTTCTTTTAAGGAAACCCCTAGGAAGAACATGATGGAGCTCTATTCTAATCCATACCACAAAAACAGAGCGACTCATGAGGAACAAAGATTACAAATCGATGAACTAGACAAATGGTGAACACATGTCAATGAGAAACCAAAAGCACACGTTGAATCTAAGCAACACCATGATGAGCGTAAGAATGAAACAAATCAATTTAAGGTTGAGGATAAAGTATTGTTAGATGAAAAGGACCCCTAAATTGCTGCTTCAGAGCTTAATGCAAACGGAGCGACTCCTTTCACGGTACTGAATGTTTTCCCATACGATACAGTCAAGGTAAATCATTCTCAATTTGACAATTTTAAGGTAAATATTACTCGACTTAGACTTTATGTGGATAATAGAATTGATAGTAAGAAGGAGGAGTCTCGACTTCGTGATCCACCGTGACCATGCGAATAAGAGGTAGGTCAAGCTTAGACCCTAAATAAGCACTTCTCGGGAGGCAACCCGAGCACCAACACCACTAACTAGTTTATTTTAGCCATTTTTCGTGTTTTTATGCAAGAACAGTGACTCATACGGCCTGGACACACGGGCATGTCCTAGGCTGTGTGAAAGCTGGAGCAAAATTTTTAAATTCTTAACAAGTCAGAGAGGTACACGAGCCAGGCACACGGGCGTGTGGGGTACCACACGGGCATGGGAGAAGTGAACAACATTGCACACGGCTGTGCGATTCGGTCGTGTGAACCACACGGCCTGGACACACGGGTGTGTCCTCAGGCCGTGTGACGACTGGGCATTAAATCCTCGCAATAAACACGACTGAACATGATCCATACGGGCGTGTGACACGGCTGTGTGGCCCAACACGGGCTTCACACGACAGTGTGCCTTTTTAAAACCCCCCAAATCTTAAATTTTACTTTTTTCTTCTTCCCCAAACCTCCTCCCTTAGCCGCCGCAGCCCTTAAACCCCCTACGCCCGTGCCTCCCCCAACGTCGACTGCACCAGCAGCCTGTACTTCTCTACTGGTCGACTTCCTCGCCCCTTCTCTTTTCCTTTTCTCTCATCTTTCTTCCCCATTTCTCTCTTAACCACACAGCCACCAGCCCATTTCCCTATCCGTACCCCACCACCGTGTCACCGACCTCCTGATGCCACTTTGACAGATTTATCCGAGCGATTCACTCGCTTTGAGCAGTAGTGTTTTGAGCGATTCGATAGCATCGATGCTACTCTTCGGCAGATTTGCCACCATCTCGACATCTCTCCTTCGACACCGTCGACCCACGAGGCATCCGATGATGAGGACCTCTGGGTCCCTTTATTTATTTTTATTTTCATTTAAATTTTATTTTAATTTTTATCTATTTTTAAAGACTTATGTTTTATATTTTGAACTATGTTTATCTTAATGGTTATTATCTAGTAAGCCCTTAATTCTCTTCCACAGTTGTATTTATTTTCTTATTAGTAACTCAGAATCATGCCTTTCATTGGTCATATCTACAATTCCAGCCTTCGCTATTCCAAGGATTTCATCCAAAAATTCAGGGCAGTTTTGATTCTCTCCCTCTCTTCTGATATTATGCTTAGATTATTATTATCTATCTCTGTACATTGAGGACAGTGTATATCTTAAGTGTGGGGAGGTTATTATGTGATTATCAGAAAAATCCCTGAATTTTTATCTTGTTCTCAAAAAAAAAAGTTCTTCATATTACTATTAGAATGAATCTTGATTGACTTATGATTTTTTTATTAATATGTTTTGAATTAAATCATAAGTAACTATGCATTGATTGTTTAAACTATAAGACATTAGAGAATCAAGCATGATAAGTTGACTTTTGAGAAGTAAATTTGCTAGGTTGTTTCCCTGAATTGATGTATTATCTTAAAGTTTAGAATTCATAGGATTGACATCAAATACCCATAATTTCTGTGAGACTTTGAGCCTTTTAGAGCATATATCTTTCTTGCTCACTGATTTTATCGGTTATAAGTGTGTCAACATTGATTTGTTATTCTAGAACTTGCTTCGATTATGCATGTCAAGACCACACCTTTGATTTGATATATGAAAATGATAAAGGCACTTAGGTTTCAACCCATTTACCCCATAACAAAGCCTACCCACACAGTTGACCCCTAGTGAACCCCTTTGGGCCTTAACTATTATTTCTTGATTTTCCCCTTTATATTAACCCACAACTTAACCCTTTCTGATTCGTTAAGAATTTCTCCCTTTTTATTGACTCCCTTTTTATCGAGATTTAATTTGATTAGTTACCTAATTATATTAGTTCATTTCAGTTGTTGAATAATTTCTTATTATGTATTTTCCATTATTATATTTGTTCTTATTCTTAAAAAAATGTATATTCATTCAAATTACATATTGTTCTAAAAGGGCTTTGATAAGTTATCATATTGAGAGAAAAGCTCCCTTCACGAGTTTTGGTTAGTGTTAATTCTGGCACTTATTTGTAATTTAGTGATCAGCTTTGTTTTCTAAGTTTGGTAATCTATTAAATTAATCTCGATTCTAACCCTCTTTTGCAGCCTTTATCCATACCTTTAACCCAAGCCCCATTACAACCCTGTTAAAGACCTTTTGATTTGTGTATCATTTCATTATAGAGGTGGAGATTTGATTTTCATGCATGCCTATGGTAATAACTTTCCATGTTTGATTATTGAGTGCTTAATTATTGAACCCTAAACACTTTGAGTGATTTGAGTGAATCATTAGTGAGGATGTCAACCTTATTAATTTGGATTTAAAGGTGATTACTTAGATAAATGGGGATACCTATTATTTTATGATTGAAATGCTCAATTTGGATTGTTTGAAACTTTAATGTTCTTGTAGTTAAGCTCTTAATGTATGATTATTTGTGGATTATTTTGAAAATTATTGATGAGAATTATACGTTGAGAAGGATTTATTTTACTTGTAAGTTGAGGATTTTGCTTGAGGACAAGCAAATGCTTAAGTGTGGGGATATTTGATAAACCGTAATATATACATATTTTTACCCTATGTTTAACATATTTATGGATGATTTTTCCTTGGTTTTATTGAATTTGATGCTCCTAATCCTTTAAATTCATATTTTATACTCAGAAGAGCTTAGAATGGCAAAAAGAGTAAAAAAATGGGCCAAAACAGACAAATTGGGCCTAAATCAGTGTTTCACACGGCCTAGGCACTTCCACACGGGTGATCCACATGCCCGTGTGTGACACACGGGTAGACCACACCCCTATGTGTCATGGCTGTGTCGACATTAGTCGAAGTCATGATTGCACACGGCCTTAGCACCTTCACACAGGCGTGACACACGGTCGTGTCCCTGTCAAGCCCAAGTCTAGTTCTACTAGAAAAAGGTCACTTTTAAGGGTTTTGAAGCATTCTGAAGCCTATATAAACACCCTAGAAGAGGATTAAAGGGGATACGTAGAGTAGAAAGCAGAAAATACTCAAGGACATCAATCGGAATCAGCTCGGGAAGAGGATCTACATCAAGACTGAAGATTTCCATCCAATTTCCTAGAAGTTCTTTGGGTTTCTATATGTTTTGTTGTTTTCCATACTTTGAGATGTTTTCCATTATTATCATGAACTAAACTCCCTAAATACCTAAGGGAGATGAAACCTAAGAAGAATCTTATTACTTTTTGATTTATATGATAAATATTTGTTCTTATTCTTAATTGTGAGTTTTAATCCTTACTTTAATATTCCATGATATTAATTCATATTTTTGATGTGCTTATTTAGTGGAGGAAAAGTCCCTGTTTAAGAGTAGATCATTCATAATTAAGCAGAGTTGCATGCAATCCTAGAGATAGGACGACATAAAACTGTCGGATTAGAGTCAAATCTAATAAGGGAATCCATAGATCGAGTTAATGCGACTATAAGGGTTTTAATTAGAAAGAGATTTCAATTAATCAACCTAGAGTCAGTTGTTTTTAGTCTCGAAAGGGATATTAACATAAATCAGAGATTTCTATGGAATAAGTCAAGTGAATAAATCGTCTAATTCAAAGGTAATAAGTGAAGTCTAGGTGGATTCTTTCTTGGGTATTGTCTTCTCAATCAGTTTTTCAAAAGTATTTTCCAACCTTAATCTCTGTCGTAATCTTAGCTAATTAGATAATTAGTCTTAGTTTAAAAGCATTCTTTAAGTCTTAGGCTAGATAATAAAAAGATAGTAATTACTAGTACTTTTAGTCCTCGTGGATACGATATTTTCGGTCTCACCATAACTATACTACTGTTCGATAGGTGTGTTTGCCTTAGTCAAATTTTCTTAGTTAGTTTCACAACCATCAGATTTCATGGCGCGCATTTGACAAATAATTGAAGCTCTCAATTCGGAGTTATTTCATGATAAAAGATCTAGTGCAAATGAGGAGTTAGTTCGTGAATTTTATGTGAATTTGGCCTCAAGCGAATTGACGAAAGTTTCTGTTCGCGGAATCAAGGTACCAATAACCTCAAACGCTACTAATGAATTCTTTGAATTACCTGATTTCAAAGACGGCGAATATTCTTCCTTGATGAGCAATATTGAGTCTAAAAATCTGCAAGAAATTATCAAGGAACTTACAATTCTAGGTTCTAAGTGGATTGTGTCAAAGCAAGGAATTCATACTTGTCGTAGAGAATATTTGACACCACTAGTGAAGGTAGGGCTCTATTTCATCTGATTCAGCCTTATGCCCATTCACATGCAATTTCACTAGA
Source organism: Gossypium hirsutum (assembly GCF_007990345.1). NCBI lineage: Eukaryota > Viridiplantae > Streptophyta > Magnoliopsida > Malvales > Malvaceae > Gossypium > Gossypium hirsutum. The sequence continues at coordinate 79,487,648 of NC_053433.1, forward strand.
GCGAATTCGATTTTAACTGGAAAGACAATTGATGTGGGAAAATCATCCTAAGAGAAATGCGGAATTGTGCCGCTAGACGTTCTGGCCCAGCTTACTTTCCCTTTACGATAACAATTTTGTGCTTGAAAGCTAAAATTCTTGCAAACATAAAGAAGACAGGTTATAGCCAAGGTACAATCACAGATTGGGATCTCTACCGAATAGCTGGAGATCTGTTCTACAGCAATGAATTGAAAAGAGTGAGGATCCTGAAGAAGAAGAAGAAGAAGAAGAAGAAAAGATCCCACTGAGATCAAACCAATACAGTCAGCTGAAATCCCTGATAAGGCAGAACCAACCGAACTTGACATCGTAACTTCAATGTTTTGGACTCAATCACCTCTCCCAGATCTTCGAGATGAGCTGTCAAAATTGATGGACATCATGCAACATTTGCAGTGGCAGCAACAAGCTTACTAGAGATATTCAAAAATACGGGATGACTCAATGAGAAGTGCTCTTACGAAAATATACAATGGCTAGTTTATTTTTGTGCCTGAGTTTCCAGATTTCATATTTGAACCATGGAGTCCACTATCAAAGAGGGAGCGAAGTGGTTCATGCAAAAACAAAGACAATGGAACAAAAGATGAGTCGAATTCGGAGGGATCTGCAAATAAATAAAAAGGGAGGATCTTGACTTTATTTTATTTCCATTCTTAGGTTATTTAATAGGACTAGGTTTTATTAGGAATATTTATTTTCGCATAATAAAACAAGAGGTGGAAATCATAAATAAAAATGAACAAGTTACAAAGTACAAAGTGTGGCAATAGATATATACATGTTTAGGATTGGATCTAGATAGAGTTTAGTACTTAAGAAGTCAAATTGACTCACCTCCTCTTTTCTAGAATCCTACCTGGTGTTAAGTATCTATTCACTTTTAACAATGAGGACATTGTTCATCTTAAGTAGGGGGATCGAAAAATTGAAATTATTTCCTCTCAGAATAAATTTTTCTTTTAGTTATGATTAGGTTATATTTTGTTCAAAAATTTGAAAATTTGTTAAGTATGCTAAACTTCAATATGAATAAAGTTCGATTATTTCAATAATTGTTATGTTAACTAAAATATGACATAAATGTATTTTTAATAAAGCATGCAAATCATACCATAAAATTTTTAGTTCCTCAAGAAAATTAGGCATGCATGAAAGTTTAAGTCTCTAGAATTGACTTTGTAGTTTCTTGAGGCGAAATCCTAAGAAGCATGGAATGTTGAAAATGATTTAGGCAACTTTTGTTTGGACCGTTTCAACCTTTCAAGCCAACCTTGATGAATTTTTATCCTTTGAAACCCAACTTTGAGACTATATGGCCTAATTTTATTTGAACCTTTGCAATATTTAGCCATCACTTTTCTCTTAAGTTATCTTTAAATTGTCCCAAACACTATACTTAGTACTATTCAAAATATTCTTTGAAACAAGTTTAGGGGAGTTGAAAAGAAGTATCAAATGCTCAAAAATTTTGTATTAAATACAGCAAAATACTCGTAAAAAAAAAAGAAAGCATATGTACTCAAAAGAAATAGATGTATAAAAGAGCATGTGAAAGCAAAATAAGTTGGTGTATTGAAGGTAATTATTTCGAAGGTCCGATTCAAGCTGAGTCTTGAGTTTTTAGCCTAAATTTATCTATCTTTTACCTACACCTAGCCTAGCCACGTTACAACCTTTTTAAAGACCTATTGATTCAAGTTACTATGTTACCTATATTAGTAGAGATAATATGCTATGTTCAACATATGAAGGCATTGAAGCTTAATCTTGAATAAGGGAATAAAGTCAAATTGGTAGGGATTTAACATGTCTTTTTTTGGAATCATTTAGTCTATTTTTGCTATCATAAGAATGACTGAGATTAATTTGAATGATAAGTATACTTAAGTAGCGTAAATCTTAAAATTATTGTTCTTGAGCATAAGTGTACAAAAATCATAATTTTAGGAAGAATGTTGTTCTGAAGGAATTTTTCAAAGGTGTTTTCGAGAAATTCTTTTCAAATTTGTGCATTTCTCGGGACGAGCAATGAATTAAGTTTTGGGGTGTGGAAACACGATAATATTCACACTTTTTCATGCTCTTTTTAACTCAAATTCATGCAATTTTGGTAAAATTCGTGTCGAAAAATAAATAATAATTATAAAATAATTAAATTGCACTCAAATTATGAACATGATGAATTTTAATTAAATTTTATATCAAATTTTCATTAATTTTGATTATTTTCGATAGATTTGCACAAAAGGCGAAAAACAGCTCGGCAGGCCCTACTAGAAGCATAAAATCGAGAAGCAATTTGAAGCATCAAGGCGAATTAATTTTTTAGCCTAAGACGATCCAAATTATGTGTATTAATTCATAATATAATTAATTTTAATTTTAATCCAATTTAATTTGGGTTAAATAAATTGTTGTTAATTAGTTATGAAAAGGGCCCCAGTTGAGCCGAACCGAGAAAACCGATCCAACCGAACACTAGGCAGCCCAAAACCATCCCACATGCTGACCCAATCAGCTTGTTTGGCTTATTATTTGGCTTGCAAAATGGAGAAAACACCGGATTTGATTCTTGTTCCCTATCCTTTTAATTTTGTTGTTGTTATGATAAACATGTCTATGAATATTTGTAATGTTGAATTGTTTAATTTAATTAATATGGCTTAAATTTAATTCGTGTTAGGTTGATTGCATTTCGTCTACTTGAGTTATTAAAATTGTATTTGTGTTGCTATAGGCATCGGTAAGTTGTTTGATTAAGTAAAACCATGACTAAGTTATTCTTGCATTACAATTGTAAGGTAGTAATGAATTAATTATTTAAATGGATTGAAATTGTAATTAATTGACACGATACTTAATCAGTGCATGTTTAATCATCTAAGGTATCTGAGGATTAAATTAGCAATGGTATTTAACGATACATTAGCCTTGCATAACTTGCAAGATTATTGTGATTAAATTGTTTCAAGGTAGAAATACATTGTTACCTCACGTAATCTTTTATGTGCTTATGAGATTGAATAAATGGTTTGAATTGTCATAGATATATGTAAAAGAGATTATTTTAATTTCATAAGCATATATGTGCATTAACACATTTGCTTATTAAAATTTGTTTAATCAGTTGAATTGACATAAAGATATAGTCAAGAGATAAATAGATTTTGGTAGGTAAGTATGTTCATAAGTTAGCAAATTACCGAGTTGCCGTGAATTTATTCGTAACAACATGAACATGAGTTTAATAATTCTAAGTTAATAAATATAGTTAATCTAACACAATTATGTCATCTTGATTAAAATCATCTTTTGAAATCGTGTATTGAAACTTTTGTTTTATTTTTATTTATTTTACTTAGTTAAAAATCTTAGTTTTTAATCACCTCCTCAAATCAAGATATTTTTCTTCACCAAAGTGTTTTTAATTGCATTCATAAATAATTATTTTCACAGTCCCTGTGTGTATGATAACTCGACATTTCCTTGTCACTTTATTACTTGTTGCGATTGTGTACACTTGCACATTTTCGTCGTTCCAATGTTCATATGATTAAGCTCAAGCATATTGCCTATGTTAATTATTTGGATTGAATTTTGATAGGTTAAATTGTATTTCAATTTGAGTTTTGCATATGATAGGACTTGAGGTAAGTGATATTTAAATTGCATGAGCTTACTAAGTAATTGATGTACTTATATGTATTCTTATTTTTCTGTAGATTGTGGACATTCGAGACATGTCGATCGGACCAACAAGGAGCTCACACCTACTGTCTCTTGATTCGGTAGATTTTTAAAGTTTCGTAGTTGGGTTACTTGTGGCATGTATATAAAATGTTTATGTGCAAGCTAAAAATCATGTTTTGGTATTTTGGTTATGAATGGGATTGATGAAACTTAGATGTATTAAATGTTAGAACCTATTTGATATATGGTAATGAGGTGAATTTAGTCAAGTTTTGGTTAGCTTATTATGTGTTTTGGTAAGTATATGTTATGGTAATTGTTGGTGTTAAAATGAATGACATGAATGGTTTATGTTTCACATTGAATTGTGGTTCCATATGTCACACATTGGTTAGACACAGGTTATATTTGAAATGGTATATTTTGGCATGTTTAGATGTGTTTTGAATAAGTAAAAATGGTTGGAAATAGTTTGGCTTGGGTCCTAAAGAATGGTTGAGTAAATGATTTGTTTTTTAAATTATTTTAGGTGTACACAGCCTGGGACACAAGCTGCCACACGACCATGTGCCACACACGGTCACTCCACACGGCCATGTGGCCTATTTGATTTTTGGTGCAGGATTGTTCACACTGTCTCAAAAAGTTACACGGCCTGGCAAACATGGTTGTGTGATCCTATATCCGAACTGTACACAGTTTGGGAACACAAGGCATGTGGGGTAGCCACACGGCCAAACTTGGGGCCACACGAGCTGGTCTCTTTCACATAGCCTAGCCACACAGTCGTGTGACCCCTGTTTACACATTTTACTTAAATTTTTGTAAAAGTTTCAATTTAACCCTGAATTGGTCTCGATTTGTTTTAAATGTTTTGTATGCTCAATTTAGGCCCTAAATTGATTTATTATCATTGAAATAGTTGATATTGAATTATTTGATTGTTATTAAATGCTTTAATGAAAGTTGTTCATAGTTTATTGTCGTAAAACCTTATAGCTCGGGGAGACTAGACCGGGTATAAGGTGTTACAATACCCTTCCAGTCTCACCTATCTCGATATTCTATCAGGTGTGTCACTCCCTAATATACTAAGTACTCTTGAATAAACAACCAATTTCAGATAAATAATTACTTAATAGATATCAGTTTAATAATCGAATCATGCAGAATATGAATAAAGTAGAATAATCTATTCTACTATTCATACAATGATTAATTGGCCAAATTAACGAAATATAAATAAAATAATAGAATATAAGAGATATGAGAATGCTTATGAATATATATTGAAGCACGATCCCGAAGCAATCTCTTCTTGCAAATGTCTTAACATTGAAATATGAATAATTCCAACTAAACAAACATACAAAGAAAACTGAATAGGAAAAATTGTTTGTCTAAGTCTGTCCTCCAATTCCGGTGACCCTAAGGTTGCTTATACAGGCAACAAGCTACCTGGTGACCACTAAACCCTAGATACATTTAGATACCAATTAATGTGATATTCTAATAAATTTTAGGGTCTAAATATGGAAATATCCCAAGAGTGTTGTCCAAGAATTCAACTCTATTTTGGCCTGCCATCGTGGTGTCCTTGTGACATGGGAAGACTCCTTGTCACGATGTTGCCACAATGAAATCCTTCCCATTTTCATCGCATCATTGTGATGAGGTCGACTCCTCGTTGTGACCTCATCATGACGTGGAGTGCTTTCCTGACCTTGGTAGCTTCGTCGTTCTATCGGGCTCTCTTCTCTCATGGCCCGATCATCATCCCTTGTATTATTGGACCTGAATTGGCATCCTACACACTTAAATAACTCATTAATCACTCACAAGGCCCGAGTTAGCCGTACGGGTAATTGAAGTAACAGAAAATGCGTAAAAACATTTATTTTATTAATATTTAGTTTCTAACCTACTAATATTGAAAATGCGATAATTAATTATAAAATGCTAAGAAAACAAGCTCATTAAGTGCCTAAATATAATTTCAATATCATTACAATTGACGACAGGTCAATAACCATTTTAAGGATAACATTGATGAAAGAGTGACTAAGGCCTTCAACTACCACATCCCTCGAATGGCACTTACTAAGAAATCTCATTTCATCATCTTTGAGGAAGTCCCATACTTCTTGAAAAATATAAAGTTAAAGCCATTAGACCTGAGGGTTCACTTCCTATTCATATGGTTTAAACCCAACCTAACTTTTTCCCTTGTTTCGCAACACTTGTATTGTTAACCCTATTAAAGTTGCAATCCAGAAATTCAAATAACTCTTTTATTACCATTTTGATCTCCCTAGAGTGAAGTAGAACCTTGTTTCCTATTTATAAGGACTTGATCTTATTCATTGTACGTCTAATTGAAGAAACTAGATGAAAGTACATAGTATTTTGATCTCCTTCCTAGAACCATTTAAGCCTCAATTTCTACAATCATACTTGCTCTTCTTTTTTGTACAAATTCCATAAACTAGTTCTATGTATCCTAATATCCCTAATCACAATAAAGTCCCTTGCCTTCATTTTCAATTGTGACTCAAGTAGGTTGATCACATTCCCATGGGCTTTCGTAGATATAATGGGATCAAATTTATTATATTACGCCACTCCTTTGCCCCCAAACTTGATCCCTTGAGTCCTAAACAAAATTATTCCTATTTATTTTTAAGATATTTATATATTTTTTATCTCATTAATGACACATCACATTCTAATTAAGAATAACCCCTAATGCCTTGTTTGATTGGTTAATCTAATAACATAATAAAACGCTTAGTTACTACATCTTTGCTAAAATATTTGTAATAATATCAGTACTAAAATAGTTTAATTGATTGGCAGATAAAAATGTAAAGTGAAACTAAGGTATTACATTATGAAGTGTTACATTTATCCTTAATGACAGGGGAAAAAAAGCTTATTAACTCAAATATTTTTTATGACTTGATGAAATAGTTTTAATGTTTATTTTATAATATAGTTCTAATTTATATTTTTCAAAAAATAAAATATTATGTGTATAAAATTACATGCTGAATTTTTATAAATTCTTTATATGCCTATGAAATAAATTTAATTCAAACATATTTTTAAAATGAAAATAATTCATAAATAAAATAATTTATAAAATAAAACACAAATAAATTTTTTTTAATAGCTTAGAAATTTTCTCAAATTGAATACTTTGAGAAATGTTAAACTACACTAATAGTCACCCAATTACTAATAAATTTCTTTTTTTATCACTCAACTATGAAAAGTTACAAAATGGTCATCGAACTATTTAGTTTTGTAATGGTGGTAGCTTTTAAATTTGATATAATAGCAACATTAACCCTCAGCATTTATAAATTTTGTCAATTCAGTCTTGATTCTTAAAAAAATGAACCCTTGGCATTTACACATTGCATAATTTGAGGGGGTTTTTTTATCTTTTTTGCTATTTTGATTTTCTTTATGACATTGAGGGTTAGTTTTAAAAGAATGAGGAAAAATGAAATTTATTATCTTGAATTTTTGGATGTTTCTCTTTTTTGTATATTTTTAATCCAGTTTAGCTAATAAATTTATTTTTTTAGCTTTTGTGAAAGGGTCATTAAAAAAAAGTAAAACTATAAAAAAAGATCAAATTACACAATGTGTAAATGTTGCGGGGTAATTTTTTTAGAATCAAAACTAAATTGGAACAATGTATAAATGTTAAGGGTTAAAGTTGCTATTATACCAATTTTAAAAGCTACTAGAGTTAGCCAGGTAGTGACAAAGAAAAGACAAATTGAATAATTGGGTGACTATATTGTCACTTTTCATAGTTGGGTGATCAAAAAAGAAATTTATTAATAGTTGGGTGATCATGTTGTAACTTTTCATAGTTGGAAGACTAAAAAAATTAATAATAATTGGGTAACTATTAATGTAATTTACCCTTAAAAATTAAGAAAAAATAAAAAAAATATTAATTAAAAATAATGCTAGAAGTGGGGGAGAGAGAAAAAAATGCAATTTTATTTTTTGAGTAATAACGCTCTTGGAAACATAAAAATTGGAGGAAGGAGAAATTCTTATATTATAATTAGTTTTCTTACCCATGATGCGCGGGTTTATTTAGTGTATAAATTAGTTATAATATTATGAAGCATTGAAATCTATCAAAAATAATTTTTTTTGAATTAGAGATCTATCAAATTTTGAATCAAATAATAAATAGCTAATAAGTAAATTTAAATAATTTAATGTATGCTTATGATAATATTAATTATAATTATAAAACAAAGCATATGTCTGGATAAAGTAATACTTATATATATTAATGGATTTATTGTATTTAAATTAAAAGAAACATTTAATTAATTAATATTTTATATATAATATTTACACATAATATAACTTTCTGTATATATTAAAGATTTACCCATAATATATTTTAGTGCAATCCATAAACACATCGTTCCTTTTGAAAAATGTTTGAAATAAACTTTTAGTTATAGTACGAATGCCCATCAGTACATTCTTTTTTTTAAAAAAAATAAGTATTAGCTCTCTCTTTCATATAATATATATTATTATAGAGAAAAATTCATTTATATAATGTAAAAATTAAAGTAGTTTTACATGCTTCCGTAATTATTTATGTAACAATCCGGTTTAGACCCTAGTCGAAAAGTAGTTTTGGGACCACAAATCCGAGGTTGAAAAATTATTTTAATATTATTTTTTGTGTTTATGACATGAGATTAGATATGTGTGAAAGTTTGGTGTGATAATTTTTTTTCGTTTAAGTGGTTAATTTGAAAAAATGACTAAATCGCGTAAAATTTAAAATTTACATTCTAAATGTAAAAGGTGTCAAATTGCTTTGGCTTTTTAATAAGATGGCCTTAAATGGTAAATAAACCATTTTAAATGATAGTGGACGTTGTTGGACATCTATTATATGTTGAAAATATTATTTCATTAAGGGTAAAATAGTAAAACGGCTATTATGTTAATATTAATAAAACAAATGCATGAATTAGTGTTATATTTATCATCTTGGCCGATTATATCAAAGAAAAGAAGAGAAAAAAATCAAGTTAGGGTTCGACACTTTGATTGCTTGATTAAGGTACGGTTTTGACTCCGTTTTTGATGATTTCTACATTTTCGTGATCGTTGTTAAGTGTTCTAGCTAGTCCATACTTAAATTCATGAAATTGTTGATGATTTCATGAGATGACATTGATGAATTCATGAATTTTGTGATACTAAATGGTGAAATATAAAAGCTTGGTGATAGATAAATATGTTCTGCATTGTGATTTTTGATGAAATTGCTTATTATGGACTAATTTGTGAAAATGAGAAATTAAGGGGTTGAAATGTGAAATAAATGATAAATATGGGCTGATAGAGACTATAGGAAAATTTAGCTAAGGCATGGTTTTGATGAATTTTGTAAATTTGGTGTTTTGTGTAATAAGGACTAAAATGTCAAAATGTGTAATTTTAGGGCCTAAAGTGTAAAAATGCCCAAAGAGGTGTTTGTGTATTAAACTGAATGTGTTAGTGATTAAATGAGTTAATTTTGAATAAATACAGATCAAGAAAAGAGGAAATTGGATTTAGATCGAGGAAAATCAAAGATTATCGAGTAAAAGAACCGTACCGTTAATTCCGAGTACGAGGTAAGTTCGTACGTGATAAATGATGTTACAGTTATGTTTTAATGCTTTGATAATGCATAAGTTGTATAGATATTTGATTACGGTTTGAGCATGATAATAATCGACTAAGTTCGGCACTAAGTGTGCAGTTCAAAATAGCTTCGGTTACAAATGGCACTAAGTGTGCGAGTTAGAATAGCTTCGACTATATGAGGCACTAAGTGTGCGATACCGAGATAGCTTCGGTTTATTGAAATGGTGTAACACCCCAAACCCGGCCCAGACGTTAAGGCCGAATCCGACGTGCCACTTTGAAGTCAAAAACTCGTGTTCCCTTTTTAGTGTTTTAAAAAGCCAGCTTTTGTCAAACTAACCAAGTGAATGGAAGCTAGGCACCAAGTAGGTATCCATAACAAAGGAGGTGAGCCATGAAGGCTGCTTAAGTACCAAGCTCTCCGATTGGATCCAATCCAAGACATGTCCACATCCATTGCCACACTTGGTTATAACAAGTTGAAATTTCTTTGGTAAATCGAATATTCGTGACGTCGTGTTATTTTAAAAAAACAAGTATCGTTTTGAAATCACGCCCTACGTCTAGCCCATTTGAATTAGTATCCATAAATTTAAAGTTGTTTTTAATAATATAATCCCAGAAAAATCAAATAAGAAAATAAAGTTAAAATGGACTTATTACAACCCAAAAATTAAATAGTAATTAAAAATAACTTCAGAAAACGAGTCTCTTTTTTTCAACCCAAAAGTATTCACCATGGCCAATCTGAATCCTCTCCAGCTCCAAGTCACCCACATCAAGGCTCACCTGCAAGGTTAAAGAAGGGGTGAGTTTGGGGAAACTCAGTGTGTAAGGAAAACTCATTCAAAGCCCAAGTCAGCTCAAGCCCATTGGGCCTAAGCCCATTCAGGTAACAGTGGTACTGGGCCAGAACCCTTTTCAGATTACAATAAACTAGGCCTTAGCCCCTTATTCAGATAACAGTATGGCTCATAGGCCCATTTCAAAATACATGCAACATCAGTAAACATATGCAAGCCCATTTGGGGAGACTACTCAACCCACCAACCACTACACTCCACCCGTACCAGCCATACACTCCATGTGGGGATAGCTCAACCCACCCAGCCCAACACTACACAGTTGCAGCATTGCTGCTCAGTTAACAGTAAATTGAGGCAAAGCCTCCAGTACGTGGACAAGCCACTTTCAGTACTTCCTCCGTCAATATCCCAGTCCCATGCATCAGATAATAACAACATGGCATGAAGTAAATAACAACAGTCAAACAAGCATTTAGGTCAATTTAACCCTAGGGGTATTTCGGTAATTTATCTCCTAGGGGTAAAACTGTAAATTTTCCACTTTTAAAGGTATTTCAGTAATTTATCTATTTTAGGGTTTTTCATGCATATTCCTACCTTTCACGTACTAACAGAATCACTACCGAGGGTTCTTACCGAATTGGGCCCGTTGGCCCATCATTCCAATTTTGGCCCATTAAGCCCAAAAATATCGAGGGCACAGAAATCATGCACTTTGCAGTCCAAACATTGCAGCTTACCAAAAATATTAATCGATTTACCTCACGAGCATTCGCACACTCGCAAATCTACAAAATACCAGTTTTCGGTATTTCGGCTTTTCGACTTTTGCCGATCTAGACTAAGAAAGAGGGTGTTAGTTACACACCTGTTTGCGACGATATGATGACGAGATCCACACACGAACCGCCTACAATTGGATTACTAACACATTAATCTAACTATTCAAATACAAACTACGTATTAACCCCTTACAATATTCGGCCAACCACACCTACAGATCATAGTAAGCTTATAAGAAATCAATAAGCAACTCATTAATAATTTTTTGTCAATGTTTACCACATAATCATAATTTCACTGCAAGCTGTCTTCCTGAGCAACAGTCACTAAATCATTTATAACTGGAGCTACGAAACTCCAAATCAACTGCCGTAAATTTTCCCTGAAAATAGACTCATATATCTTCTATCCATAAAATTTTCATAATTTTTGGTATGGCCAATCAATACCAGATTTTTCTTAATGTTTCCCATGTTTCACTGTTTGACTAATCTGACCACTCTTAATTACAAATCAAATTTTCCATTGTACAGAATTCAAAATATGTTCTCGTTTATTTCATTTGAAACTAGACTCATTAAGATTTAATTACATAATTTATTCAGCTTCTAATTCATCTCCCACAATTTATGGTGATTTTCCAAAGTCACGTTACTGCTGCTGTCCCAAGCAGATTTATTACCAAATCACTCTTTCACACCTAACTTGCATGCTTGTTATTTAAACATGTATATCACCAATCAATCATCACATATCTATGATTTTACTTAAGTATAATCTCCATTTCATTATTTTAAAGCACAACATGTTAGCTGATTTTTCCCCTTAGCATCTAAGGCACATGCAGGCTCATTTTTTTGGCTCAGCTTCACCGATCTTCCATTTTTCATCAAAAGAACATGAAACAACAACCAAAAACCAAAATATGCTTCATGAGTTAGGGTAGAATCAAGAAGAACTCATGAACATCAAGATAGAAGCAAAGTACCAAGAACTTACCTTCAATTTTCCCCCCTCCTAGTGACCGAATATTCAAGGGTTTCCTCCCCTATTTGCTCTCTCTCAAATTCGGCTATGAAGAACAAAGAATGAACAAAAACCTTCCTTTACTTCCTTTTGTTATTCTTATCACTCAACATTTTATGACACATAAATGATATACTAATATTTGTGCCATACTCATGCCATAATTCCAATAAAAATATGCCCATAATGCTTACCATGCCCATCATCCATTAACTATTAAAATGCTAATGCTCATCATCCATTAACTATTAAAATGCTAAAATGCATACATTATCAACTATCCATCACCTTAGCCGGCCACTACATTAAAAGTGGGGAATTTGACATGCAAATCCTCCTATTTTGCACTACATTTATTTGGCCACTACAAATTAGCCTATAGCATTTTCAAACATTTTCACATAGGTCCTATTTCATAATTTCACTCCCTTTTTCTTATGGAACAAAAATTAACTAAAATTATCGGGTTCTATCTTAAGCTTGGGCCTTCTAAAGGCCCACTAACATAATTAAACCTATGCCAACATTCATAGAATTCGCAAAAATTGGGGCGTTACAACTCTACCCTCCTTAAAGAAATTTCGGCCTCGAAATTTACCTGATCCAAATAGTTGAGGGTATTGTTGACGCATAGTCTCTTCTGATTCCCAAGTAGCTTCTTCCCTTCCATGATTACGCCACAGTACTTTTACCAACGGAACCGACTTCCTTCTTAGAAGTTTAACCTCTCGATCTAAAATTTGTATGGGTTCTTCCTCAAAGGTCAAATCAGTCCTTACTTCAATGTCCTCCACTGGCACAACATGTGAGGGATCCGATCGATATCGTCTTAACATAGACACATGAAAAACGCCATGGATTCTGTCTAATTCTGGTGGTAATTCTAACTGATACGCTACTGGCCCTACCCACTTAAGAACTCGATAAGGCTCTATAAACCGCGGACTCAATTTGCCTTTCTTGCCGAATCTCAAGATCTTCTTCCAAAGTGAAACCTTTAAGAAAACCATATCCCCAACTGTGAACTCTATCTCTTTGCGCTTTAGATCCGCATACGACTTCTGTCTATCAGATGCCTCCTTTAATCGATCTCTTATCAACTTAACCTTACTTTCAGTATCTGCCACCAACTCCAGTCCAAGTACTTGTCGTTCACCCAACTCTGTCCAACACGTAGGCGTACGACATCTCCGCCCATAAAGTGCTTCATATAGAGCTATCTGAATACTTGCTTGGTAGTTGTTATTGTATGCAAACTCCGCCAATGGCAAGTAGTCCTCCCAACTCCCACGAAAATCGATGATACAACCCTTTAACATATCCTCCAAAATCTAAATAACCCTCTCCGACTGTCCATCTGTCTGTGGGTGAAAGGCAGTACTAAAATCCAAACGTGTACCCAATGCCTCCTGCAACTTCTTCCAGAACCGAGATGTAAACCTAGGGTCTCAGTCGGAAATAATCGACACTGGCACTCCATGTAGTCGCACTATCTCTGCCACATTCAACCTAGCCAACTTTTGCAGGGAGTAATCAGTACGAACTGGTATGAAATGGGCAGATTTTGTTAACCTATCCACCACTACCCACACAAAATCTTTCTTGGTGGGTGTCAAAGGTAGCCCACTCACAAAGTCCATAGTGACTCTCTCCTACTTCCACAATGGAATTTTCACCGGTTGCAGTAATCCAGAAGGAAATTGATGTTCAGCTTTCACTTGCTGGCATGTCAAACATTTCCCCACGAACTCCATTACTTCTCGTTTAAGCCCAGGCCACCAGTACAGTTCTTGCAAGTCGTGATACAACTTATTCCCTCCAGGATGCATGGCACAAAGTCCCCCATGAGCTTCCTTCAATATTGACTGTCTCAAGTCAAAGTCCTTCGGAAAACAAATTCTTCCTTGGAAGTATAAAACTCCTTCAGTATTCAGTCCAAAATCCTCATTCTCACCCTTCTCAACTTGCTGAAATCAAAGAACCAACGGGTTATCCTTCAACTGTTTTTCTTTAATCTGCTCAGTCCAAATAGGCCTCACTTGCAATTCTGCTAATAGACTTCCATCATCAAACAGACTCAAACGTGCAAACAAGGCTCTCAAATCAGAAACAACCCTTTGACTCAACGCATCAGCCACCACGTTAGCCTTACCTGGATGGTACTCAATCGAACAGTCATAATCCTTAAGCAACTCTACCCATCTTCGTTGCCTAAGGTTTAACTCCTTCTGAGTTAACAGATACTTTAGGCTCTTATGGTCCGTGTATATGATACACTTTTCTCCATATAAGTAATGTCTCCAAATTTTCAACGCGAAGATTACTGCTGCTAGCTCTAAGTCGTGCGTAGGGTAGTTCGCTTCATGAGACTTAAGCTGCCGCGAAGCATAAGTGACCACCTTACCCTCTTGCATCAATACACATCATAACCCCACATGTGACGCATCACTGTACACAGTGAAGTCCTTCCCAGACTCCGGTTGAATCAACACTGGTGCTTCAGTCAATACCTTTTTCAAATGGTCAAAAGCTTTTTGCTGACTCTCAGTCCAGACAAATGCTACCCCTTTCCTCAACAGTTTTGTCAATGGTGCAGTAATCAGAGAAAATTCTTCTACGAACCTTCAGTAATAGCCTGCCAAACCTAGAAATCTCTGAATTTTCGATATTGATTTTGGTGGCTTCCATCCCAGAACTGCCTCAACTTTTCGAAGATCCACTTTAATTCCTTCAGCAGAAACCACATGACCTAGAAAAGCCACTTCTCGCAACCAAAATTCACACTTACTAAACTTTGCATACAGTTCCTTCTCTCTCAACACTTACAGCACAATACATAGATGCTCTTCATGTTTCTCCTCGGTTTCCGAGTATACCAGAATATCATTGATGAAAACTACCACGAATCGGTCCAAGTAAGGTTGGAACACTCGATTCATCAGATCTATGAAAGTGGCAGGTGCGTTCGTCAACCCAAACGGCATAACCAGGAACTCGTAATGACCATATCGAGTCCTAAATGCTGTCTTATGAATATCCACTTCCTTTACCCTTAACTGATGGTATCCAGATTGAAGGTCAATCTTGGAAAATACTGAAGCTCCTCTAAGTTGGTCAAATAAATCATCAATCCTTGGCAGAAGGTATTTGTTCTTTATCGTCAATTTGTTCAACTGGCGGTAATCGATGCACATGCGCATTGTCCCATCCTTTTTCTTCACAAATAGTACCGGTGCTCCCCATGGAGACACGCTTGGCCTAATGAAGCCCCTATCCAACAACTCTTGAATTTGAGCCTTTAACTCCACTAACTCCTTCGGTGCCAGCCTATATGGTGCGATGGACACAGACGCCATTCCAGACAACAAATCTATTCCAAACTCAACTTCTCGATTCGGAGGCAATCCTGGAAACTCCTCCGGAAAAACATTTTGGAACTCCTTTACGGTCCTAACCTTATCCACTGTCAGTCCCTCCTCTTCTGACTGACTTACAAATGCCAAATAGACCTCACAACCTTTCCGAATCCACTTTTCGGCTCTTAATGCCAACACCACATTGGACAAATAATCCCTTCGCTCACATATCACCATAACCTCTTCATCCTTTGTGGTCCTTAACACCATTCGTTTAGCAGCACAATCCAGAGTTGTTTTATGCTTAACAAGCCAGTCCATTCCCAAAATGAGATCAAACTCTCCGAACGGTAACTCCATCAGATCTCCAGAGAAAATCTTACCTTGAGTTTCTAAGGGTACATCCCTATACAGTTTGTCTACCCTAACCGAGTGACCCAAAGGAATTAGTACAGATACCTCACTCACAATCTCCTCAGAGTGCACACCCAACGACCCAGATATGGCACATGCAACATAGGAATTAGTAGATCCAACATCCACCAAGGCAGTATACGGCATGCTAGAAATAAAAAACGTACCAGTTATGACGTCAGGTGCGTAACCCTTCTCGCGGCTACGAGCAGCATATACCAAAGCTGGCTGACGATCCTCAGTGTTAACAGTACCCTTGCCAGGTGCCCCACGTCCATGGCCATTGCCACCGTGACCTCGGCCATGACCTCTCGACGGCGACGGTCTACCTCACACTGTTTGCACGGGTTGCACAGCCCTTTGTTCAACCACTTGAGCCTGAGCTGGCCTCTTAGGACAATCCCTGATCTTATGTTCCTTTGATCCACAACGAAGACAAGCCCCAGAACATTTCCAACATTCCCTCAGATGTATTCTACCACAATCTCCACAAGCTTGTGGTCTAACAGTATTCACCGGAACCGCTCGAACTGGTTCCTCCATCCTAGCTCTCTTAACATTTCGGTTTGCAGCACCAGTTGGTCCAGCATCTCTCTTGAACTGATTTAGATCCCTGTCGCGGTTCCTTCGTTCAGCTTACTTCACCTCTTCGGCTATCTTAGCCTTTTCTACCAGTGCAGCAAAATCGCACTCTCTTTGCTGAGCTACGAGCACCCTTAGCTCATCCCTGAGGCCATCCTCAAAGTGAACACTGCGCTCGTATTCGGTAGAGACAATACCATTAGCATACAGGCTCAATCGCAGAAACTCTACCTCATATTTAGCAACGGTCTTACCACCTTGGGTCAGGTTCAAGAATTCCTTCCTTCGCGCATCTACATAGCTAGCTCCGACATACTTCACCTTGAAAGACTGCTTAAACAACTCCCAAGTTACCCTCTCAGCTGGGGTACCCTCTCTCACAGTGATCCACCACTGATGCGCCTCGTCCCGTAGTAAGGATACTGCTCCTTTTAACTTTTGCTCTACTGAGCAGTCCAAGTCATCCATAATCCGCTCCGTGGCTTCCAGCCAGTACTCAGCCACATTTGGGGCTACTCTAGATACACCCCTAAAAACTTTCGCTCCGTTGGCCCGGAGTTGCTCAGAAATGGACCCCCTATTCATGGGCCCGATATTAGCTCCAGCCACCCTTTCCAAAACTCTTAACATGGCTTGGGACAGAGCGTCATCCCCCGCGGCCCGATCATACGGCCCATTCTCATCCACCGGTGGTGGTCGTGCTACTCCAACGGGTATGTGTTCAGAAGACGAAGATCCAGCTTGAGTACTACCTCGGCCTCGACCACGGCCTCGACCACGGCCTCTTCCCTGAGTAGCTCTCGTACTCATATCGATTTATCTGATTACGAATTTTATGCAGTTAGTTTACTGTCTCCACTGTTTATTACAGAATATCTTATGAACAGATAAGGTTTCAGAGTTGTTCTCGCGTAACCACAGTTTAGCTACTGTCTCAGTTTCCTAGGGCTTAGTTTACCCTACAGTCTCAGTTTCGTAGCCTTTACACTATATTATCTATAGTACTATCTCTAAGGTTTAGTACTAACTACAGTACAGTTCAGTATATAAAACTGAATAGTACTTACAGCCTTGGTGTCGGGGATTCAGTGCGCCACCTCATCAGTTTTCAGATAAACTCAAAAGATTTAGACTTTTTGAAATCCATTTTCCAAACATTTGTCTTAAAAAAAACAAGTTCGGAGATTATTTCCTTTAAACAGGAAATTTTCAAAAGTCAGATTTTTCCAAAAATACCCTCCTTTTTATTTTTAGCATAAAGTTTTGAAAACCCTTTTTGGACTCGATCCACAGCAGAGTTGTTGCAAGCTAGGCTCTGATACCACTAAATGTAACACCCCAAACCCGGCCCAAATGTTAAGGCCAAATCTGACGTGCCACTTTGAAGTCAAAAACCCGTGTTCCCTTTTTAGTATTTTAAAAAGCCGACTTTTGTCAAACTAACCAAGTGAATGGAAGCTGGGCACCAGCTAGGTATCCATAACAGAGGAGGTGAGCCATGAAGGCTACTTAAGTACCAAGCTCTCCGATTGGATCCAATCCTAGACATGTCCATATCCATTGCCACACTTGGTTATAACAAGTTGAAATTTCTTTGGTAAATCGAATATTCGTGACGTCGTGTTATTTTAAAAAAACAAGTATCGTTTTGAAATCACGCCCTAAGTCTAGCCCATTTGAATTAGTATCCATCAATTTAAATTTGTTTTTAATAATATAATTCCAGAAAAATCAAATAAGAAAATAAAGTTAAAATGGCCTTATTACAACCCAAAAATTAAATAGTAATTAAAAATAACTTAAGAAAACTAGTCTCTTTTTTTAAACCCAAAAGTATTCACCATGGCCACTCTAAATCCCCTCCGACTCCAAGTCACCCACATCAAGGCTTACCTGTAAGGTTAAAGAAGGGGTAAGTTTGGGGAAACTCAATGTGTAAGGAAAACTCATTCAAAGCCCAAGTCAACTCAAGCCCATTGGGCCTAAGCCCATTGGGCCTAAGCCCATTCAGGTAATAGTGGTACTGGGCCAGAGCCCTTTTCAGATTACAATAAACTAGGCCTTAGCCCCTTATTCAGATAACAGTATGGCTCATAGGCCCATTTCAAAATACATGCAACATTAGTAAACATATGCAAGCCCATTTGGGGAGACTACTCAACCCACCAACCACTACACTCCACCCGTACCAACCATACACTCCATGTGGGGAATAGCTCAACCCACCCAGCCAAACACTCCACAGTTGCAGCCTTGCTGCTCATTTAACAGTAAATTGAGGCAAAGCCTCCAGTACGTGGACAAGCCACTTTCAGTACTTCCTCCGTCAATATCTCAGTCCCATGCATCAGATAATAACAACATGGCATGAAGTAAATAACAACAGTCAAACATGCATTTAGATCAATTTAACTCTAGGGGTATTTTGGTAATTTATCTCCTAGGGGTAAAATTGTAAATTTTCCACTTTTAAAGGTATTTCAGTAATTTATCTATTTTAGGGTTTTTCATGTATATTCTTACCTTTCACGTACTAACAGAATCACTACCGAGGGTTCTTACCGAATTGGGCCCATTGGCCCATCATTCCAATTTTGGCCCATTAAACCCAAAAATATCGAGGGCACAGAAATCATGCACTTTGCAGTCCAAACATTGCAGCTTACCAAAAATATTAATCGATTTACCTCACGAGCATTCGCACACTCGCAAATCTACAAAATACCGATTTTTGGCATTTCGGCTTTTTGACTTTTGCCGATCTAGACTAAGAAAGAGGGTGTTAGTTACACACCTGTTTGCGACGATATGATGACGAGATCCACACACGAACCGCCAATAATTGGATTACTAACACGTTAATCTAACTATTCAAATACAAAATACGTATTAACCCCTTACAATATTCGGCCAACCACACCTACAGATCATAGTAAGCTTATAAGAAATCAATAAGCAACTCATTAACAAATTTTTGTCAATATTTACCACATAATCATAATTTCACTACAAGCTGTCTTCCTGAGCAACAGTCACTAAATCATTTATAACTGGAGCTACGAAACTCCAAATCAAGTTCCGTAAATTTTCCCTGAAAATAGACTCATATATCTTCTATCCATAAATTTTTCAGAAATTTTTCTATGGCAAATCAATACCAGATTTTTCTTAAAGTTTCCCATGTTTCACTGTTTGACTAATCTGACCACTCTTAATTACAAATCAAATTTCACATTGTACAGATTCAAAATATGTTCTCGTTTATTTCATTTGAAACTAGACTCATTAAGATTTAATTACATAATTTATTCAGCTCTAATTCATCTCCCACAATTTATGGTGATTTTTCAAAGTCACGTTACTGTTGCTGTCCCAAGCAGATTTATTACCAAATCACTCTTTCACACCTAACTTGCATGCTTGTTATTTAAACATGTATATCACCAATCAATCATCACATATCTATGATTTTACTTAAGTATAATCTCCATTTCATCATTTTAAAGCACAACATGTTAGCTGATTTTTCTCCTTAGCATCTAAGGCACATGCATGCTCATTTGTTTGGCTCAACTTCACCTATCTTCCATTTTTCATCAAAAGAACATGAAACAACAACCAAAAATCAAAATATGCTTCATGAGTTAGGGTAGAATCAAGAAGAACTCATGAACATCAAGATAGAAGCAAAGTACCAAGATCTTACCTTCAATTTTTCCCCCTCCTAGTGACCGAATATTCAAGGGTTTCCTCCCCTATTTGCTCTCTCTCAAATTCGGCTATGAAGAACAAAGAATGAACAAAAACCTTCCTTTACTTCCTTTTGTTATTCTTATCACTCAACATTTTATGACACATAAATGATATACTAATATTTGTGCCATACTCATGCCATTATTCCAATAAAAATATGCCCATAATGCTTACCATGCCCATCATCCATTAACTATTAAAATGCTAATGCCCATCATCCATTAACTATTAAAATGCTAAAATGTATACATTATCAACTATCCATCACCTTGGCCAGCCACTACATTAAAAGTGGGGAATTTGACATGCAAATCCTCCTATTTTGCACTACTATTTATTTGGCCACTACAAATTAGCCTATAGCATTTTCAAACATTTTCACATAGGTCCTATTTCATAATTTCACTCCCTTTTTCTTATGGAACAAAAATTAACTAAAATTACCGGGTTCTATCTTAAGCTTGGGCCTTCTAGAGGCCCACTAACATAATTAAACCTATGCCAACATTCACAGAATTCACGAAAATTGGGGCGTTACAAATGGCATTAAATGTACGAGATTGTTACAGCTTCTGCAAATCACTGATGTACTAAGTCTGCGAATTCTTAAAGCATGGAAAGACTTAGGAATGAATTAATGTAATTGAACGAGAAGTGTGAATGAAATGAATAAATACGGGAAAGTTTAGGTATGTTCGATACGTATGTGGTAGATGATACTATGTGTATGAAGCTTGATGAATTCGTATGAACATATTAAATGAGATAGAATAAAATTAATGGATGAATTGTGAATTACTAAGTGTTTTTTAGTTGATGTTTCGTATATTATAAACTATTGATTATTTATTGTACAAAGTTACTAAGCTTTAAAGCTTACTGTGTGAAATGTTCTCTATTTTACAGTGTGACAAAGCTAGCTCAGATCTGGGGATCGTCAGCGACATCAATCACACTATCGGACCATTTTGAGAGTTGTATATATGGTATATGGCATGTATAGGCTAGTCTCACTTTGGTATGTTTTGTGTTGTGTTTAGCCATGGGAATTGTCTTGTAAATATAGGTATGTATGGCCTCTTAAGTTGGCCAAAATGGTGTGTTTGATAAGTAAGATATGTGATGTTTATAATGTTTATGTGATGGTACATTATGGGATATTGAAGTAATAAGTTTGTGCATTTGGAACTTTGGTAAATTGTGATGATGTTGGCATATTGATTTGGTTGAGGTTATATAGTTTGATATGTGATTGTATTGGCATGTTTTGGTTGCCTTTAAATGTATGCAAATGATGCAAAAATGTTGTGGTTTTGGTATGCTTGAGATAACTAGGAAATGTGGTTTAAACCAAGCCTAATTTCACTCCGATGAGCACACGAGCATGTGTCTCGACCGTGTGTCTATATAACTTAATTATGCAAGCCAGTCTTAAGCACGGCCTAGACACACAGGCGTGTCTAGTGGCTGTGTGAGGCACACAACCTTGGCACATGGGCGTGTGTGGTCATTTCGAAGGGTACATAGGCTAGACATACGGGCGTGTGGTTGGCCGTGTGACCCAAGTCAGTTTCGACCACGGCCAAGGAACACGGGAGTGTCTTGTGGCCGTGTGGTTAAGTCATTATGTATGCCCTGTTTTGACACGGTTTAGACACACGGGCTTCTCTAAAGCCGTGTGAGGCACACGGCCTATTCACACAGGCGTGTGACCTGTGAAACTTTGAAAATTTTATTAAGTTTTTGAGAAAATTTGTATGTGCTCGGTTTAGTCCCGACCCCTTTCTAAAGCATGTTTAAGGTCTCGTTGACCTATGTAAGGGACTTTGTGACGATGATGCTATGATGATTGAGAAATGAATGCGAGATGTTTAGATTTGTCCAGTAACACCTTTAACCCTAGTCCGACGACGGATACGGGTTAGGGATGTTGCAATTTATATGATTAATCTTTTAAATCCCTATCATATATATATCATATATTTTACAAGATCTTAGGTCCCGAGTGATATGGAGACTTAATTTATTAGAATGTAGCATACCTACTTTAATGACATGTGGCAAGTGTGTTATTTACCTCCATATTTTGTTATTCTAAAAATAAAATATAAATTTAAAAGTACAATACATTATTTGAATAATATCAATAATTTATAAATTTAAATATTTATAATACTGAAATTATACACTCTACTATGCACAAATTTTATAAAATTGAAAAAATTTTAACAATTAAAAAAAACAACATATAAATGGATCAAAATTTAAATCTATAAAACTATTGAATATTTGTATTTTTTAAATAATATTATTTCTAATATATATTATTTATAAATTTAAAATAATTAATTTATTATTAATTAAAATTATGTAGGTGAAAATATCAATAACAAAGATGATTATTTAAATTTAAATTATTAAAATCAAATTTTAATTAACACATATTTTCATAATTGCATTATTATTTTCTTAAATTAATTGTTATATATAAATTATTTATTTCAACAACAAGCATTGAATTCACTAATTTAAATGAATATATTTGCTTCTAACTTTTTTCTCAATATGAAATAATAATTTTAAAAATAAATAAACAAGAAATAAAGATTTGTTCATCCAATTAGAATAATCAATAGTATGTAAAATGAACATAAGACAATAAATTAGAGATTTATAGCTTTTAAAGGTATTCAACATTCTAAATCACAATTTAAGTCATCATTGTTCCAACCTTTTTAAAAATTAAGAAATTCATTTATTAAAATAAAAAATTTACGTCCAATCATTTTTTTTGAATAAAAATAGACTAGACATTAATTTAAATTAAACAATAACAGAAGTTCGATGCTAAGACATGGGCCTACTGGGTATACCCCCAACCGGTCCATTAAAGAAAAATAAAAGAAAAACAAAAACTAGTGGAAAGCAGAATACTTAAAGCTACGAAAATAGGAAACCTAGGGTAATAATTACTAGTCGAATAAGATTGCAGCTGGACACCATTTACAAATCGTCCTTTCATTTCCAAAAAACCCATCTACTGCATTTGATAGCTTTTCAGTTTTTTCCATAGTATGCTATCCAATCCTCTTCATATTTCACAAAGCCATTCTCAATCTGGGAGCCTACTCCATCTTCCCTCCGAACACACATAAATATGGTGTAGTGCCTCTCCTTCCAGGTGTGTTTCTTCTCCCCTTCTTAGCACTTCTTCTGCAATTTTATGAGCCAAGATGTTCTCGATTCTATTGATAAATTGGAACCTGATTTCTTGAAAAAACTCCGACTTTTTTTGAATATCACTGATGATTGCTCCTATAACTGACTTATCTTGCATCGATGTTTGACATTTCTTTATGATGGTTCGTGAATCCCCCTTTACCGTAACTGAGTGTATACCCATGGAAAGTCCAAGATTAATCGAGTGAAGACCTGCATAAGCTTCTGCTGCAAAAGAAGTTGAAACATTTGAATTTAAGACCGTCTTCGTAGCAAGAATTACTCCCATCTGATCCCGAACCACCAGGCTTGCCATCGATTTGAAATCCCTTCGGTTAAAAGCAGCATCAAAGTGAATCGTCATCCCAGAACTCGTATCGCTCTGAATGGCCCTCGTAGCTGTAAATAAGGTACTCCTTTTTTCTGCCAGACCATCAATCTCAGCCAAATACCTTTGAAATTTTGATGCTATCTCTCTTCCTGACTCAACTTTTCTTTCATGCATGAGCTTGTTTCTTGACCCCCACAGGACCCATATGCCACAGCAAAGCAATCGACCTTGTTTGGGAGTGCTCTTTTGGAACATCCAAGTAAGCCAGTCCCAGAACCTCTGAACCAAAAATTTATTAACCAAAGAAGATCTAACATTTGCCAAACTTCAATTGCTACAGGACAATACCGAAAGACATGAGATAAATCTTCCTCCCCAGATCTACATCGAGAACAAACAGCAGTGTCGACTACTCGTTTAGATCGTAAATTAACTAGAGTAGGCATATAGTTCCATGATGATCTCAAAACTGTAATAGTAATCTTTGAGGGTAACTGTAAATTCGAGAGGTTTTTGTAGAAATTTTTTAAATCGGTCTGTAATAATAAGTTGTTAGGATTCGAGCTAGTGCTTTGTAATAGTTTGTAGGCACTTCTGACCGAAAACTCACTAGAAATCTCACCCTTCTACACCTGAAAATCAACTCCTAGGAGTTTCGCCAGAGGGATTTGCAAAATCTTTTGGGCAGTATCTACTGGGAAGGTACTTAGTACTAGTTCAGACTTCCACATATTATTTGTTGCATCAATTATATCTGAAACTAATTGGACTTCATTGTTGTTTTCGTGACTCCTAACAACCGTATCAATTCTTGGTATCCACTAATCATTCCACACTGAGATTCCAGTTCCCCGTCCAACTCTCCAACTCAGCCCACTTCGTAACAATCCTTTTACAGCCCAGACACTCTTCCAGGTAAGTGATGGGGAGTTACCCAACTGTGTATTAAAACTTGGCTTTAAGAACTTTTGCTAGTAAGAAATTTGGATAATTAATGAGGCGCCACCCTTGCTTAGCTAACATAGCGATATTAAACTGGCTAATATTTCGAAACCCAAGACCTTCATTTTCCTTCAAAGTACAAAGGTTCCTCCATGCAGACCAGTGTATACCCCTTCTTCCATGGCCCTTTTGCCACCAAAACTTGGAAATAATATTCTTAATCTCACCACACAATATCTTGGGAAAAAGGAAACAGGCCATTGAGTAAGTTGGGATGGCTTGGAGTATGGCCTTAATAAATACTTCTTTCCCTCATTGTGATAAATGTCTTGTACCCCATTGATCAATGCGCTGCTTGATTCGATCCTTTAAAATTTGAAACGACTCCCTTTTCTTCCTGCCTACCATGTTAGGTAATCCTAGGTAACGCTTTGGGTCACTCGAGCTTCGTACTCCCAATATATTACCCACCACTCTTCTATCAACATCAGGCGTATTCTTGCTAAAAAAGGCAACTGATTTGTCGAAATTAATGCATTGTCCTTAACACATTCTGTACTTTCTAAGGATTTCTTTTAAGATATTAGCTCCTCTACTCGTTGCTTTACTAAATAAAATACAGTCATCAGCGAAGAGTAAGTGTGACACCTGCGGTCCACTCCGACTGGCTTTTACTCATTTCAACAATCCTTCACGCATTGCACGATTTATTAGACAAGATAAGCCTTCCCCACATATAAGGAACATAAAAGGACTGAGTGGATCCCCTTGGCGCAACCCCCTCGTCGGTTGAAAATTCTCCTCTTCAAATCCATTAACTATTATCGAATAGGTAACAGAATTGATGCACTTCATAATAGTCTCAATCCAGTTTGAGGCAAAGCCCATACGAATCATTATTTCTTCAATAAATTTCCACTCAACTCGATCGTATGCTTTACTCATGTCAAGTTTCACTACCATAAAACCTTTCTGCCCCACTCGCTTCTGTTTCAATGTGTGAAGAATTTCATAAGCAAGTAGAATGTTATTCGAGATCAATCTCCCTGGTACAAAAGCACTCTGTGCCACATCAATACATTTCCCAATAACCCCTCTGAGCCTATTGGCAATAGCTTTCGCCATGATTTTATAAATCACATTACATAGGCTAATTGGTCTAAACTGCATCATGTTCACGGGGTCAGCAACTTTTGGAATAAGCACAATGTTTGTAGAATTTATCTGTTTGAAGTCTTTATCCTCATTTAGAGTTTGTAAACAGAAATTGATGACATCCTCTCCCACAATATGCCAACACTTCTGATAAAATAATGCCAGTAATCCACCATCCCTTGGGGCTTTAATGGGTCCCATCTCAAACATTGCAGCTTTAATCTCGTCCTTTGTGTAGGATGCCATTGCAATTGATTATCCTCCTCAGATATACACCTGCCAACTTTTGGTAATACTTGATCAAGATTTCCCCTTCCTTCTGATGTAAATAACTTTTGAAAGTAAGCCCGCGCAATGCCCTTAATTTCTGGGATAATCTCCGTTTCCCTTCCCTACTCATCCTTTATTTTGTAAATCCAATTTCTCATTCTCTGATGTGTGGCTTGACTATGAAAGAAAGCGGTATTCCTATCACCATACTTCATCCAATTTATGCGCGCACTCTGTTCTTTGTAACGTTCGTCCTTGTCAATTTCAAGATTCAGTTGAACTCTTATGTCGATCAACTCTGCCATATTAGAATCGTCTTTCTCATCTGCTAAAAAATTCTGATAATCTGTCTGTAAGAATTGTCTTGCACCGTTTGCGGTCAGCTTGGATCCAAATAGCCCAATTCGTCAAACCATGCTTAAGAAAGTCTAATTTCTACAACAAGTTACCCAAAGATAACCCCCCAAAACTTTTGACTTCTTTCTCGAATGACTCCTCCATTGTCCACCAAGCTTCAAACCTAAAAGCTTTCTTCTTCAACCCTTGATCTACCATGATTGTATTTATCAATAGGGGGTAATGATTAGAGAACGAATGAGTGAGGTGTTTGATAGTTACCTCAGGAAACATGGCCATCCATTCTTCATTTGCAACGCCTCTATCAGGCCTTTCGCGTATATTTGTCTCCAATAAATTTCCCTTCTCCCATGTAAACCATCTCCTTGAAAATCCAACATCCATTAGGCTGCAATCACTTAAGACACTATGGAAAAACTCCATTCTTCTTTCATCTCTCGGTAATCCTCTCTTTTTTTCAAAATCGTACATTATTTCATTAAAGTCCCCGCAAACAAACCACGAAAATCTTTCCCCATTGAATAAATTTTTTAACGCCTCCCAGGAATTATTTTGATCACATACATATGGGGACCCATAAAAGCCAGTAAACCTTCATTGACCTCTCACATCAGAGTCATCTACTACAACATCAATAAACCTTTTTGAGTATTGCTGAAGCGTAACACACACCTCCGCTTTCCACGCCAAACATAATCCACCTCTACTGCCATCTGAATCAACTTCAATCCCATGAACATACCCACACCTACTACAAATCCTCTCCATTTGACTTTTGCATATTTTCGTCTCCATGAAGAAGACCATTTAGGGATTTTGTATCTTTAGCATGTACCAAAGTCTTTGAACTGTTCGTGGGTTCCCCAATCCATGAATATTCCAACTTAACAGTTTCATTAAGCCCGGTCGGCTTGCCTCTTGGCAGCTGCCGATACAAATTGATTTTCTTCTAACAATCTCCTATTTCTGCCCATCGGAGAGTTTTCATTTCCCAATACTATCGCACCCTCCATCTCCCCTCTAGCCTGCTTCTTCCCTTCTTCGCCAATCAGAGCACTTTCCTCCAGATCGTGCTCTATATCAGTTAAATCTGGAACTGACAATGAGTTACTCCCCATGTGATTTCCTAGTATTCTCTGACCTTCCAGATTGAACCCCAAGACTTGGTCGAAAGACTGTTCGTATCTTGCTTTTGTATTTGTACCAGTCTGAAAATTACTCCCTTTTCTAACTGTGCTTCCCTCGTCACAGTTCTTTTTCCCATCCCCTTCGTCTTTCAACCACACACTATCCATTGCTACAGCCATCCGAGATTGCGCTTGTATGGACAAATCCCAACCCATATCAGCTACTTCCACCCATAGCGTCATCTTTGCTTCACAAAATGAATCATTATGCCCAGTCGACCGCAATAAAAGAAAAAAAAGGAGAGTCGCTCGTACCTAAAACTTACATAGGTACAATTCCTGCTGAACAAAATTTGTTTCCTCCTTTTTAACGGGCGCCGTACATCAATCCAAACTCTTACCCGCAAATAATTTGTACTTCCCTTTCCCAAATTTGATCCATCATACTCAATAAATTCTCCTATAAAATTTCCTAATTAGGCTGCCAAATTTTCCAAAAAAATTCCTACGGGGACGTCATGAATCTGGACCCAAAACAGCGCCATGAACAGTGGAATTTTTTTAGGATCTTCTCCCCATTGTAACTTATGTAAAACTAGAAAATGAGTATTAAATGTCCATGGAGATCCCTTCAACACTCTATCCAAATCCATGATATGATAGAATTGAAACAAGAATCTCTTTTCACCCAAATCCTGAACATGAACACCCCTAACAGGATGCCAAAGATTTGCCATTGTGCTTCTCATTGCAAGAAAATGAATAACACTAGCAATTAAAAAAATCCTACTAACTTGAAGATCTCCTCTCCTCTTTCTATATTCGGTTCACTTTGGACTTGTAGGATGGCATCTTTTTCTTCGTTGAGTGATAGTCCTGCTAATTCGTTTTCCATTGATTGCAGGTGTAAATCTCGATTGAAACGAAACGCTATGCAGAAAGAAACCCTATAATCTGGATTTGCGCCATCGCCCTCCACTTACAAACAAAAACAAAAACCCAAGAAAAAAGACATGCCAGGATGGCAGACTAGAAACGTTCCAGAGACGGCAGACCCCGTAGCATTACGTCCAATCATTTTTACTTGTTCTAAAAAATCACATTTCAATTAAAAGTCAAATAAATTATTTAAGTCTATAAATTTTATTTTTTGTTAAAAATAATTATCAAATAAAAAAATTATTATTTTTATTTTCTGAAGTTCAATTTTATAAAAAAAATTACTATCGCAAGAATATTTTTATTTTATTACAATATTAGCAAAAAAATTATATATAGTATAATTTTAAAAAATATTTAAACACTGCACACCATATTGGTAAGAAAACCAGTTATTATATATAAATAAGTGTAAATTTTACCACCAATAAGTACAATTTTTTTCAAAGTTAAAGCATAAACTTAATATAATAGGTATTGGGTTTATTTAAGTCCTAACGCCTAGGCTGCCTTGCACCAGAATGGCAAAAACATCTCCGTTGACCCCAGCACCTGTAAAAAAGGATAGAAAACAGAGCAAAGGAAACAGATAGAGAACAGTAGCAAAAAGTAGCGAAAAATATAAAACATTGTAATGAAATCAACTATAAAGCCACAAAAATCGATTGTAATTTTTTCACACGAAGAAATACACAAAAAAATCGAAATAAAAAGTAATCAAATTTTCAAAGGTGGTATTTTCCTTCATTTTTATTTTGAATATATTATATATATAAAATACAGTAAAAAAATTACCTGGTTTTGTTCTCCGTCATTGGGAGACGAAGGGTCCTATCCCCTTTTGGCCTTTTTTTGGCCACTTTTCTGAAAAATCGACCCCAGATTTGGATTATGGGGTCGAGAAGATCAAAGGAGGGTTTTTCTAAAAAAAATTTACCACCAAAGACGACCGCCACCGCTACCGGTAGCCGGTGGCTGTAGCGGTCCATGGCAGCGCTGATGGCCGAACTTGGAACCTTAGCAGAAAAAACAAAAAAAAAAGTGTTTTCTGAAGTTTTTTTTAAATGGGGTTGGAATGACTTTTTTTCAAAGGTTTTTTGGCTTATATAGGGTCCCAAAACAGCACCGTTTTGGAGAGGTCAGAAAGGCCCCAAAACAACGTCGTTTTGGCCTTCGACCCGATTGCTGGAGCCAAGACCTAAGATCCGCGTGCTTTTTATTGAGAGGGTCTATTTGCGCTTTTGGCCCTTCCGCTTTTTAGACGATTTACAATGTAGTTTTTTTATTTTTAATTTTTACCCCTTAATTTTATTTTTCCTTCATTTTGGTCCCTATGGAACAACGCGTTTAAGAAGTTTGGGATAATTTCAGATTTAGTCCCTATTTCTTTTCGCACGCTTCATTTTAATCCCTCATTCTGTTTTATTAATTATTTTTTGATTATTTACAATTCACCCCCTAATTTCATTCTGGTTTCAATTTAATCCTTAGTCCATTTAACTCCAACCTTTCTACAAACTATTTTATTTATTTTATTTATTTTATTTATTTACTTTTTTTTAAATCATATTGTTTATATCCTTTTATTTGTGCATTTCTTTATTTATTTATTGTTGTTGTCATTATTATTTTATTTTAAATTTTTATTCTTGTTATTTTTATTATTCCTTTATTATTTTTGGCACTCTCATGTCATGTTTATATATATATATATATTTTCATCATGCATTTTCCATTTTATTTTATTTTAAGATTTCCTTATTTATTTTATTATTATTATAATTTGATTATTAATATTATTATTCATTACATTACTATTACTATAGTATTCCTTTTTTACTTATTATATATTATTCTAGTGATCTACACAAATTTCCATATTTACATTATTATTATTATTTATCCATGTATATTTATGCCCAAATAAGTAAAATGCATATCGTTTTAAGCATTATATTCGTTTTTCGTACGATGCACAAAAAAGGAAATTTTTTGAACGAGGCAATATTCATTATTTTTAGAATTAAAAAGAGTTGTGTTCTTAACTTACGAAATATGACTTCTTTTTAAAACTGAGATAGTCGAATATCTACTTTAAAAAAATTTAGCGTTTGTTCTCGTTTTCGAGGATTTAAGGCAATGTGTCCTAACTTACGAGACATGATCCTTTCTTCTCGATTAACTTGAAATAAACCCCCTTTTCGTGAAAGTTAATTTAGTTAAGTAATGCCTTAATAAGGAATCGTATTTTAAATTCTCTTCAAATTCTCAATTTTTAACACTAAAGACATCAAGTAATCAATTAGGTACCAATTTTGGGCGTAATGAAGGTACTAATTCTTACTCGTGCGTTACCGACTCCCAAGCCTGTTTTCTGGATTTTTGTAAACCGAAAAATATTATTTTTGTAAACCAAACATTTTATTAAAACGATCGTATTACGAGGTGATCCGATCACACTTCATAAAAAGGATTGGTGGCGACTCCCATTTTCATTTTAAAAATAAAAAAGTCGATTTAAAAAGGTTTCGACAGCTTGGCGACACAATAAGAGAGTCAAGCCGCGAGTTAATTATTTTTTTTCTTTCTTTGGAAAATTGATAATTTGGTTTAAATTTACGATCCTTTTTTTACATTTCATCCGCCATTGTTGCAGTCTTCATAACTTTCTTCGTGCTTGCTTTATTGGTTCAAGTCTTTGGATATATTTCCGCATATTACATTGCATAACTGATCGATTTTACCCTTTAAGTGGGAGTGAGAAACTATTCCTTCTTGAGGTCTTCACCTCCATATAGGATAGTGAATCACTTTCGGGACACATTCGTACCTATGTCTTCGTGAGATCTTCATCTTCGTATAGTCATAGGAAAATGTATTCCCTCTAAACTAAACTTGGTCCCTATGAGTCTATAATGGGTGAGGATCAAGGAATATGCCTGTTTAGGTACCCTTACTTTAGAACCAAACTGCATATAATGAGCCCTAGCAGCCTACCCTAGGTAGAACCATATCGAACCCTAGTGGTCACTCGAATAGGTGCTTTATTTGTTATTTATTTATTTATTATTTATTTGGTACTGAAGTGTTTTATTTCGTTTTGGTTAAGATTGTATTACATTTTTGTTATAGAAAAGAGATGTTGATTCACGTTTAGTTGCTAAATAGAGAACTTGTCATGGAAAAATGATTTCTTAGTAAAGTGGAAGACAATGAGACTGTCCGAATATGGTCTGAGAAAATGTAACAAGAGAAGGGTGATAGTCTGATAGAGGGGTTCACGACTTTTCTTCGTTGCTCGAGGATTCAAGCCAACAAAGCTTATTCGAGAACTATCAATGTCCTGACTTTCTTAAAGAAGCTAATGAGCATCACGGGGATAAGTGAGCAATGGGTCGCGGCTGGATCAAGCAAAAAAGGAGATAGTAGAGGCATCCCTTTGAAAAGTTCGCTAGATTTGATCTTAACATCCAGATATGAATAAAGGGATCGATGTCTTCACTTTGAGTATTAGGACAATGTCGTATATGTAAATATCTATTTTATGTAAAAAGATTTGTTTTCCAGTAAAGTTTTTCTAATTGAATTGAATCAGAATCAATGCCTCTTTTTGTATTCATTCCATTCATATGCATTACAGTTCATCATATGCATTAAATTTCACAAAAGGACCTTAATTAATCAAAATTATGACAGTTATCCTAGAAACTAACAAGAGTCCACCAATAGAATATCGTTACGGTACCCGCGGCAAAACCAAAGCAATGGATCAAAAATTAAAGAGATTAGAACAGATACAAAAGGACATGCAAGATCAGTTGCAAGCGCAGTTGCAAGAACAATTAGCTAAAGTGCAACATGACATAAGGGATCAAATACAAGAGTCCCAACGAAACATGTTAATCCAGTTGACACAGTTGTTGGTTGGAAGGATCAAAAAAGGAAAAAAAACACTGTGGTTAACTCAGGGGATGATAATGAAGACCCTATCTAGCCCCCAGGCTTTACCCTGGTAAATGTCCAGGCCCAACTAGATACATAACCACGAAGGGTACCCGTTACTATAAAGCCTCAACAATATCAAGTCGGTACATCAGCACCTGTTAATTACCTGACGGGTTCAGGTTCCAATCCTAGGGATAATCCAACTAATCCAGTTGTGATCGATTTAGACGACGTGAGTGAAATGGATAGAGCGAGAGTTGAATTGCCGAAACAGCTAGAAGACTGGTGCAAGTGGTTAGAAGAGAAGTTCAAGGATATGGAGAGTGCCGACTACTTCTGCCGGGTTGATGCTAAAGAGCTAAGCTTAGTCCCGGATCTAGTACTTCCACCAAAATTCAAAACTCCAGAATTCAAAAAAATATAATGGGACCAATTGTCCTGAAGCTCATATCACAATGTTTTGCTGAAGAATGACGGGATACGACAATAACGACCAATTGTTAATTCACTACTTCCAGGATAGTTTGGTCGAGTCGACTGCTAAGTGGTACAACCAGCTAAGTTGTGCCAAAATCAACTCATGGAAAGACTTGGCCCAGGCTTTCATGAAACAACACAACCATGTGACTGATATGATGCTCGACAAGATTACACTGCAAAACTTGGAAAAAAATTAGAATGAGAGCCTCAGGCAGTACGCTCAGAGATGGAGAGAGGTGGCAGCGCAAGTTTAACCACCTCTTCTGGAGAAAAAGACAACGACGCTTTTCATAAATACTCTAAAAGTCCCATTCATTAACCATATGTTGGGAAGTGCTACCAAGAGCTTCTCAAATATAGTAATGTCCAGCGAGATGATTGAAAACACAATAAGAAAGTGGAAAAATAGACGTGGGGAAAATGCCAAAAGATTAGCCCCAAGAAAAAAAGAAAATGAAGTGAATAACACAATCATGTATAACAAAAGTTATTCAAAACCAGTCACTTTAGGCCAACCAAGGACCGTAATGACTAGCCAACCAAGGCAAGAATCTAACTCGAGGCCAAACACAGAAAGACTCCAGTTCATACCCATCCCAATGACATATAGGGAGTTGTATCAGAGTTTGTTTGATGCGCATGTGGTATCCCCATTCTACTTGAAACCTATACAACCTTCGTTCCCAAAATGGTATGATGCAAATGCTCAATTCGAGTACCACGTGGGAAAAATGGGACACTCAATTGAAAACTGCACTACATTTAAGAAGTTGATCGAAAGGTTCATGAAGATGGGGATCATAAATTTCGATGATCCATTGAAACCCAATGTGGCAGGAAATCTGTTGCCCACTCATTCAAATCAAGGGGTAAACGCGATAATAAAGAGTGGAGGAAAGATGACCAAAATTGACGTGGCGGAAGTAAAAACCCCACTAAAATGGATTTTGAAAAACATGATACACGTGGGATTAATCATGCAAGATTCAGAGGAGGGACTTAAAGAAGTGAGGAGCTACTATGAGTTTTATGCTGAAGAAGGTCATGAAATCCAGGAGTGTGCTGATTCAAAGCTTTGGTGTAAAGTCTAATGGATAACAAAGAGTTGGAATTCTTTGAAGAGGTCAAAGGCCCAGAAGGAATGTTGGGAAATTTGAGCATCAATACTATATCCAAAGAAGGGATTGGGGAAAGCCTGTCAGACATTCGTCCTTATATCCCCAGAAGTGTTCTGAACAATTAGACTGCGGAAGAGATCATTGTAACTTTTAGAACTAATTCAGAGTAATGTTCAAAACACACTTATTGCTCTAAGACTAAGAGCAATAAGAATCTTTTTGTGAAAAAGGCATATGTCCAACACCTTTATTTCAATAAAGTACATCTTTGTGTCTCATTTTGACAAATATTCTTTTATTCTATCCATTTTATTCATACTCATACCACATTGATAATTATTCTTAGATTCATTTGTTCTTTGGATCTTCCTTCATTCATATAACAGGTCTCCAGATATCAATGATATGAGCGACGCTGCTACTGACTCAGAATCTCTTTTTGAGCAAGATATGTGTCTAGAAGAACCTCAGGACTTTGAAGATGATCAAAATTGTAACCTATCTGCTAATTTGTTAAGGATGGTGGAACAAGATGAGAAACAAATCCTACCTTACAAGGAGTCAGTAGAAATTGTGAGCATAGGAGAAGAGAAAGAGGTGAAGATCGGAACTTGCATCGTCGCAAAGACAAAGCAAGACCTCATTGAGTTTCTCTACGAATTCAAAGATGTCTTCACATGGTCGTATCAAGAAATGCCTGAGCTAAGTACTGATATCGTGGTACACTAGCTCCTTATAAAGGAAGAGTGCAAGCCAGTTCAACAGAAGCTCTGAAGGATGAGGCCCAACGTCTTGCTGAAAATTAAAGAAGAGGTCAAAAAGCAATTTGACGTTGGTTTCCTAGAAGTGGTTAAATACTTAGAATGGGTAGCCAATAGTTTTTCCATCCCTAAAAAAGATGAGAAAGTATGCATGTATGTGGACTACAGAGATTTAAACAAAGCTAGCTCGAAAGACAATTTCCCGTTACCTCACATCGACACTTTAGTGGACAACACGACAAGTTATTCACTGTTCTCCTTCATGGATGGTTTTTCTGGATACAACCAGATTAAGATACATCTTGAAGATATGGAAAAGATGACATTCGTAACTATATGGGGAATATTTTGCTATAAAGTTATGCCATTTGGACTGAAAAAAGTGGAAGCAACATACCAAAGAGCCATGGTAACCTTGTTTCATGACATGATGCACAAAAAAATTGAAGTTTATGTCGATAATATGATCGCAAAGTCCCAAACAAAGAAGGAGCATGTACAGGTCTTAAGGAAATTGTTCTTGAGATTGAGAAAATTCCAGTTGAAGCTCAATCCAGCAAAATGTACCTTTGGGGCTAGGTCGAAAAAATTGCTAGGATTTGTAGTTAGTGAAAAGGGGATCAAGATCGACCCGGATAAGTTTAAGGCTATAATGGAGTTGCCTACGACGTACATTCAAAAAGAAGTTCGAGGTTTCCTAGGAAGACTAAATTACATCGCCCAATTCATTTCACAACTAATTGAGAAATGCGACCCCATATCTCGTCTCCTTAAAAAACACAATCCAGGCATTTAGGATGAGGAGTGTCAAAAGAATTTCGACAAGGTCAAACATTACTTGTCCAATGCCCCAGTACTGATGCCACCTAACTCAGATAAGCCATTAATACTGTATTTGATAGTATTTGGAAATTTCATGGGATGCCTGCTTGGCCAACATGATGAGTCAGGGAGAAAAGAAAGAGCGGTATACTACCTTAGCAAGAAGTTCACTGAATGTGAAATAAGATACTCGTCGATTGAAAAGTTGTGTTGTGCTTTAATCTGGACGACCTGAAAATTGAGACAATACATGTTGTACCATACAACTTAGATAATCTCAAAAATAGACCCTCTAAAATACATGATAGAGTCAACTGCTTTGAATAGAAGGATGGTCCGATGGAAAATTCTGCTTTCCAAGTTTGATATAGTCCATGTAAACCAGAAAGTAGTAAAAGGGAGTGCAATAGCAGATTTTCTGGCTAGTAGAGCTCTAGAAGATTATGAGCCTTTGAACTTTTATTTCCCGAATGAAGATCTAATGTACACTACAACCACTGAAGAAGATGCATAAGAAGGACATCCTTGAAAATTAAATTTTGACAGAGCGTCAAAGGCTATAGGTAACGGAATCGGTGCAGTCCCAATATCTCCAAACGGATACCATTATCCTTTTACTAGTAATTGGAATTTGATTACACGAACAATATGGCAGAATACGAAGCATGCATCGTGGGTATCTGTGCAGCCATAGAACATAAGATAAAAGTGCTGGAGGTATATAGAGATTTTGCATTAGTGATCTATCAACTCAAAGGTGAATGGAAGACAAGAGATCCCAAGTTGATCGATTATCGAAAGCTGGTTCTTGAATTAATTAAACAATTTGATGACATCACCTTCTGCTACCTTCCACGAGACGAAAATCAGATGGCTTATGCCCTGGCTACCTTAGTGTCCATAGTCAAAGTAAACAAACAAGAGGATGTAAAACCTATCCAGATGAGTATTTATGAGACTCTGGCTCATTGTTACAACATCGAAGAAGATGAAAAGGATGATCACTATTGGTACCATGATATACTACGATATGTGAAGAATCGTAAATACCCTGACCAAACAATAGAGAATGATAAAAGGACGTTGAGAAGATTGGCCAATGACTATGTCTTAGATGAGAAGATCCTATACAAAAGTAGAAAGGATCAGGTGCTACTAAGATGTGTGGATGTTGTTGAGGTTAAAAAAATCTTGAAAGAAGTCTATGAGGGTGTTTGCGGAACACATGCTAATGGTTTTACAATGGCCAGGCAAATCATGAGATTTAGGTATTATTGGTCTACCATGGAAGGGGATTGTATTAATTACGCCAAGAGATGTCATAGGTGCCAAATTTATGGAGACAAAATTAATATGCCTCCTTCACCTCTTCATGTTATGAATTCTCCATGGCCTTTCTCTATGTGGGGCATGGATGTCATTAGGCCGATATTGCCAAAAGCCTCCAATGAGCATCGATTCATCTTCGTGGTCATCGATTACTTCAACAAGTGGGTAGAAGCCAGTTCATATGCCAATGTCACAAAGTCGGCAGTCAGCAAATTCTTAAAGAAAGAGATATATGTCAGTATGGAATGCCAGAAAGGATCGTATCTGACAATGTATTAAACTTGAACAACAGTACGATAGCAAAGGCCTGTCGTCAATTCAAGAACAAACACTATAACTTATCACCATATCACCCAAAAATGAATGGTGCAGTGGAGGTAACAAATAAGAACATTAAGAAGATCATGGGGAAAATTACTGAGACTTATAAAGATTGGCATTAAAAGTTACTATTTTCCGTTTATGCTTATCGAAAGTTTGTTAGGACCTCCACCTGGGTAACGCCTTTCTTATTGGTTTATGAACTGGAGGCAGTTTTGTGCATTGAAGTCAAGATTCCTTCCCTCCAAGTTTTTTCAGAACTAATGTTAGATGAAGCAAAATGGATACAATCTCGATATGATCAGTTGAACTTGATCGAAGAAAAGAGGCTAAAGGCTATCCGTCATGGTCAGATGTACCAAAAACGAATTATGGGAGCTTATGAGAAGAAGGTTCGCCCCAGAGAATTCCATGAGGGAGATCTGGTATTGAAAAAGATCCTTCCCATACAAAACAACTTTAGAAGAAAATAGATGTCAAACTGGGAAGGACCTTATGTGGTAAAGAAGGTCTTTTCTAGAGGAGCGTCGATTTTGACCGAGATGGATGACAAGAACCTGCTTAATCCTGTGAATTCTGATTCAATCAAGAAATAATTCACTTAAAAAAAGGGAGAGACCAAGACGAAAACTCGCAAAGGGCGCCTTAAGACCAAAGGGGTTTTGAGTTGAAAACTCGAAAAAGGGCAACTCAAATTTGGATTGAAGATTAAACATGTGATGGTCGGATCTTCTCAGAAGGAAGAACGTTACATCTTGGGGCATCAAAAAAATACTTTAGATCTCCTAAACACATATCAAGTTCAAAATGGTCTTCAAGAAGTTTGAATAGAAAAGCTTATGTTGCGATATTTGGGGCACCTATTTTCATCTTATTCATTTTTAGCAATGTTTGCTATCTTTGATTAATCTATTCATTTCAAGATTTGCTTTCAATAAATTTCAATCTTGTCCATTGTTACGATCTTTTTCAAGTATTTTTCATTAAAATAACGATTAATGGACAAATAATATTCAAGTAAAAGGATTTCTACATATTGCTCTGAAAGGTTTGCTAAATAGTACAAGGACCTGAAACAGGACTACTAGTTAGAACTAACAAAATCTAAAGGTTGGAAATTTTTGAGAATGAATAGTTTAAATTGTGATTATTTCTTCGGGTTTTCTGTCAAAGATACCAGCTAAACAAGAAGGCAGGGTAATGCGTCAGTGATAGAACCTTGATAAACAACGAGCAATGTCAACCTAAACATTAAAAGGGGATCATTCTTGAAGAATGACATTCTGCATTCATGCAAATATCATTCATACGTATCTAGTTAGAAGCATTTGATTCATTCTGATGATAACATCCTAATCACTTGGCATAAATATAGGCCCATGAAATGGATTATACAGGTCATGTTCCCCAGAGAACGGTGTAACAGATCAATGAAACTACATATCCTATACCCTTGAAGTTGCAGTGGGATGGATTGAAGTTATTACAGAGAATTTTATCTCCTTAAAGTTGCAGTAGAGCATATTGAAGCCACTAATCTTATCTCCCTGAAGTTGCAGCGGAGCAGATTGAAGATATCAAATTTTATTTCCCTGAAGTTGCAGTGGAATAGATTAAAGCTACAAGTCACAAATCTATACTTCTGAAATTGCAGTAGTTCAGATAAAATCTACCATGGTGAATCTTATCTCCCTAAAGTTGTAGTGGAACAGATTGAAGTCACTAATCTTATCTCCCTAAAGTTACAGTGGAGCAGATTGAAGGTAGCCAATTTTATCTCCCTAAAGTTGTAGTGGAGCAAATTGAAGCCACTAATCTTATCTCTCTAAAGTTACAGTGAAGCAGATTGAAGGTATCCAATTTTATCTCCTTGAAGTTGTAGCGGAGTAGATTGAAGATAGCAAATCTTATTTCCCTAAAGTTGTTGTGGAATAGATTAAAGCTACAAGTCACAAATCCTATACCTCTGAAGTTGTAGTAGGTCGGATCAAATCTACCATGGCAAATCTTATCTCCCTAAAGTTGTAGTGGAACAGATTGAAGCCCTAATTTTATTTCCCTGAAGTTGTAGTGGAGTAGATTGAAGATAGCAAATCTTATCTCTTTGAAAGTACAGTAAAACAGATTGAAGCTACTAATCTTATCTCCTAGAAGTTGCAGCGGAGCAGGTTAAAACATCAATTCATTTACCTTTGAAGATGCAGTGGGCTAGAACAGGGCTACTTGAAAAAGGAGAAGCACCAAAGGGGATAAGATTCTGTAAGACCTGGCAAATTTGGCCATTTTTTAAGTCTTTACTTCATTCCCGTTACATGACAATAAGCAGGGCAGCTGTAAATGCTCAAATTTGACCAGGCCTTAATAAATAACAGTCCATTAACAAAATTATAGACCCAAATAACAAAAGTACAAGCCCAAAATACAAAAAAGGCCCATTGGCCCAAAAACCTAAACTAATTCAGAAACCCTAAGGTTTCTGAATCCCTCTCCCACCGCACTGCGGTCACTCATGTGCCTCTACAGCGCATATGCTGCCCGAAGCCTGACGCCTTAGCCGCCTTGCACCAGAATGGAAAGATCATCTCTGTTGACCCCAGGACTTGCAAAAAAAGATAGAAAACAAAGCAAAGGAAACAGACAGAGAAAAATAGCAAATAGTAGCAAAAAATATAAAATATTGTAATGAAATTGGCTATAAAGCCATAAAAATCGATTGTAATTGTTTCACACAGAGAAATACACAAAAAAATCGAAAGAAAAAGCAGTCAAATATTCAAAGGTGGTATTTTCCTTCATTTTTCTTTTGAATATATTATATATATATAATACAGTAAAAAAATTACCTAGTTTTGTTTTCCGTCATCATCGAAGGGTCCTATCCCCTTTTGAAAAATTTTTGGCCACTATTTTAAAAAACTGACCCTAGATTTGGATTTTAGGGGTCGAAAGGATCAAAAGAGGGTTTTTTGGAAATTTTTGGCCACTGGAGACGGCCGCCGCCACTGCGGCGGTCCATGGTAGCGTCGATGGCCGGACTTGAAATCTTAGCCAAAAAAAAAGTGTGTTTTCTGATTTTTTTTTTAAATAGGGTTGGAAAGATTTTTTTTTCAAAGGTTTTTCACTTATGTAGGGTGCCAAAACGGCACCATTTTGGAGAGGTCAAAAAGGCCCCAAAACGATGCCGTTTTGGCCTTCGACCTGATTACTGGACCCAAGATCTAGAATCCGCGTGTTTTTTAGCGAGAGGGTCTATTTGCGCTTTTGGCCCTTCCGCTTTTTTGACGATTTACAATGTAGTTTTTTTCTTTTTAATTTTTACCCTTTAATTTTATTTTTCTTTCATTTTGTCCCTATAGAACAGCACGTTTAAGGAGTCGAGATAATTTCATATTTAATCCCTATTTCTTTTCGCGCGCTTCATTTTAATCCCTTATTTTGTTTTATTAATTATTTTTTAACTATTTACAGTTCATCCCCTAATTTCATTCTGATTTCGATTTAATCCTTAGTCCATTTAATTCCAACCTTTCTACAAACTGTTTATTTATTGATTGATTTATTGATTATTTATTTATTTACTTTTTTTTAAATCATATTGTTTATATCTTTTTATTTGTGCATTTCTTTGTTCATTTATTATTGTTGTCATTATTATTTTATTTTAAATTTTTATTCTTATTATTTTTATCATTCCTTTATTATTTTTGAGACTCTCGTGTCATGTTTATTTATATATATTTTTTCATCATGCTTTTTTTATTTTATTTTATTTTAAGATTTCCTTATTTATTTTATTATTATTATGATTTGATCATTAATAATAATATTATTATTAATTACATTAGTATTACTATAGTATTCCTTATTTACTTATTATATATTATTCTAATGTTCTACATATATTGCCATATTTACATTATTATTATTTATTCATACGTATATTATGCCCAAATAAGTAAAATGCATATCGTTTTAAGTGTTACGTTCGTTTTTCGTACGATGCACAAAAAAAGAAAATATGACTTACTGAATATGACGTTACGTTCATTATTTTTGGAATTAAAAAGAGTTGTGTTCTTAACTTACGGAATATGACTTCTTTTTAAAACCGATATAGTCGAATATCTACTTTAAAATAAATAAAAAATAATAAGATTTTAGCGTTTGTTCTCGTTTTCGAAGATTTAAGGCATGTGTCCTAACTTACCAGACATGACTTTTCTTCTCGATTAACTTGAAATAAGCCCCATTTTCGTGAAAGTTAATTTAGTTAAGTAATGTCTTAATAAGGAATCGCATTTTAAATTCTATTCAAGTTCTCAATTTTCGACTCTAAAGAAATCAAGTAATCAATTAGGTATCAATTTTGGGTGTAACAAGGGTACTAATCCTTCCTTGTGTGTTACCGACTCCAGAACTTATTTTCTGGATTTTTATAGACCGAAAAACATTGTTTTAGTAAATCAAAAATTTTATTAAAATGATCGAATTACAAGGTGATCTGATCACAACTTATAAAAAGAATTGGTGACGACTCCCATTTTCATTTTAAAATAAAAATTCATTTTAAAAAAGTTTCGACAATAATATATTTTTTTCAAAAACAAAGGATTAAATATTAATTTGAACAATTTTGCTATTTTCAATGAATTTTTTTAAAAATTAAGGACTCAAATTGTTTGATGAAATTTTCATCGAAAATCCTTTTAGAAAGAGAAAATTATTATTAAAAAAAAAATTTTTTTTTGGATGAAATATTCCATTGAAAAAAGAAAGAAAAACTTTCTAGTTTTATGATCTTGGAGCCTTGTTTAAAATGTCTTGGTGATTAAAAGAGTGCTACGTCATTAATTCTTTCCAGTTCTCTAAACGATGCATTGTTTGTAAGCTAAATTAACTTTGAACTTTTAAATGTTAGTTTTTTATTATGAATTTAATTTAATTTATTAACATTAACATTTATTTAATTAATTTAATATTATTGTTATAAATTTATCTTATTGTTTGTGATTTAAATTATTGTTTGATAGAAAATTTCATTAAAGTTATAACTTTTAATCAAATTCTTTTATTCTTTAGTATCCTCATAGTATTTAATTTAATTATGTGTTAACAGATTCATATTTTATAACAATAACAATATAATAAAATTTACTTTTATGAAGCCATACAAGAATGTTTGACATCATAATTATATTAAAAAATGTAAACTAAATACATATAGGATTAATTTATAACTTATAATTAGAAATTGCATAGAAAAACCATATGGTTGCTTATCGCTATAGCATAACTCCAACATTTTATATTTATATATACCTTACTAAAATATGTTTATTGTAAAAATTATTTATATATGATACTCAAGCCAAATACACATGGTAGATATATTACATAGCAGGACCATGACCCTAAATATAATAGTATGGCCAATATTTCAGAATTCAAAGCTTTGTACTTGGCCATTTCTGGATTCAAATGAAATTGAGTTCTGCAAAGATTTCTAAAGAGTCAAAGGGGGCCTCCCCAAGCCATGGAGGACATCATAAGAACTCTTCACTCGAAACGGCAGAGCCACCACTCGATCCTTCCTCTTCAACCGGTCGATCAGCTGGAGCAATGGTCATCAGTAGCGGTAGACATGTACAACAACAGCAGCAGCAATAACAACGACAACAATCATCATCATCATCAGCCTCAAACTAGCCACATATCAACCAGCCGTTCATCAGACTACTCGGCCGGTGGTGACGGAGAGCCTAGTGCGACAGGTAACAAATGGGCATCAAGGCTTCTAAACGAATGTGCTAGAGCCATCTCCGACAAGGATTCTAGCAAAATCCATCACCTTCTTTGGATGCTAAACGAACTGGCTTCCCCTTGTGGAGACTGTGAACAGAAACTAGCATCGTATTTCTTACAGGCACTGTTTTGTAAGGCTACTGAGTCGGGACAACGATGCTTTAAAACCCTAACTTTAGTCGCAGAAAAGAGCCACTGCTTTGATTCAGCTCGGAAGTTAATCCTTAAGTTCCAAGAGGTGAGTCCATGGACAACTTTCGGTCACGTAGCCGCCAATGGTGCAATCCTGGAAGCCTTAGATGGTGAGCCCAAACTTCACATCATCGATATAAGCAATACCCTTTGCACTCAATGGCCTACTTTGCTCGAAGCTTTGGCCACTCGAAACGATGACACCCCACACTTAAAGCTCACTGTTGTGGTCACTGCTAATATTGTAAGATCGATGATGAAGGAAATAAGCCAGCGAATGGAGAAGTTTGCCAGGTTAATGGGTGTACCCTTTGAGTTTAATGTAATAAGTGGGCTAATCCATTTGGGCCAACTCACAAAAGAGGCACTCGGTGTTGTTGAAGATGAAGCTGTCGCGGTTAATTGTATGGGAGCCTTGCGAGGAGTCTCCGTCGAGGAAAGAACTGCAGTGATCGGGATGTTCCGGTCGCTGGGGCCTAAAGTCGTAACCGTCGTTGAGGAAGAAGCTGATTTTTCAAGCAGTCAAGTGCTTTGAAGAATGCCTGAGATTTTACACTGTCTACTTTGAAATGCTTGAAGAAAGCTTCACCCCAACCAGCAATGAGAAGCTTATGCTGGAGAGGGAGTGCTCAAGGGGCATAGTTAGGGTTTTAGCTTGTGACGATGACCAAGACAATGAAGGAGACCGTGAGAGAAGAGAAAGAGGGAGCCAATGGTCCGAAAGACTCAAGGAAGCTTTCTCACCGGTCGGATTTAGCGACGATGTTGTCGACGACGTCAAGGCATTGCTAAAAAGGTACAATCCCGGATGGGCACTCGCACAACCAGATCAAAATGAAACAGGACTTTACTTAACATGGAAAGAGGAACCTGTAGTATGGGTATCTGCATGGAAACCCTAAAATCTTGGCCACAACTACAACCATGGTTTCAACCTGAATCAATTAGCACTGCATTTATGCAAGAATTTGGAAGCAAATCGAAACATGCAGATGGAGTTCATTACCTTTCATATCTTTCTTTTGATAATTTCATATATAAATCATAAATGTATTTACATATATGTTTGTTTCTTCTTTAATGTCTACTGTTTTTTTCTCAGCTTTATGCTTTGGAGTTTGTGATGTTCCTTTTTCTGATTTAGAACATTATTCTTGTTTGAGGGTGTTTTAATTTGTGCCTCTGCCATCTCCAGGGCAATATCCCATTCCTTCCCTTCCTGTCTTATTTTTCCTTCATCAATTTCTCATATATTTGTAACAAATTTATGCATTATAGATTTGCAATAAAAATGTGAAAGTATTATGTAAAATATCTATTATTA
The DNA here is from genome assembly GCF_007990345.1 of Gossypium hirsutum. NCBI lineage: Eukaryota > Viridiplantae > Streptophyta > Magnoliopsida > Malvales > Malvaceae > Gossypium > Gossypium hirsutum. The sequence goes on from NC_053433.1 coordinate 79,532,228, forward strand.
ATTCCATTTTTTAGGAATAATATTTGATGTACCGTTGATATATAAGTTCCATACACAAACGGTAAATAATAACATGATACATGATTATTAAATTAAACAAAAAAATATAGATGACTTGTAAATAAATACTAATAATTTTATTTAAACATAATTAAATATTAATTGTAACTATTATAAATAAAAATTAATAACTCTCGCATTCAAAATCTTGGATTTAATGGTCTAGGACTTAAGGTTTAAGGTTTTAGCATTTATTTATAATTAATTGTTATTTAATTATGTTTAAATAAAATTTGTTGATAACCTTGACTTATTAAATAGCTACTAATTAGGGATATTAGCATTTTTTAGGGATTAACATCGTATTATTTTCTTATTTATCATGACACTTTGTGTATATAAACATGTACATATTTTTAGAATTATCAATGAATTGAGTGAATGTTTCCTCAATATTACTTGGTGCATTTCTCTAATTCTTAACATGATATCAAATTTAAGTTTGATTTACGGATTTTTTTCACCAACGAAACATACATTCAAGTACATCATTTTAACCATTCAAAACCTGCTAGTAAACGCTACTCATATGACCTCACATATAACCAATTCATGCCACAACACATATATAAGTTTACCATATTGCCAAAACATATCTTGAAACGTGTATGAACAATAGTTGTAAACTCAAACATTAACCAAGGTTTAAATTATCATTCATTCACAAGTTAACACATATACAAGCTCCTAAACACATGCCACAATACCGAGCTTAAACGAATAAAAGTCTACAGAGTTGATAGAGGAATAGTGTGATCTTCGAGCTGATCTGAATGACGAGTTCTGCAAACGACAATCTACAAAAATAGAAAAATAACTAGGTAAGCATTTCGAATGCTTAGTAAGTTCATAGGTAATATACAATAACTTACCTCGATATACAATTAAACATATTAAACTAAATAATGCAACACATTATACCTGACATAACATATTCAAAAATAATAGGTGAGTTCATCATAAATCGAGTTATATAGCAATTCCATATACAATAAGCTAATCAAATTAGAACCATTCACATAGAGTTTGTACTTCAATACCATGTACATTATCAGATCATCATATACAAATTGAGCATTAAGCTCTTAACATGCCATTTTCAATTCTCTTTCCATTATTCAACTAGCCCGATGAACTTGAGTAAATAAAATCGGATACACGGGTAACTAGACCACACCAGAGAGCACCATACTGCTAAATAGAGAGCACCAAAGTGCTGATCAGAGAGTATCGAAGTACTGAACAGAGAGCACCAAAGTGTTGAACAAAGAGCACAAAAGTGTTAAACCCATACAAGCGCGCAACTAACCTTATTGGCATGCCAATCATATTTTAATCGTTTATTAAGTTCATGTAGGCATAAATATTGAATTTCTATAATTTAAATCATTGTAGATTCATCATATCCATATCATTCCATCATAGAACATTTCTTTACAATTTAGTCCATGTCTCACCTTTTTGTACTAAATCATAAAAAATTCAAATTTACATTTACACACAAACAATTTCATAATTCAAACATATTTATATTACTATTACACATAATTATGCCATATGAACTTACTTGATAGAAACTACAATGACAAGATGTTAGGGGCTAAATGCAATTTCCCTTTTTCTTTAGTTATCTTCCTGTTGGTTCAATTCCCAATCTTTATGATAATTCATTTCAATTTACCAATTCCAAATACTTTATAACACTATTTTATTCATATGAAAGTTCAATTTCATTTTATGAATGTTCTTTAAAGTTTTGCATTTTATTCAATTTAATCCTTAAAATTGAAATTGTTATAACTTTGAAGTTTGAGCTTTGATTTTGAAATTGATCAAAATTCCATCCTTCTACAGCCCTATATTATCAATAATTATAGAAATTTCATGTCAATTTCAAATTGTTTACACATTAGTCCCTTTGTCCGAAAGTAACAACTCTCACTTTTAAAATTAGTCATTTTTTCACTTTTAAGCTTAAAATCAAATCATTTAACACCAAGAAATTCAAGAAATCATCAATGATAACTTTTAAAAACTTTAGCAATTTCGCAAATTAGTACATGGGTTAGCCAAATCAAGTTCTCATGGCTTCAAAAACATAAAAATTACGAGAAGCGAAACTAAAATCACTTACAAATTGATGGGCTCAATGGTTAAAGTCAAAAAAATGGCTTCTTTAGGTTTTTTCTATCTCAAACTGTGGAAGAAAGAAAAAAAAACAAAGATGACAACTTTGGGTTGTCTTATATACCTTAATTATAACTTAATCAACATTTATTAATTAATATAATCCTTCATTAATTAAAATTAAACATATTAACTAAAAATTAGTGGAATTTAATGTCATCCACTATGTATATGCACAAACAAGTGGTCCAATTGCTTAATTAGTCTTTCACTAATTAAAAATCCATAACAATTAAACTTTTACCACTTTTACGATTTAGTCATTATACCTTAATTAACTATCCGTTCAATAAAATTACTAGACTGAAACTCAATATAATACTATAATATACTCGTAAATATTAAACAATAATATTCACGGGCTTGGACATCAAAAAATGGGGTTCCAAAATCACCATTTTAAGCACAACTAAAAAATGGGTTGTTACACTATGCCTCGATCGGTGCTCTTTTTCGATCACTCTCTTTTGTGTGTGGGATACTTGGGCTAATATGTTTTTAGGGTTCCTTTTTTATGGTTTTTGGACTATTTTGGGTTTTTTTTTATCAAACAGTGCTTTTAAGTCTTTGGTTTACTTTTAAGGCTTTATTACGATGCAAAATGAGAAGCACACTATTACAACTAAAAATCTTTCTTTCCAAGTCCATATCGTGAAACTTGATGGGAATAACTATCTTGCTTGGTCAAGGTCAAGTTTGTTGTTTATCAAGGCTCAAGGATTGCAGGAATATATCATTGATACTGTAGAGAAACATGTACTCAATGATAAAACTTTTAATTAGTGGGATTTGAAGAACTCTCTTGTTATGGTTTGGCTTATGAACTCCATGCAACCTCATATTTCTAAAACCTACTTGATGCTTGATACTGCAGAAAAGATATGGAATGTTGTTGCTCTCACCTACTCTCGTGTTGGGATAATGCTCAAATTTTTTTAGATTCACAATAAGGTCCATAATATGAAGCATGGAAAGCTAACTATTTCTTAATATTCTTTTGAATTAAGTGCTTATGGCAGGAATTAGACTATTAATAGAATTTTTAGGCAGATTATCCTAGTGATGTTATGAAGTTTCAAAAGTTGGTGGAAAAAGAACGAGTGTATGAGTTTTTTGTCGAGTGTGCTCAGATTTGGGTTCAAGTACTTTGTAAAACTCATTTTCCTTCTCTTTAGGATGTGTTATTATGCTCTATACTCCACCTATTGAGAAAGTTTGCCTTCTTGTTAGCTAGGACAATCATTCGAGTGGTAAGTTTGACAAAGGTCATCTACATTATGACTATTGTGGCAAGTATAGGCACACTAGCAATTCCTGTTGGAAATTGCATGGCCAACCCATTAGAGGTCATGGAGGAAAATGAGGAAGCAATTCTCAACCCCAAATGAAAATGTCTGAATTTGTGGGTACGAAGGACAAGTCAACTTTTGCTGAGAGTTTCTCCTCTGATGAGATTCAACATCTTTATCGTCTTTTTTCTCAACTGGACTCTACCTCGAGTTCCAAATCTAGCTTTATGAAATCAAGTACTACTTTAAATGCTAATTTTACTTCTAAATCTTGGATTATTAATTCTAGTACGAATAGACATATGGCAAGGTTTAAAAAAAAGCTTATTTAACTAAAATCCTTGTTCCCCTAACGATAGTGTGAGTATAGCTTATTTAACTAAAATCTTTGTTCCCCAAACAATAGTGTGCGTATAGCTTATTTAACTAAAATCCTTGTTCCCCTAACCAGGAAATATTTTCTTTACTTTTGGGAAAGTAAAACTTTCTCTCATAGAAATCGATAGAATTGTTATTCTTGGAAAATATAATTTATAGCTAGAAATAAATTCTCACTATTTTTAGGCAGAATAACAATATCTCAATGTTGTATATAACTTGTTGTATCTTTAACACTATCAGATTCATCTATTTATAAGTAGAGGAAGTGAAACCCTAGTTGAATTAATGGAATGCGTTTGATGTCTATTTAATAGAAAACAATCCCCTAATTGAACTAGCAGAGAGAGGGGCAGCGACCCTATTTAAAATACTAGGGTTAGTCATCCCCTTGTATTCAATATGAGGGGCATTGCGCCACTTTTGTATCGGGTCCAATTATAAGTACTTTTTAAACTTTTAACCGAGCATTTTATAATTTAATTCAACCCAATACATGTTTTTCTATTTCCAAATTAAACATTATAAATTAATCTAAATTAATTAAATTTTCAATTAAATAATTTTCTCAACCTGATTCTGATTTCGTTAAAATCATGAAACTTTACCATACAAAAATCTATGAGAAAATATATTTAATTTTCTACATTTAATGGATTCACAATGATAATTTAATTTAATTCAATTTCTGAACTTTAATTATTTAATTAACTAATTAAATAATAATTTGAAAACCATAAATTAATTCTCAGGTTACTTCCATACTTAATAAGAAAACCATATTCATTTTCGAATGTTCCTTATTTGTCTAACTTTATCATTTCTATCCATTTTTGTTCATTTGATTCAACATGCAATTCAATTCTAGTTTCAACGAGCTAGCGGAGGAACCAATTAGACATATGTGATTAAAGCTCAAATGACTTAAAATTAAGTTACAATTTTTTCCTATTAAATATAAATTCATTTAGTCACGAAGTCATTCCACTATAGTATCGTGACTGAGCTCTCCCCAATGATATACCATTATGAAAGCAACTCGATCAGTGCTCGTCCAATAACCTTGTCATAAGTGTGTTACCCTCATAAGATATCATTAATCTCTTTGGGATAAATCTGTTCTCCCAATACGATCCTATCTCATCTCATGGTATCCATTACATCTTCCTTCGTGAAAAGTCAATTATTAGCAAATATTAATCAAGTCATTCATTACAAAGACGAACAAATTGTGGCCACATTTACTTTTCCTCAACCATGTTATGCCAATGGGAGGATACATTTACCAATGTCTTAAGCTATGAATTCCACTATTGTGAATAACGTTACATACTACAGAAGTCGTATACCCAGTGTACCAACTTTTAGTTCCTTCTTTATTCGAACTCACGCTTTTACTTCCATCAAAGTATATGTGTCATGCATACATAGTCTATCATCCACTCAGGATTTAGGGATACCACACTTTGAACGTCAAAAGTGAACAAATCCATAAACAGATTCAGGGTCTATTTTGTTTGTGTCCAATCTGATATATTATTAGTCTAGTTAGTAACATCCATGTCTCTATCTTTTAGGAATCATCCGTTCCGATGCCTAAGACAAAGCATTTCCACAATTGGACTTGATAGACAGCATATTAGTCTTTCAGTCGGTTTGCTCATTTCAAATTAAACTAACGACATGTTTAGGTTCATCTACTAATATAAGTTATCTTTCTATGTTACGATCCTAACACATAATACCGCCTAGTATTAGTTAAACATTAGACAACCAATAAACTAATATTTGCCTCTATTTTATTTTACATGAAAAAACCACGAGGACATTATACAAAAGGATATTAATGTAGTTCATGAATAATCTTATTAACCAATTTGTTCGAAAAAAATTTCAAGTGTACAAATGAATATTCCATACTTAGAGCACAATATCCAATAGTTTAGTATCAAATATAGGGCTAATGGATCGGTTGAGAGATTCAAAGCAATATTGGTAGCACAAGGATTCACTTACACATACAGAGTAGACTATCAAGAAATGTTTGCTTTGGTTGCTAAAATGAACACAACCAAGATCTTACTATCTTGTGCAGCTAATCTCAGCTGGGACTTACAAAAATTTTATGTAAAAATATCCTTTTTACATGGAGACCTGGAGAAGAAGTGTATATAAAGGTTACTCCACGATTCAATGATGAGGATATTTAGAGGAAGGTGTGTAGACTAAAAAATGCCCTATATGGACTAAAGCAATCTCCTAGAGACTTGTTTGACAGATTTAGTAAGGCCATGGTGCCGTTTTGGCTTTTAGCAGAGTAATGACAATCATACCATCTTTATGAGACATTACAAGGTTAAAATCACTCTCCTTATATGTTATGTGGATGACATAATTATGACAGGAGATGACAAAGAAAAAATGGCTCAACTTAAAAAATGATTGGCTTAGGAATTCAAAATTAATGACTTGGGAAAGTTGCAATATTTCCTTGGAATAGAATTGGCCAGATCAAAATAAGGAATCTTTATTTTCCTAAGGAAGTATGTCTTTAGATCTTTTAATAGAGGTTGGCATGTTGGGTTGCAAACCAACAAAATCACCCATTGAGAGCAAGCACTAGTTACAAGTAGAGATTGGTGAAATACTGGATAAAGGGAGATATCAGATACTTGTAGGACGGTTGATTTATCTTTCTCACAATCAACCTAACTTAACACTTGCAATTGGTCTGGTAAGTTAGTTCATGCATGATCCTTGAGAATCTCGTATGCAAGCAGCATTACGAATTTTGTGCTTCTTAAAGTTTACACAAGGAAAATGTATCCTCTTCTCTAATAATGGCCATATCAAGATAGAGGACTTTACAGATGAAAATTGGGTTGGCTTTTGGATGACAGTGTTGGAAAAAATACGGTTCAAAAATGTTTTTTTAACAGCAAAAAATAAAAATTTTAAAAGCAACCTGTTTGTATATTTATATCAATAAACCATTTACTGAAATCACATTTGTGTTTTCAATTAGACAAATCCTTATTGTTTCTACCTTTCAGCCGAATGACCTTCTCTATTATTCTTGTACCACGAACTACTTCAATTGTGAGCTCAAATTATTCAAATCAAACACAGAATCAGAAATAGTTTTCTTTACTTTCAATGTGAAAGCAAAATTTCTCTCAATAGAAATTGATAAAATTGTTATTCTGAAAAATAAAATTTATACTTAGAGAATGAAATCTCACTATTTTCGAGAAAAATAATTATATCTTAAGGTTGTACTTTTTTAGCCCTATTGGTGCCATCTATTTATGGGGAGAAAAGGTGAAACTCTTGTTGAATTGTAGAAGTCTATTTCAATAGAAAAATGAACTCCAAGTTAAACTAGGATTAGTTGGGTGACAACCCTAGTTAAACAAACTAGGGTTTGTCATTCGTAACATTAAACATGAGGGGCTTTTAGGACTCTCCCATATTAGGTCCACTTATAAGTACTTCTAGGACTTTTAACCCTGTACTTTATAATTTTATCCAACCCAATATTTCTTTTCTATTTCCTAAAACAAATATCTAAAATTAATTTAATATCCTAGTTAAATAATTTTCTCAACCCAATTCTAATTCTATTAAAATCATGATGAATTTACCATAGAAGAATCTATGAAAAAATATATTTAATTTTTTTACATTCAATGGGTTCACTATGACCAAATGATTTATTTTCGTTTTCGAACTTCGTTTAATTTGAAAACCATAAATTCATTTTTAGGTTATTTTCATTTTTTTATGGTAAATTCATCATGATTTTACCATTTATATCCATTTATGTTAATTTGATTCAATGTGTAATTCAATTTGGTTTCAATGAGCTAACGGAGGGACCGATTAGACATATGCTATCAAGGCTCAAATGATTTATAATAAAGTTCCGGCTCTTCATCGATAAATTATAAACTCATTTAGTCACGAATTCATTCTAATATTGTATCGTGATTGAGCTCTCCCCAACGGTATACCATAATGAAAGAAACTCGGTCACTTCTCGTCTAATGACCTTGTCATAAGCTTTTTACCCTCATAGGATATCATAATCACATTAGGATAAATTTGTTCTTCCAATATGATCCTATTCTGTCTCATGGTAACCATTAGATCTTCCTTCATGAAAAGCCAATTACTATCAAATAGTAATCAAGTCATTCATCACAAAGAGGAATGAACCATAGCCATGTTTACTTTTCATCAACCATGCAATGCCAATAAGAGGACATCATTTACCCATGTCTCAGGCTATTAATTCCACTATTGTGAATGACGCTACATACTGTCCAACACACCAGATTTTAGTTCCTTATCTATTCAAACTCATGCTTTTAGTTACATCAAATTATACAGGTCATGCATACACAGTCCATCATCCACTCAGGATTTAGGTATGCCACACTTTGAACGTCACAAGTGAGTGAATCCATAAATGAATTCATGATCTATTCTTTTTAGGTCTAGTCCGATGTATTGCCAGTCCAATCAGTCACATCTATGTCTCTATCTTTTAAGAGTTGTTCGCTTTGATGCCCAAGACAAGGCATCTCCCCTATTGGACTTGATAGATGACATATTAGTCTTTTAATCAGTTTGCTCATTCTCGATTAGACTATGACATGTTTAGGTTTGTCTACTAATACAAGTTGTCTTTTCGTATTACGATCTGACCATGTAATACCGCTTAGTATTAGTTTAAACATTAGACAACCAGTGAGTCAATATTTGCTTCTATTTTGCTTTCCATGCAAAAACCACTTGAGGACAATATACAAAGGGTATTAATGTAATCATGAATGATTTCATTAGCCAACCTGTTCAAAAATTAAAAGTGGACACAGATGAAAATACTTCACTTAGGGCACCAGATTCAACATATAAAAAGTCTACAATGGGCTATTACACTATTGTAGGAGGAAATTTAATCACTTTGAGAAGCAAAAAAACAGAGTGTTTTTGATCGATCAAGTGTAGAAGCTGAATATAAGGCTATGGCTTAAGTTGTCTATGAGCTTTTATACTTGTGAAAGATATCGAAAGAATAGAGGATGTTGGATGAGAATGGATCATCCTTGGACTATGACAACAGGGTGACCATCAGTGTGACCATCAGTGTAGCTCAAAATTTGGTGGTTCACGATAAGACCAAGCACATAGAAATCGATCGTCATTTTATCAAAGAGAAAGTGGTCATTAGTGTCATGAGCCTATTTGATTTAGCGTAAGGTAAACAACTGGAAAATGTTTTTACCAAAGGGCTTAGTGGCTTAGTTGTAAGACTTACCATAATCTACTCTGCAAGTTGCACATGCGATATATCTATGCACCAACTTGAGAGAGAATGTTGACTTATTGGAAGCTTTGACAACTACTAATTAGGGATGTTAGCATCAAATTTTTAGGGATTAACTTAATATTATTTCCTTTTATCATGATACCTTATGTATATAAACGTGCACATATTTTTAGAATTATCAATGAATTGAGTGAATGTTTATTCAATATTACATGGTGCTTTTCTCTAATTTTTAACAAAATTATTAGGATTTATTTATCTATAAATCCTCCATTATTTTTTATTTAATAATAAAGTTTCATATTATTATTCATCAAGAGTTATTTAAAGATATATAGAAAGCCTTTGTAGTATTTAAAAAATTGGCACCAATATTCTAAAATTTACTTTAATTTTGTATCAGCTTTAATCGATTCCTCAAAATTATGTCAAATTTATAGTATATTCTGTTGAGCTAAAAAACACGTTGTTATAAATCTCAATTATTTAATTAAAAAAATAAAATAATTTCTCCTACAAACGTGTACTTACTTCTATTTTAAGTTGTTACCATGTTCTGTATCCTTCGATGCAGTTATAAAAATTTGAAAGAGCCAATGAGAAAATCAATAATATGTAAAAATAAGATTAGAAGTATAGTTCATAATCAAAATTTGATCGAGCATTATCAAATTTTTAATAGAAATATCTATTTAAAAAATGTATACTGGATCCATATCAAAACGCTCAAAATTGACATTATTTGGTTATAATGTGTTTTCTCATTTCTGATTTTCACTGGATTATGTATTTGAACTTTGTTAAGAAATGGCTTAAAATTGGTAGTGGATTGTTGTTGTTGGTAGTGGGTTGTTGGTGGTAGTGGATTAGTGGATGGTTGTTGGTGTCCATTTTCAACCACAAATCTTTGCCAAAGTTTTGGACAATTATGTCCTTGAACTCTCTTATAAATAGAGAGGTTCATTAGCCATATTGATCATCCCAAACCAAGAGAGAGCAAAGCTTGTTCTTTGAAAGCTAGGATTTTAGCTTTCGGGTTTTCTATAGGGGTTGAGAGTTGTGAGGTTCTCGGGTTGTGTCTTGAGTGTAAAACACTTGTAATCTTCATCTTGTTATAGTGAAATTTCTTTTCGCCTCTGCCCGTGGACGTAGGCATTAAAGCCGAACCACGTAAATCCTTGTGTTCACTTTATTTTTCGTTCCGGTCAATTTACTTGTAGTCATATCGGAGTTCTCGAATCGATCCTTTCCGCAACAAATTGGTATCAGAGCGTAGTTGAAGGAGTGATAATATTTTCTGAATTGCCCTGTGACTGCAGCTTTGTCTGATCTTTCACATCAGGAAGAAAATATTATCATTCATTCAAAGGTTCCAAATTATGGCTACAAGTGTTTCATCGACTAAGTATGATGTCGAGAAATTTACCGGGAAAAATAGTTTCAGTTTATGGCGCATCAAGATGCGGGCAGTGCTGGTTCAACAAGGATTGCTAAAAGCATTGTCTGGTAAAGATAAATTACCAAGCACGCTTTCGGAAGAGCAAAAGGATGACATGCTAGAAAGAGCACATAGTGCTATTCTGCTATGTCTAGGAGATGAAGTGCTACGAGAAGTAGCGGATGAGAAAACCGCGTCCGGTTTGTGGCTCCGGTTAGAGAGCAAGTACATGACGAAGTCATTGACGAACCGGCTCTACCTCAAGCAAAGACTCTATGCCCTGAAGATGGAGGAAGGTACACCTGTTTCCCAGCACCTGGATAAATTCAATTCCATTATCATGGATTTGAATAATATCGATAACAAAATCGATGATGAGGACCAAGCAATAATTGTTTTGTGTTCTTTGCCTCCCTCGTATGAGAATTTTGTTGATACAATGATGTACGGTCGTGATGACCTGACTCTAGAGGAGGTGAAAAATGCCTTAAGTTCCAGTGAGTTGAGGAAGAAAATCACTGGTAAGGTGGTCGAAAACAATGAAGGCGAAGGCTTGGTTGCTCGAGGAAGATCCAAGGCAAAGGGTGGAAGTTCAAGTAAAAGCCATCCTAGATCGCAGTCCAAGAAGAGAATACAGTGCTACTACTGTAAGAAGTACGGGCACATGAAGGTAGATTGTCCGAAAAGGAAGGAGAAATCAGAATCACAGGAGCAACAAAATGATCGTGCGAATGTAGCTGATGCAGATTCTTCAAGTGATGCCGAGATCGTTCTTGCAGTATCCGACTCTTACGCTGGTGGGAGATGGATTCTTGATACGGGAGCTACATTTCATATAAGTACTTCGAAAGATGCATTCTCAACATACGAGAAGCATTCTGGTTCAGTACTAATGGGAAATGACCACGCATGTCAAGTCATGGGGATTGGCACAGTTCGTATAAAGATGTTTGACGGTATTGTTAGAACTCTAACTGATGTTCGGCACATTCCAGAAATGAAGAAAAATTTGATCTCTTTGAGTACGTTGGACAAGAAAGGCTTTCGGTACTCTGCTGAAGGTGGAGTTCTCAAGGTATTCTCGGGTGCTTTGACTGTGATACGTGGTAATTTGGAGCGGGGCCTTTACTTCCTCGATGGTTCCTCGGTTACAGGTGTTGCGGGAGTGTCATCATCAGATGATCTAGATTCTGACACCACGAAGTTATGGCATATGCGGCTCGGGCATATGAGCGAGAGAGGCTTATCGGTGCTAAGCAAACGAGGATTATTGTCTGGGCAGTGTACAGGAAAGTTGAATTTCTGTGAGCACTGCGTCTTCGGTAAGCAGACTCGGGTAAAGTTCAGCACTGGGATTCACAAGACAAAAGGCACAGTGGATTACTTCCATTCTGACCTTTGGGGGCCTTCTCCGACAATTTCTAAAGGTGGTTACAGATATCTGCTTACCTTTATCGATGATTACTCGAGAAAGGTTTGGGTGTATTTTCTGAAGAGCAAGTATGAGGTTCTCATCAACTTCAAGCAATTTAAAGCTTTGATCGAAAATCAAACAGGAAAGAAGATCAAGCGATTCCGGACGGATAATGGCTTGGAGTTTTGCTCAGGTGAATTCAATGAGTTCTGCAAAAATGAAGGAATAGTGAGACACCGCACTGTTCGTCGAACACCACAACAAAATGGAGTTGCAGAACGCATGAATAGAACTCTCTTGGAGCGAGCTCGTTGCATGCGATCAAATGCTGGGCTCGGTGAAGAATTTTGGGCTGAAGCTGTTAATACTGCTTGTTATTTGGTTAACAGATCTCCGTCAACAGCTATTGAGCTGAAGACTCCTGAGGAAGTATGGTCTGGTTCTCCTGCTGATTACTCTGGTTTAAGAGTGTTTGGCTGCCCTGCGTATGCTCATGTAAATGAGGGAAAACTCAAACCGAGGGCGAAGAAATGCATATTTCTTGGATACGGCCAAGGGGTGAAAGGATACAGGTTGTGGTGTCCTGATCCGGTTTCGTCCAAGTTCATCATCAGCAGAGATGTGACTTTTGATGAGTCATCCATGCTTCGATCCACCACAAATTCCCGGGAAAAGGAGGTGTCAGATAGAATGGGAGATCACGGTGTTGAGAAGCAGGTGGAGTGTCAGGTGGACGCTCCAATTCCTACGGAAGGTACTTCAGTCCAGGATGATCAAGTTGAGGTGCAAGATTCCGATGAAGATGAGTCACCTCAAGAAAAACCATATAGCATTGCCACTGGAAGAACGAAGAGACAAATCAAACCAAATCCGCGTTACGCTAATCTGGTGTCTTTCGCGCTCAGTGTGGCGGAGTCCATTGGTATAGAACCTTCCAGTTATAATGAGGCTGTCACGTGTGATGAGTCGGCACAGTGGGCAATTGCTATGAGTGAGGAGATAGAATCTCTTCACAAGAACCATACTTGGGAGTTGGTTAAGCCGCCAAGTAACCAGAAGATAGTTGGTTGCAAATGGGTCTTCAAGAAAAAGGAAGGCATCCTAGGGGTTGAAGCAACTAGATTCAAGGCACGATTGGTTGCTAAAGGCTTCACTCAGAAAGAGGGGATTGACTACAATGAAGTTTTCTCCCCAGTCGTAAAGCATTCTTCCATTCGTGTATTACTTGCCATGGTGGCCAAGTCTGATCTAGAACTTGAGCAGCTTGACGTAAAAACGGCGTTCTTGCATGGTGAGCTCGAGGAAACAATCTACATGCGTCAACCAGAGGGTTTTACAGTTCCTGGTAAAGAAGACCATGTCTGTCTATTAAAGAAGTCTTTATATGGATTGAAACAATCCCCAAGGCAGTGGTACAAGCGGTTTGATAGCTTCATGATTCAGCATGGTTACACAAGATGTGACTATGATGCTTGTGTCTATCATCGGAAGCTCTCAGATGGTTCGCACATTTATTTGTTGCTGTATGTTGATGACATGTTAATTGCTTCCAAAAACATGTCGGAAATCAACAAGTTAAAGTCGCAGTTGAGTGGTGAGTTCGAGATGAAGGATCTGGGTGCTGCCAAGAAAATTTTGGGCATGGATATTCACAGAGATCGCAAGGCGGGCAAGCTTCGTGTGTCGCAGAAGAACTACATTGAAAAGGTTCTTCAACGCTTCGGCATGGATAAAGCGAAAACTGTGAGTACTCCGTTGGCACCACATTTCAAACTCTCTGCAGAGTTGTCACCACAATCTGATGAAGAAAAGCAGCAAATGTCTCACATTCCATACTCGAGTGCAGTTGGAAGCGTGATGTATGCAATGGTTTGCACTCGTCCAGACATTTCACATGCAGTTAGTGTGGTCAGCAGATACATGAGTTGTCCTGGCAAGGAACACTGGCAGGCCGTGAAATGGATTCTCAGGTACTTGAGAGGTTCTGCAGATTTATGCTTGGTATATGATCAGAGTGACTGCACTAGCAGTGTCACGGGCTATGTGGACTCTGATTATGCTGGAGATCTGGACAAAAGAAGATCTCTGACGGGTTATGTTTTCACTTATTCTGGAGGAGCCATTAGTTGGAAAGCTGTGTTACAGTCTACCGTAGCCTTATCTACGACTGAGGCGGAATATATGGCGTTAGCAGAAGCAGTGAAAGAAGCATTGTGGATGAAAGGTCTAGTAAGCAGTTTGGGTTTACAACAGGATTTCACTGTTGTATTTTGCGATAGCCAGAGTGCCATACATCTGACTAAAAATCAGATGTTTCATGAACGGACCAAACACATTGATGTCAGATATCATTTTGTTCGGGAACATGTTACGCAAGGTGACATTGTTATCAGCAAGGTTGCTACCGAGAAGAATCCTGCAGATATGTTAACTAAGGTGATCCCTGCATATAAGTTCAAGCATTGCTTGGACTTGATAGGTATTCGGGATTGATTAGCGCCAGAGAGGCGTTTGGAAGAGGTGATCCAGTTCGAGGAATTCACTATGATGTTCAGCTTGGTAAATTTCAAGCCAAGGTGGAGATTTGTTAAGAAATGGCTTAAAATTGGTAGTGGATTGTTGTTGTTGGTAGTGGGTTGTTGGTGGTAGTGGATTAGTGGATGGTTGTTGGTGTCCATTTTCAACCACAAATCTTTGCCAAAGTTTTGGACAATTATGTCCTTGAACTCTCTTATAAATAGAGAGGTTCATTAGCCATATTGATCATCCCAAACCAAGAGAGAGCAAAGCTTGTTCTTTGAAAGCTAGGATTTTAGCTTTCGGGTTTTCTATAGGGGTTGAGAGTTGTGAGGTTCTCGGGTTGTGTCTTGAGTGTAAAACACTTGTAATCTTCATCTTGTTATAGTGAAATTTCTTTTCGCCTCTGCCCGTGGACGTAGGCATTAAAGCCGAACCACGTAAATCCTTGTGTTCACTTTATTTTTCGTTCCGGTCAATTTACTTGTAGTCATATCGGAGTTCTCGAATCGATCCTTTCCGCAACAAACTTTTTATGACAATAAATTCATTTTACCAAGAAAAAAAGAATAAGCAAAGAACCCTAAACTTCATCAATTAATTAATTATGAGCTTTTAATTTGTAAACAAGTCCCACCTATCTCATTTCTTTAATTGGTAGCATAAAGCATATTGTCGAAACCATCCTTTTGAAAACGGGGATCGACTTTGTTTGAAAGTGAAAATTTAAACGGGAGTCGCCACCAATCTTTTATCAGGTGTGATCGGATCACCTTTGTTTTAATAAATTAATTTTAGTTTACTAAAACAGGGCCTTTGGTCTACGAAACTTGAGAGAATGAGTTCGGGAGTCGGTTACGTGCGAGGAAGGATTAGCACCCTCGACATGCCCAAAAAATTGGTACCGAATTGATTAGTTATTGTCTTAATGTCGAAAATTAAAAAATCAAGAAGGGACTTGAAATATGATCTTTTCTATTAATACTGATTTTAAAATTCTTGAATTAGCTTAAATCGATTTGTTTAATGATTTCCTTATCTCGAGATGTCGGAGTATCACATCCCGTAAGTTAGGACACAATACCATGAATTCCCGAGCACAAGGTCGTCTTTTAATTTAAATTGGAAATCCGTGTATTTCAAAACTCAAAAGGATATTTAGCTATTTAAAACCAACGAGAGAACCGAAACCCCGTAAGTTAGGGCACAATTCTTCGATGTTCCAAAATGCGAAACATTGCCTTATTTATTGAAATTAATTAAAACATGAGAAAAAATATTCCTAAAGTGAGAAATTAAAAATAGATAAATGACGCAAAAAATGATATCATTAATGAAAAATATTAACATGGAATACTAGAATATTAGAATAACAATAACAATGATATTTACAAAAAAAAAAGAAAATAAAAGCAAATCATATACTAATAATAAAATAGGAAAAATGATATATTTGGTAATAATAAAATAATAATATGTACATAAAAATACATATATATATATGTGCATGTAATAAAAGTATGTAATAATAATAATAATATCTACAATAAAAGAAATTATTAGGAAACGTACATAAAAAATATATACATAAAAAAATTTTACAACAATAATATAAAATAATGATATGTACAAAATATATATATATGTACATAAAATATACACTAATGTAATAATAATTATAATAATACTAGCAATAGTAATAATTAGTAATAATAACATATACACAATATGGTATTTTAAAATATATATATTTATATATAATAATATTTAAGAATATATACATAAGATGATATAAAATACATACATGGAATAGTATAAGAAATATATAACTAATTGCATTAAAAAAATATATACATAATATATATAAAATACATATAATATATATACGTATTAGAAATGATAAAAATTATTAACACACTACATAAGTAAATAAAATATAATAATAATACTAAAATAATTAATTTAAATAGTAAAATAACTAAAAAATGATTAAATTGAACTAAAAACAAAATATTTGGGGCAAAATTGAAATAAAAATAAAAGGAAAGGACTATATTGAACACGCGCGGAAACAGTGGGGGGCCAAAACAGAAAATATTCCTTCCCTCAAAACATAACATAGCAAGAGGGACTAAATCGCAAAGCGCTACATACTTTAAGGCCAATTTTTGACAAAAAAATCATTTTGAAGAGAGAAAGAAAAAAAAGGGAAGGGAGAAAGAAGAGAGAAGGGAGGGGGGAAAAGGAAATCCGGCCAAGGGGGCCGGTCACCGGCCGATCGTCAGTCGCCGCCCGTCGCCAACCACCGTCGGCCACCGTGGGCGGTGGCCGAAAAAGGTAAATAAATTTTTTTAACAATATATGTATATATAAAGAAAGAAAGAAAAAACAACACAAAAAAAAAAGAAAGAAAAAAGATTCGAAAGAAGAGGAAAAAAGAAAAAAATGCAACCTTTTTATTGATGTTTCTTTTGTGTTCAAAATTTGAAGGGATTTTTGTGTTTGTCTCCTTCTTCAATCTTTGTAAAATCCCCCTCCTTTTTTACATGATTTTTGAATGGCTTTTTATAGCCATCTTTTACATGATTTTCTATTATTTCTTTTTCTATCTTGTAGGTGGTGGTGGTAGACAATGGATATCAAAAATGGGAGGAAAAATGGGGCAAGTGGGAAAGTGGCTAGGTGGCTAGGGTTTCTTAGTTTTTTTTTGGGTTAGGTTTTTCTTTTTCTTCTTTTTTTTTTGGTTAGGTTTTTTTTGGAGGGGCTTAATGGGCTTTTGAATTGGGTTTAATATTTGGGTTTTGTAATGGGTTTGGGTAGATGTAAATGGGTCATGGGTTAAGGGTTTTAGTGGGTTTAGAGGTTTGGTTGGGTTTTGATGAAATCGGGCCCGGGCAATTTGGGCTTCTACAGCTGCCCCTCTTTGCTCATTGTCGTGCAACAGGAATAGAGCAAAGACTTTCAAGGAAGACCAAATTTGCCCGGTCTTGACTTGCTTTAGAACTCTTCTTGTTTAGTTAGTCCCTTTTCAGTCCACCGCATCTTGTAGCTTTGGTTCACTCCACTGCATCTTATGATATACGCCTTGTAGCTTCAATCTATTCCAATGTAACTTCAAGGATATGAAATTTATGGCTTCGATCTACTTCACTGTAACTTCAAAACGGTGAGGTCTACAACTTCAATCTTCTCTTCTATCGCTTCAGTGAGATAAGGTTTGTGGTCTTTTCTTCTGCGACTTCAAAAAGGAAAGATCTGATGCCCTCGATCAACTCTACTGCAACTTTAAGGAGACAGAATCTGACGTCTTCGATCAACTTCAATCTTTATTCTCTACTCGGCATGTGATCCTCTTGCAATATGAGTTGATTTTTAAAACTTATCTTGAAAAGTAGATTTTGAAAATACCTCGACATGTGACTCGAGGCTCAACTCACCTCTCGCAGAAATTAAAAAGCTCAACTCACCTTTCGCAATATAAATTGAAAAAAAATACCACAGTGTGTGATCTGAAGCTCAACTCACCTCTCGCAATATGAGTTGATTTTTTTCTGAAAGACAGAAATTGAAAATACCTCAGCATGTGAACCAAGGCTCAACTCACCTCTCGCAATACAAGTTGATTTTTTTTTTTGAAAACAGAAATTGAAAATACCTCAACGTGTCCCAAGGCTCAACTCACCTCTCGCAATATGAGTTTGTTTTGAAAGACAAAAATTGAAAATACCTCAGCATGTCTTGAGGCTCAACTCATTTCTCGCAATATGAGTTGATTTTTTTGACAACAGAAATTGAAATTACCTCAGCATGTCCTGAGGCTCCACTCACCTCTCGCAATATGAGTTGATTTTTTTGAAAGGCAGAAATTGAAAAACGGAAATTGAAAATACCTCGGCGTGTGACCTAAGGCTCAACTCGCCTCTCGCAATACAAGTTGATTTTTTTGACAACAGAAATTGAAATTACCTCAGCGTGTCCTGAGGCTCAACTCACCTCTCGTAATATGAGTTGATTTTTTTAAAAATACCTCAGCGCGTCCTGAGGCTCAGCTCACCTCTCGCAATATGAGTTGAACATACAAAAAATTGACAATACCTCAGCGTGTCCCGAAGCTCAACTCACCTCTCACAATATGAATTGAATTTTGAAATAAAACATCAGAATACCAGAACATGTCATCTGGTGGAACTCATGTGTCGTTTCAGCTATCATCACATCTTCTTGCTCTACTAGAGTACCTGTATATGTCATGCATGATGTTGTCATGATATGCACATGTTTTTCGTAAATGATTTTATGCCTACATGATTATGCTATGTGTCTTAGGCATGTTTGTCGTATGCCCTTTTTTATCACAATTTTCGTGATGATCTGTATTCATTACTTCGGCTCTTGACTTTCTCTTTAGGCCCTGTACCCGTCCTCAAGTTTCACGAGTAATCAATGTTTCTCAAATATCACTCTTTTGCCCTTAGTTGAGCTTTGTCCTTGCGTTGAGGCTCTTGTGCTTATCAAATTCTTACCCGGGTAATGCTTAACATTTCTTTCGTTTAGAGTATGTCATTTCACTATTTATCATGTAAATGAATCACATAATGAGATGCATGAAAATGGTCAGGTAGGGACAAAAGGATACCTCACATTTATTCATTTCAGATGTAGCAAACAAAGAAAGTTAACCAATGATAGTAAAAGAGTGTCATAAAGAGAAAAGGGATTGCATTCAACGAATACAAATGCTCTAGATATTCAATGCATGAACTCTTCCACATTCCTCAATCAAGAATCTTTTCGAGCATGGCTTCTTGCGTAAAAGATTTCAAGCCTTCAGAAATGCTTCAAATACGGTAGTCTCACTATTTGACCCACCGTTCAAAACGCCTTGTTCTTTAAGCCCGGGTTTGCTTCATTAGAATGCCCTTTCGGGTTTTCATCCTAATCTTTTGTGTTTAATCAAGACGCTCTTTTCGGGTTTTCACCTTGATCACCCTTTTTTCTTTCTTTTTTTTATATGCTCTTTTTGGGTTTTCATCTTGGTTTCCTTTTTCAAGCATAATATTTATTTACAGCGTCTAAATTCACTGGACTCGGTAACTCTTTCCCATCCATCTCGGTGAGGATCAAAGCTCCGCCCGAAAATACCTTCTTTACGACGTATGGACCTTCCCAATTTGGCGCCCATTTTCCTCAGAAATCTTTTTGTATTAGGAGAATCTTCCTCAGCACGAGTTCTCCTTCGTGGAATTCTCTTGGTCGTACCTTCTTGTCATGGGCTGCGGTCATTCTCTTCTGGTACATCTGTCCATGGCAGACTGCCTGCAGACGTTTTTCTTCAATAAGGTTTAACTGGTCATATCGAGCTCGAACCCATTCTGCTTCTTCTAGTTTTGATTCCATTAAGACTCGTAGAGAGGGGATCTCAACTTCGATGGGTAGCACAGCTTCCATTCCATAGACCAAAGAGAAAGGAGTTGCTCCCGTAGATGTCCGCACAGATGTACGATATGCATACAAAGCAAATGGTAGCTTTACGTGCCAGTCTTTATATGTCTCGATCATTTTCCCAATAATCTTTTTAATATTCTTATTGGCTGCTTCAACAGCTCCGTTCATCTTTGGGCGATAGGGTGAGGAGTTATGATGTTTTATTTGGAATTGCTCACACACTTCTTTCATCATCTTGTTGTTCAGATTCAAGGTGTTATCTGAAATGATTCTCTCAGGCAAACCACATCGACAAATGATTTCCTTTTTTAAAAATCTGCAAACTGCAGTCTTTGTCACATTGGCAAACGAAGCAGCTTTTATCCATTTTGTGAAGTAATCAATAACCACAAAAGTGAACCGGTGTCCATTAGAAGCTTTTGGGGAAATTGGCCCTATAACATCCATGCCCCACATAGAAAAAGGCCACGGAGAAGTCATGACGTGAAGAGGCAAAGGGGCTACATGAATTTTATCACCATAAATTTGACATTTGTGGCATTTTCGTGCAAAATTAATATAGTCACTTTCCATCATCAGCCAGTAATATCCGACTCTCATAATCTTCCTGGCCATAGTGAAACCATTGGCATGTGTCCTGCAAATTCCCTCATGGACGTCTTCAAGTATTTTTCTAGCCTCAACAGCATCTACACATCTCAAGAGCACCTGATCTTTTCCTCTTTTGTACAGGATGTCCCCATCAAGAACAAATCCCGCTGCCATTCTTCTGATTGTTCTTTTGTCGTTCTCGTTTGCTTGTTCAAGATACTTTTGATTCTTGATATATTCTAAGATATCATGGAACCATGGCCGTCCGTCTGGCTCCTTTTCAATGCTGAAACAATGGGCAGGGACTTCGTATATGCTCATTTGAAGAGGCATTATTTCAGTTTCTCTGCTCGCTTTGAACATTGAAGCCAACGTGGCCAGGGCATCAACTAACTGGTTTTCTTCTCGTGGGAAGTAATTAAAAGTTATTTCTTCGAATTCTTTAATCAATTTGCCACTAGGTCACTGTATTTAACCAGTTTCGAGTCTCTCACTTCCCAATCTCCACGGATTTGGTAAATCACCAAGGCTGAGTCTCCGTATACTTCTAAAGTTTTGACGTTTCGTTCAATAGCTGCACGAAGTCCCATGATACATGCCTCATATTCCGCTATGTTATTAGTACAGAAGAAGTTCAACCTGGCAGTGAGTGGGTAATGGTTCCCTTTTGGTGATACTAAGACTGCTCCAACCCCATGCCCCAATGCGTTTGATGCACCATCAAAGCTCATCTTCCATGACTTCTCTTTTGGTGACTCGCATTCTTTTTCTGTAATGCACATCAAATCTTCATCTTGGAATTCAAATCTCAATGGCTCATATTCATCCATTGTTCGGGTCGCCAAAAAGTCAACTATTGCGTTCCTTTTATAGACTTTTGACTCACATAGACAATGTCGTACTCTGATAGTAAGATCTGCCACCGTGCCATTCTTCCTGAGAGTGCAGGTGATTCCATCATGTACTTTATTGGATCTAGCTTTGAAATTAACCATGTCGTGTGATACAACATGTATTGCCTGAGTCTCCGAGCTACCCAAACCAGAGCGCAACAATATTTTTCAATGGATGAATACTTTGCCTTATATTCAGTGAACTTTTTACTGAGGTAGTAGATCGCCTTTTCTTTCTTTCCTAACTCGTCATGTTGCCCCAGTACGCAACCCATTGAATTTTCGAACACTGTCAGATACAAAATTAATGGTCTTCCCGGAGTTGGCGGTACTAGTACTGGAGGACTAGACAAATACTGTTTTATCTTGCTAAAAGCCACTTGGCACTCCTCGTTCCATTCTCCGGGATTATGTTTTCGAAGGAGTCGAAAGATTGGGTTGCATTGGTCAGTAAGTTGAGCGATAAATCGGGCGATGTAGTTTAATCTCCCTAAAAATCCTCTGACTTCCTTTTGCGTACGCGGAGGTGGTAACTTTTGAATGGCTTTTATTTTATCTGGATCAACTTCAATACCTCTCTCGTTGACAATGAAACCAAGCAATTTTCCTGAGGTAGCCCCAAACGTACATTTGGCCGGATTGAGCTTTAGCTGGAACTTTCTCAGTCTGTCGAACAACTTCTTCAGGTTCACTACATGCTCTTCTTCCCCTCGGGATTTAGCAATCATATCGTCGACATAGAACTTTATTTCTTTATGCATCATATCATGGAATAACGTCACCATAGCCCTCTGATATGTTGCCCCTGCATTCTTTAACCCAAAAGGGATCACCTTGTAGCAGAATGTTCCCCACATCGTTATAAAGGTAGTTTTCTCCATATCTTCCGGGGTCATTTTGATCTGATTGTACCCCGAGAATCCATCTATGAAGGAAAACAATGAATGTTTTGTCGTGTTATCCACTAACGTATCAATGTGTGGTAAGGGAAAATTATCTTTAGGACTTGCTCGATTCAGGTCACGATAATCCACGTACATTCGTACTTTGCCGTCTTTCTTTGGTACCGAGACTATGTTAGCCACCCATTCTGGATATTTGGAGGCTTGTAGGAAGCCAGCATCAAATTGCTTCTTGACTTCCCCTTTTATCTTCAACAACATCTCAGGCCTCATCCGTCTTAGCTTTTGTTGAATAGGCTTGCATTCTGGCTTCAATGGGAGCTTATGGACCGCTACATCTTCATCCAATCCTGGCATGTCCTGATATGACCATGCGAATACATCTTTGTATTCGCGGAGCAAAGTAATCAAATTATGCCTGGTGCCCCCTGAAATAGAAGTCTCAATCTTCACTTCTTACCTCCTTTCTTCAGTTCCCAGATTTATTGTTTCAACAGATTCTTGATGAGGCAAAATCTGTTTATCCTCTTGTTCCACCATTCTTAGCAAATCAGGAGACGAGACATAGTCTTCAGCGTTTTCTTCGGCTTCGAATTCTCCTAAACAAACAGCCTTCTCAAAATCGATTTCAGGACTCGTAACGGGTTTGTTCATGCTGTTGACATCTGAGCATGTGAAAGTTGAATGGAAAAGGGAACTATAGAGGGGCATCCAAGTATTGAAACCAACAAACGAAATGTTATGGCATGGGATGAGGCAAATGTAAGGATTGGCTATGACATGAGAAAATGATTATGAAATTAGTGATAATGTGAAAGATTATGACGAAATGCCTCTTCATTGATATTCATTTGAATGATAAAGAGCGAATGCAGGCTCTTACAAAAGAATTCTATTATATCTGAGGACATAACAGAATGTTAACGTTTGAGCATTACTCTGAAGACTTATAAACTACAAGAAGATCCTCGGCAGTCCAATTGTTCAACTTGAAACCCAGGGGACAAGGGCGTATCCTTGAGACGTCTTTACTTGCGTTAGCTTCTTTGTCAATGACATTTATACTGACATTCTGAAGATCCCTTTCAATTAATAATAGCGTGCTTTGTATATTATCCTGTCTGGGGTATATCATTCCTGCAGATGTAAATGTTTTTGACAAAGGAGGGTACGTTATGGGCTCCCATTCTATTTCTCGGCCCAAAGTTCTCGCGATCCTTCACTCCTGATCCTTCTTCCACTGTTTTCTTTTTTGACGCATGTCCGGCTGGAACCCCAAACCGTATCGGGCCTTGTGGTGTACTGGCTTTAAGGCCCTGACTATTCCTTGCAGGTACCTTTTCAAACCTTTCCTTGCTCGGGCTCCCTTTCCTACAGTCAACTTGACACCCATCTTGGTATTTCTCGACAGTTTTGGCTCGGGAATTTTGTTTCCCTCAGCGACAAATGTGGCATTGACAAATTCAAGAGATCGGAAGGAACATTCCATAGCATCTTTACTCACTTCAATATATAGTGCGTCGGCAGAAATAGATGCTACTATGTCTTCTTCTCCCTCGACAGTGACCAAACAGCCATCCATGATGAATTTCACCTTTTGATGAAGGGATGATGGGACCACTCCAGCAGAATGAATCCAAGGTCTTCCCAAGAGACAATTGTATGATGGTGTAATGTCCATGACTTGAAACTCAACATCGTATATGTAGGGACCCACTTCTAAAGGGATCTCAATTTTTCCCATAACTTCTCGTCTTGTTCCATCGAATGCCCTTACTGTAGAATGGCAGGCCTTAGATAGGACAAATCCATCGGAATCCTGGAAAGTGTGGCTAAAGGCATGAAATTGAGTGCCGATCCATTATCGATGAGCACATTCGGTATTATATAGCCCTTACAATGGGTTGTGATATGCAATGCTTTCACTGAGCCTCTACCATTGGGCGATATTTCATCATCATTAAAAGAAATGAAATTATCCGCATTCAAGTTGTTCACCCACCTATCCAGTTTTTCAACGGATACATTGTTTGCCACATAAGCTTGATTTAACACTTTCAGCAGAGCGTTCCGGTGTGGTTCTGAATTCAACAGCAAAGATAATACCGAGATTCGCGCTGGCTGCTTACTCAATTGTTTTACCACGTTGTACTCACTGTGCTTGATAAATTTTAAAAATTCCTGTGCTTCTTCCTCGTCCACAGGCTTTTTAGCTTCTTGTTCAGGCACAGTTTCATACTCATCTTCAGTCACATGCATCGGTGCTTTTCCTTTCTGTTTCAAGTCACTGTTCTTCTTTATTGATTTGACCTCTTTTGAATAACATCTTCCACTACGAGTGAAATGACCTACCTCCCCAACACTTTCAGTCATGGCTTTGGGTTTTTCATCTTCAAGTGTGACGATATTGACGTCGTATTTCCATGGTACGGCTTTGTCGTCCTTGTACGAGAAAGGAGACAGTACTTCGATTATCATTTTTGATTTCACCGGCTCCTTCGTCGCGTCATAATAAATTACCAACGGTCGATCCGCGCTATAAGGGGGACCTGATGACTGGCTATCAGAGGCACATATTTCTCTTTCGTTGGCCTCTTCTCTCTTATTAAGGACATTAATCTCTTTATTATCCATCCGATCTTGAAGTAACCTTTTAAATTCCTCACACGATTGAATGTCGTGCCCTACAATTCCATAGAAATCACAAAAAACCTGACCTTCTTCTCTGAGATTATCGTCGGGGCGACAGAGCAATCTCTTTTTAACCAGTGCTTCCTAGATTTTCTGCAGAGGCGTCCTTATTTCTGAAACACATCTTCTGACTTGCCATTCATCTTATTTTTCCACTGTGTTCACATTCCCTTCAGTATGGTTAGGGAACGGGTTCTCAGTTGCATTACTGGCACTATCGAATCGTAGGATACCCGCATCAATTAGTCATTGAACTCTCATTTTAAAGGCTAGGCAATTTTCCGTGGAATGTCCCTGGTTTCCCGTATGGTATGCACAACTAGCGTTTGAGTCGTACCATTTCGGGTATGGGGGCCTCAATGGTGCCATATAATGCGGGGATATCAATTGCTTCTCCAAAAGCTTTGGGTACAGTTCCCCATATGACACAGGAATAGGGGTAAATTGTGGTCTCTCGAAATTGGGTTTTGCTGGCCTCTGCTCCTTTTTGGGTTGACCTTGGGCGGGTATTGTATTTTGTGGGAATATGGCGGTTGGTCTCGGGTTACTTGTGGCGTAAACGGGGTAAGAAGAGTAAGGAGGCAGTGTTTGGTAGTAAGTGGTTTGAGGAGGGTAATAGAAATTCGGAGGTGGATAATTTCGAGGTCGGGGTTGGTTTGGATATGGGTTAGGGGCATAACAGCTTCCCATTCCCACCATGTGGGTTTCTGGTTCTTTCTTCTTCATGGGCGCTGCCCTTCTTGAACTTTCTTGACCTTCCATTCTACCGCTCTTGACGGTATTCTCTATAAGTTCACCGGATATTACAATATCCGCAAAGTCTTTCGTGGCACTTCCCACTAGTTTGTCATAAAACATTGCTTTCAAAGTGTTGATGAAAAGAACGGTTATCTCCGTTTTTGTTAGTGGGGGTTCTACTTGGGCTGAGACATCTCTCCATCTCTGCGCATACTGTCTAAAAGTTTCTGACGGCTTTTTCTCCATCATTTGCAAAGTCATCCAGTCTGGTACCATATCCGATACATGCTTGTATTGCTCACAGAATGCTGATTCCAAGTCCTTCCAAGATCGGATCCTTTCCCTACTAAGCTGGTTGTACCACCGAAGAGTCGATCCCACTAGACTATCCTTAAAACAATGTATGAGTAGCTGGTCTTCATTCACGTAACCAGTCATTTTTCGGCAAAACATGACAAGATGTGCCTTTGGACATCTCGCGCTATTGTATTTTTCGAAATCAGGTACCTTGAACTTCGGAGGCAGAACTAGATCGGGCACCAAACTGAGCTCTTTGGCACTTAGTGCAGAGAAGGCTTCAGTACCCTCTATTGCTTTGAGTCTTTCCTCTAACCTCCTATACTTCTCTTGAGCCTCATGATCGTCCGTTCTCAACCTGGCTATTTCCACTGGATCGTCCAAATCTGGAACAATTGGATTGGCAGGATTAGCCCCAGAATTTGATAAAAATATTCTTTGCCCTAAATGAGTATGTGGCACCGGCCGTTGCTCTGGGTCTGTGGGTTCTCCTTGGGTGTACCCTCTTTGTGCTGCACGGGCGTGTGGTGGAGTGAATCTAGGGGGATAGAGCGGGTCTTGATTGTGATTAACTCTTGATCGAGATTCCCCAATGTTAGGGCTCTGCATGGGTCCTTTTCCTTTAACTAAAGCTGACATCATCTCCATCATCTTGGCCATTTGATCCTTCTGTTCGAGCGATTCTTCTCGTGATCTCACCATTAAGTCTCTCGTCTCTTGCTGTGACTTAGCCAACTGCTCTTGTAATTCCTTTTGGATTCTTTCCATTCTTTCCATCCTTTCATTGAATTCAGCCTCCATTGTTCTAGTTTGTCGACGCGTTCTATACGAGTGGCGTGGTTCCAGATTTGAAGTATTACAACTTCAAATTGTATGTTTTAACCTTAGCAAATAATTATGGGACATGTACATGCAATGAATGAATGCAAAAAGAGGCGTTGATTCCAATTCAATTTCATTAGAAGAACTTTACTAGAAAACAAATTCCCTTACATGAAAATAAATTACATATGCGGTCTTGCCCTTCATAGTCCAAGTAAACGCTGATCTTTTCTTCATGGTCGAATCTTGTAAATTCTCCAAAATATGCCTTTGCTAGCTCATTGCTGCTTAATCTGAGCCTCGATCTCTTGCTCACTTATCTCCATGATACTCATTAAAAAGTACCAGCTCTCGGATAATCTTCATCGGTAATTAAATCCAGTCATGTATTCCTTCGTGGACTTCTATCTTTCTCTCGTCATGCACTTGGATAACCTTTGTTGGCTTGAATCTCCGGTAATTACATCATGTATTCCTCCGTGGACATCAGCTTTCTCTCATTGTGTTTATTTGGACTATATTTAGACGACCGCACTATAATTCACTTTATCAAAAAATTCGTTTTCTTATGACAAACTATTCTATTTAGGAATCGAATTTTGAATCAACACATTCTTTTCTTTGATGTAATGTAATGCAAAAAAAAAAAGGAAGGCATTGATTCTAAATTTAATTTCATTAGAACAACTTTTCTAGAAAGCAAATTCCTTTACATAAAACAGACTACATATACGGCTTTTCTCTCATATTCCAAGTAAAGACACCTATCTTCCTCTTCATATCCGGATCTTATGGTCGAGTCTGACGAATTCTCTAAGAGATGTCTATATTAACTCCTTTTTTGCTTGATCCAGGCTGTGACTCGTTGCTCACTTATTACTGTGATACTTGTCAGCTCCTTTAAGAAGGTCAAGACGTGACGGCTCTCGAATAGTCTTTGTCAGTTTTTGTCTTCAGGCAATGAAGCAAAGTCTTGTATTTCTTCACGGGCTATCAGTCTTCTTTCATGTGTTCACTTGGACCATATTTAGACAACCGTATTATAATCTACTTTATCAAGAAATTCATTTTCTTATGACAAAATGCTCTATTTAGCAATCAAATATGAATCAATACCTCCTTTCTATAATGATGTAATGCAATGCATTTATATAAAAAAACAAAAACAAAACACGTTAGCACAGGAGAAATAAATCAAATAAAGCACCTAGTCGGGTGATTGCTAGGAGTTCGGAGTGGCTTTACCTAGGGTGAGCTCCTAGGTCTCTCTATATGCTGCTTAGTTCTAAAGCAGGGGTACCCAAACTGGCAGATTCCTCGATCCTCACCAATTATAGGTTCATACAGACCGAGTTCGATTCAGGGGAATACATTTCCCTACGGCTATACGGAGGTGAAAACCTCATGAAGACGCAGGTACGGATGTATCCCGAAAGCGATCCACTATCCTATACGGAGGTGAAGACCTCACGAAGGAGTAGTTTTTCACTTCCACTTAAGAGGGTGAAATTGACCAATAATGCGATGCGATATGCAAAGATACCTCAAAGAATTAGACCACTTAAAGCAAGCATATTATGAAGAGAGTCGTGAAAATAACAGACAACGTGCAATGCAGTAAATTTAAAATTGATTTTCGATTTTTGACAAAAGACAAAAAATAATCAATTTAAGGCTCGACTCTCGAGGTCCCCAGTAGAGTCGCCAAGCTGTCGAAACCATTCTTTTGAAAACGGGGATCGACTTTGTTTGAAAGTGAAAATTTAAACGGGAGTCGCAACCAATCTTTTATCAAGTGTGATCGGATCACCTTTGTTTTAATAAATCAATTTTAGTTTACTAAAACAGGGCCTTTGGTCTACGAAACTTGAGAGAATGAGTTCGGGAGTCGGTTACGTGCGAGGAAGGATTAGCACCCTCGACACGCCCAAAAAATTGGCACTGAATTGATTAGTTATTGTCTTAATGTCGAAAATTAAAAAATCGGGAAGGGACTTGAAATACGATCTTTTCTATTAATACTGATTTTAAAATTCTTGAATTAGCTTAAATCGATTTGTTTAATGATTTCCTTATCTTGAGATGTCAGAGTATCACATCCCGTAAGTTAGAACACAATACCATGAATTCTCGAGCACAAGGTCGTCTTTTAATTTAAATTGGAAATCCATGTATTTCAAAACTCAAAAGGATATTTAGCTATTTAAAACCAACGAGAGAGCCGAAACCCCGTAAGTTAGGGCACAATTCTTCGATGTTCCAAAATGCGAAACATTGCCTTATTTATTGAAATTAATTAAAACATGAGAAAAAATATTCCTAAAGTGAGAAATTAAAAATAGATAAATGACGCAAAAAATGATATCATTAATGAAAAATATTAACATGGAATACTAGAATATTAGAATAACAATAACAATGATATTTACAAAAAAAAAAAGAAAATAAAAAGAAATCATATACTAATAATAAAATAGGAAAAATGATATATTTGGTAATAATAATATAAAATAATAATATGTACATAAAAATACATATATATATGTGTGCATATAATAAAAGTATGTAATAATAATAATAATATCTACAATAAAAGAAATTATTAGGAAACGTACATAAAAAAATATATACATAAAAAAAATTTACAACAATAATATAAAATAATGATATGTACAAAATATATATATGTACATAAAATATACACTAATGTAATAATAATTATAATAATACTAGCAATAGTAATAATTAGTAATAATAATATATACACAATATGGTATTTTAAAATATATATATTTATATATAATAATATTTAAGAATATATACATAAGATGATATAAAATACATACATGGAATAGTATAAGAAATATATAACTAATTGCATTAAAATATATATATACATAATATATATAAAATACATATAATATATATACGTATTAGAAATGATAAAAATTATTAACACACTACATAAGTAAATAAAATATAATAATAATACTAAAATAATTAATTTAAATAGTAAAATAACTAAAAAATGATTAAATTGAACTAAAAACAAAATATTTGGGGCAAAATTGAAATAAAAATAAAAGGAAAGGACTATATTGAACACGCGCGGAAACAGTGGGGGCCAAAATAGAAAATATTCCTTCCCTCAAAACATAACATAGCAAGAGGGACTAAATCACAAAGCGCTACATACTTTAAGGCCAATTTTTGACAAAAAAATCATTTTGAAGAGAGAAAGAAAAAAAAAGGAAGGGAGAAAGAAGAGAGAAGGGAGGGGGGAAAAGGAAATTCGGCCAAGGGGGGCCGGTCACCGGCCGATCGTCGGTCGCCGCCCGTCGCCGGCCACCGCCACGGTGGCCGGAAAAGGTAAATAATTTTTTTAACAATATATGTATATATAAAGAAAGAAAAAAATAACACAAAAAAAAGAAAGAAAAAATATTCGAAAGAAGAGGAAAAAAGAAAAAATGCAACCTTTTTATTGATGTTTCTTTTGTGTTCAAAATTTGAAGGGATTTTTGTGTTTGTCTCCTTCTTCAATCTTTGTAAAATCCCCCTCCTTTTTTACATGATTTTTGAATGGCTTTTTATAGCCATCTTTTACATGATTTTCTATTATTTCTTTTTCTATCTTGTAGGTGGTGGTGGTAGACAATGAATATCAAAAATGGGAGGAAAAATGGGGCAAGTGGGAAAGTGGCTAGGTGGCTAGGGTTTCTTAGTTTTTTTTTTGGGTTAGGTTTTTCTTTTTTCTTCTTTTTTTTTTTGGTTAGGTTTTTTTTGGGGGGGCTTAATGGCCTTTTGAATTGGGTTTAATATTTGGGTTTTGTAATGGGTTTGGATAGATGTAGATGGGTCATGGGTTAAGGGTTTTAGTGAGTTTAGAGGTTTGGTTAGGTTTTGATGAAATCGGGCCCGGGTAATTTGGGCTTCTACACATATATCTGTTTATGCATATCTTATTGGTTTATTCAATCATTTTCTATATTCCGTAACTAAAAAACTATTATCGATTGTCATATTTTTTTAGATAATTGAGGATAAAGTAAGATGGTTAGAAATTTAACTAAAATTCTTACGACACAAATGTTATTGTCACCAGGTAAGAGGTTGTTAGTTATACACGCATATTATATGTGAAAAATTAATATTAATATACAAAAAGGCTTAACTGAATAAACAATCCTCAAATTATACATTTTTAAGTTAGGTATTTAAATATTAATTTTAAATTGTTTTCAATATTTTTTGTTTGGTCTAATTTTGAATTCCATCCCTTTATTTTATGAAATTTGAGAAATTAGTTCCTTTATTTTAATATGTTAAAATCTAATCCTTTTATTTTTTCCAAAAATTAAAAAGTTAGTTGAATTATTGATTAGTTCAATTATTGATAAATATATGACCTTAAACAATTTATTATTCCTTGTTCGTTATATATAAATTATTGAATTATTGTTTTCTATTAATTATGTGCATATAAATGGTTGAGTTATCGATTTCCAATTTTAACAGAAAAATTTAAAAATATTACTTAATTAGATTAATTTCTCAACCACGAAACAAAATTTTGTCAAAGTAAAATAAAGAAACTAATTTGAAATTCAAAATTAAATATATATATTGTTAAAAAAATGGAACCATAAGTCTTTGAAGTTAAATATCCAAGCAATTAAATTTGTTGCGTTCCAACAAGATTCCGCCATCCTCTATATTCCATAGGTTTAGGATGGTTTTCCAAATGGGAATTATAGGGAGCAAATTCCTTTCGAACTCCCTATATTCCTACCTCTATATTCTATATGATGATTATGTTTTCTATTCATGTCTATACGAGAGCCAATTATAATGTTACGTTTATAGATGATTTTAGTTATAGGCTTATAGCTTTGTTATATTTAATGCATTGTTTGTATGGATTCCATTGATATATAAATCTAAACTCTTAATAATATATTTATTCATTCTATTAAATTATTAAAAATGGAACATTTATAATGAGTGTTTGGAATTACCTACAACAATTAATGATTATTTTGCTAGATCAACATGGCTGATGATGAAAGCCCATTAGTGTTAAGATATATGCTCACTTATTAGATTTAATGTGTTATCTATGTTGTAGGCCAATTTTAACCCATTTACATCAAAACTTAATTTAACCTTATTTAACCTATCAAAATTAAACCCAAAACCCAAAATCTTAACTACCCAAAACCCAATTTATATCAAAACTCCAATGACCCAAACCCTAAGCCCAAATCAAAATAAAAAAAACCCTAGCCCACAACCTAAACTTTTCTCAACTAAATCCTAGCCTTTGCCACCACCAACTCCACTAGCCACACTTGCTCCACCACCTACTCCATTAGCCACACTTGCTCCAGCACCACTTGTACCTACAAATGAAGACATAAACAATAAAAAATATTTGGTAAATGGCTATATAAGCCTTCTCATATTTTGTATTTAGGGGAGGAAGAAGTTTTGGGGGAGAAAGTTATTGTAAAGGATTTTTGAGAGGTTTTTTGAGAGTAATTAAGGAGAAGAGTTATTGTAAATGCTAGTTTTTGGAGAGGCTAGTTTTTTTTTTTTGGAGATTAATCAAATATCAAAGCAAAAGAGGTTTCTTGGTCTATTCTCGTTTTAAGTTCTTTGTTTGCTTATTGTTTTCCTTTCAGTTTTATTTTGTTTCTTTTATACGAAAGTAAAAATAAAAGGAGGAAGCTTTCCTATTTTTACCGAAAAAGTTTTTTTTGAGGTCCGGCTGCCGTGTACGATGGCACCGACGGTGGCCGGCGACAGTCCAGTGACCAGACGGTGACCGGCTTTGTGGCCAGAAATCACCCACTCTCTCCCTCTCTTTTTTTTGTTATTATTATATTTTTTAATATTATATTATATATATATTCTTTTAATATATTAGGTATATTCTAAATTCTATATTACGTATATATATTATACTATTTTATGTAAATATCTTTAATACTATATTATTTATATATTTTTTTTTCTACATGTTATCTTATGTATATATTTTAATTATATTATGTATGTATTTTTTACACTATATTATGTACATATTTTTTTTATATCTATTTCATACATATGTATATATTATATATATATATATTAACATTACTAGTTATATTTTCACTATTTTATGTATATACTTCAAACACTATATATAGTATATTTCTAACACTATTACTATTTATAAATATATATATATTTTACGTACATACTCTTAATATCTTTATTATGTATATATTCGTTGTTTTATTTCACATTGGATACTATTATTACGTTTAATATATCGCATGCATTGTTATTGTTTTAATATTGTTGTCATATTTATTATTTGTTTCAATGTATTTCTAACTCGTTTATTTTTGTCTCCCGCCTATTTTATATCATTCTGTTGTTCATTACTTTAAAGATTTTTATTCATGTTTTTACTAATTTCAATAAATAAGGCAATGTTTCGCATTTTGGAACATCGAAGAATTGTGCCCTAACTTACGGGGTTTCGGTTCTCTTGTTGGTTCTAAATAGCTAAATATCATTTTGAGTTTTGAAATGCACGGATTTCCAATTTAAATTAAAAGACGACCTTGTGCTCGGGAATTCATGGTATTGTCTCCTAACTTACGGGATGTGATACTCCGATATCTCGAGATAAAGAAATCTTTAAACAAATCGATTTAAACTAATTCAAGAATTTTAAAATCAGTATTAATAAAAAAGATCGTATTTCAAGTCCCTTCCCGATTTTTAATTTTCGACATTAAGACACTAACTAATCAATTCGGTACCAAATTTTTGGGCGTGTCGAGGGTGCTAATCCTTCCTCGCACGTAACCGACTCCCGAACTCATTCTCTCAAGTTTCGTAGACCAAAGGCCTTGTTTTAGTAAACTAAAATTGATTTATTAAAACAAAGGTGATCTGATCACACCTGATAAAAGATTGGTGGCAACTCCCGTTTTAATTTTCACTTTCAAACACAGTCGATCCCCATTTTCAAAAGAATGGTTTCGACAGCTTGGCGACTCCGCTGGGGAATTCGAGAGTCGAGCCTTAAATTGATTATTTTTTTGTCTTTTGTCAAAAATCGAAAATCGATTTTAAATTTACTGCATTGCATGTTGTCTGTTATTTTCGCGACTCTCTTCATAATATGCTTGCTTTAAGTGGTTTAATTCTTTGAGGTATCTTTGCATATCGCATCGCATTATTGGTCGATTTCACCCTCTTAAGTGGAAGTGAAAAACTACTCCTTCGTGAGGTCTTCACCTTCGTATAGGATAGTGGATCGCTTTCGGGATACATCCGTACCTGCGTCTTCGTGGGGTTTTCACCTCTGTATAGCCGTAGGGAAGTGTATTCCCCTGAATCGAACTCGGTCTGTATGAATCTATAATGGGTGAGGATTGAGGAATCTGCAGGTTCAGGTACCTTTACTTTAGAACCAAACTACATGTAATGAGCCCTAGGAGCCTACCCTAGGTAGAACCACACCAAACCCTAGTGGTTACCTGATTAGGTGCTTATTTACTCACTATTTACTTTGAATTCTATTCTTTGTATATAATACTAACTTGTTGTATTTTGATCACTTTTTGCATGACATTTCATCATAAAAGGGTGTTGATTTACGTTCGGTTACTAATTACAAGAGTTTAGCATGGAAAAAGGATTTCTTGATAGAATGGAGGATAATGCGGCCGTCCGAGTGTGGTCTGAGAGAACGCAATAGGAGAAAGGAGATAGTTTGACCGAGGGATATGAATCGGAGTTGTGGGATTTCACTCGCATCAGTGTGACTTAGAACGACCTGCAAGAGTTAAGGGATATATGGAATAGTTGGAACAGCGAAGTCAAACAACTCTTTTACTGTAACTACGGCGACCTACCCTATTTGCTCGATGTAAAGGTGGACAAGTACTTGTTCCGGGCCCTCGTGCAATTTTGGAACCCCGCTTACAGTTGCTTCACTTTCGGAGAAGTTGATTTAGTACCTACGGTCGAGGAATACATGGCGTTACTTAATTGCCCGAAGATTCAGGCTGATAGGGCCTATTCAAGACCTGTTAATGTCCCTTCCTTTTTAAAGAAATTGATGAATATCACGGGGATGAGCGAGTAATGGGTTGCGACCAGCATCAAGCAAAAAGGGGATAGTAAATGTATTCCTTGGTGGAATTTGAGGGATTTTATTCTTGCGCACCCAGATTCGAAGAAAAGGGTTGATGTTTTTGCCTTAAGTCTCTACGGTTTGATCGTCTTTCCTAAAACACTTGGACACATAGATGAAGCCGTCTCAGATTTATTCGATCGACTTGATAAAGATACCATACTCGTCCCGACAATCCTAGCAGAAACTTTCCGATCCTTGAATACATGCCGGAGAGCGGGCGAGGGAAGATTTATTGGTTGCGCACAGCTTCTTTTGGCTTGGTTCCACAGTCATTTTTGGAAGGTAGAGAAGGTCTCCTATCGGGTATTCTCTAAGGATTATTCCCCATTAAGAGAGGTGGATAACTATTCTCCAAAATTTACGGACCGAAGACGTTGATTGGAGGGCTTCGTGGTTGATTCTTGACGAGATCTTATATAGGTGCGGTGATTTTGACTGGGTCCCTCTGGCTAGAATATGGGGAGCCATTGGATACGCTCCACTGATGGTGTTAAGGCAGTATCGATCAAGGCAGTTTATACCGGTGACACAAGGGTTGGTACAATGTGAGTTCCCCTATAAAGACAACAATTATAAAAAGAGGGTTCGCGAGATATCAGATGCATGGAATCAAACTCGAAGAATGAAAGGATTCACTGCAGGCCCGATGACGACCCCCGAGTATGAATGGTGGTGGCGTATGAGAGTCAACGACCACATCCCTAGCTAGAATCAAGGGAACACACAACCGATAGAGGAGCATTTACGGGTCATCCCATCCGAGTTAAGATCATTAAGCAAGATTTTGAGAAAAGAAACTCGGAGTTGGGGAAGAAGATAGAGTAGCTAGAAGAAGATAAAATGAAGTTGGGGCTAGACGTCGATATCCACAAGCTAGAGGCTGAGAAGTTAAGGAAATAAAAGAAAAAGGCCGAGGAAGATTTAGATAGTTTGAAAACCGATTACAAGAAGCTTCGTATAACAATAAAAACTGTCGGATTAGGTAAAACGTCGAAACAATGGCGTCAAGAGATTAAAGAGGAAAAGACTAGAGCTGACTATTGGGAGAAAAGATTTCAAGATGGCCGAGTACGAGAGGACACTCTGAAGAAGATTTTGTTAGAAACCCAAAACGAAAAGGAGAAGTTACGAGCTCGGGTGGCTGAATTAGAAAGATTACTTCAATAACATCGTAGCCATAATTCGATAATTAAGCTAAAGGCTAGTCTGAGCAGGATCGAAGAGTTGAAAGGGAAAATAGAAGAACTTGAGACCGCACTACGAGATAGCAAAATTTGAGTGGAACTTCTTGAGATAAACAACGACCATTACAGAGAACAGCTTCACCAGTCTCAAAACCTGATTAGAGATAGAGACTATGTCATGGGCGAAGCTATAGCTCAGGTTTGGGAGATAGCTGATCACTTGCAAACCTTGGCAGTTCAGGCCGATATATTGAGCTTAAAGTACGAGTTAGAATCAGACCGAGGCCGAAGCTTAGCTTGGCTTCTTAGGAAAGTTAAGACTTGGGGCATTAGGGCAAAGTCGTATATGTAATCATCCGTTCTATGTAAAGAAATTTTTCTTCTAGTGAAGTTCTTCTAATGAAATTGAATTGGAATCAACGCCTCTTTTTGCATCCATTCATCCATTCATTACATATACATATCCCATAATCATTCACTAAGGTTAGAATCATATAATTTGCAGTTGCAACACTTCAAATCTAGAACCACGCCATTCGTATAAAATGCGTCGTCAAGCTAGAGCAATGGAGGCTGAGTTCAATGAAAGAATCGAAAGGATGGAAAGAGTCCAGAAGGAATTACAAGAACAACTGGCTAAGTCACAGCAAGAAACGAGGGATTTGATAGTAAGATCTCGAGAGGAATCACTTGAACAAAAGGATCAAATGGCTAGAATGATGGAGATGATATCAGTTATGGTCAAAGGAAAAGGACCCATGCAGAACCCCGACAGTATGGAACCTTAATCAAGAATTAATCATGACCAGGATCCACTCTATCCCCCAGGATTCACTCCACCACATGCCCACGTAGCACAAAGAGGGTATACTCAAGGGGAATCCACAGGCTTGGAACAACGACCTATGCCATTTGCTCATCCAGGGCAAGGAACATTTATGTCAAATCCCGGAGCAACCCCTGCCAATTCTGTAGTTCCAAATTTAGATGATCCAGTCGAAATAGCCAAGTTGAAAATAGATGATCACGAGGCTCAAGAGAAGTATAGGAATTTGGAAGAAAGACTCAAGGCAATAGAAGGCACTGAAGTCTTCTCGGTATTAGGTGCTAAAGAACTCAGTTTGGTACCTGACCTAATCCTGCCTCCGAAGTTCAAGGTGCCTGATTTCGAAAAGTACGATGGGACAAGATGTCCAAAAGCACATCTTGTTATGTTTTGCCGAAAAATGACCGGTTACATGAACGAAGATAAGCTACTTGTACATTGTTTTCAAGATAGTCTAGTAGGATCGGCTCTTCGGTGGTACAACCAGCTCAGTAAGGAAAGGATCCGATCTTGGAAAGACTTGGCGTCGGCATTCTGTGAGCAGTATAAGCATGTATCAGATATGGTGCCTGATCGGATGACTTTACAAATGATGGAGAAAAAGTCGTCAGAAACTTTTAGACAGTACGCGCAGAGATGGAGGGACGTCTCAGCCCAAGTGGAACCCCCACTAACGAAAACGAAGATAACCGTCCTTTTTATCAACACCTTAAAGACGCCGTTTTATGACAAACTAGTGGGAAGCGCCACGAAGGACTCTGCGGATATTGTAATATCCGGTGAGCTTATAGAGAACGCCGTCAAGAGTGGTAGAATGAAAGGTCAAGAAAGTTCAAGAAGGGTAGCACCCATGAAGAAGAAAGAACCAGAAGCCCACATGGTGGGAATGGAAAGTCGTTATGCCCCTAATC
Source organism: Gossypium hirsutum (assembly GCF_007990345.1). Taxonomy (NCBI): domain Eukaryota; kingdom Viridiplantae; phylum Streptophyta; class Magnoliopsida; order Malvales; family Malvaceae; genus Gossypium; species Gossypium hirsutum. The sequence continues at coordinate 79,570,349 of NC_053433.1, forward strand.
TATATCCAAACCAACCCCGACCTCAAAGTTATCCACCTCCAAATTTCTATTATCCCCCTCAAACCCCTTACTACCAAGCACCACCTCCTTCCTACCCCGTATACGCCACGAACAACTAAAGACCCGTCACCACATTCCTACAAAACACGGTACCCGCTCAAAGCCAGCCCAGAAATGAACCAAGACCAGCAAGGCCTAATCCCGAGAGACCGCAATTTACTCCTATCCCTATGTCGTATAGGGAATTGTACCCAAAACTTTTGGAGAAACAGCTGATTTCTCCCCATTACATGGCACCCCTTAAACCTCCATACCTAAAGTGGTACGATCCAAACGCTAGTTGTGCATACCACGTGGGGAACCAGGGGCATTCCACGGAGAATTGCCTAGCCTTTAAGAGGAGAGTTCAAGGACTCATTGACGCGGGTATCCTACGGTTCGATAGTGCCAGTAATGCAACTGGGAATCCGTTCCCTAACCATGCTGAAGGGAATGTGAGCACAGTGGGAAAAGAGGACGAATGGAAAGTCAGAAGATGTGTTTCGGAAATAAGGACGCCTCTGCAGAAAATCTGGGAGGTACTAGTTAAGAAAGGATTGCTTTGTCACCTTGATAGAATTCTCGGAGAAGAAGGTCAAAGTTTTTGCAATTTCCATGGAATTGTAGGACACGACATTCGGTCGTGTGAGGAATTTAAAAGGTTGCTTCAAGACCGGATGGATAATAAGGAGATTAAGGTCCTTAACAAGAGGGAAGAGACCAACGAACGAGAAGTATGCACCTCTGACAACCAGTCATCAGGTCTCCCTTATAGCGCGAATCGACCGTTAATAATTTATTACGACACGACGAAAGAGCCGGTGAAACCAAAAATGATAATCGAAGTACCGTCTCTTTTCCCGTAAAAGGACGACAAAGCCGTACCATGGAAATATGACATCAATATCGTCACACCGGAAGATGAAAAGCTCAAAACCATAACTGGAGATGTTAGAGAGGTAGGTCATTTTACCCGAAGTGGAAGATGTTATTCGAAAAAGGTCGAACCAGTGAAGAAGAACAGTGACTGGAAGCAAAAAGGGAAAGCAGTGATGCATGAGGCCGAAGTCGAGCAAGAAATTCCACCCGTGCAAGAAACTAAGAAGCCTGTGGATGAGGAGGAAGCACAGGAGTTCTTAAAATTTATCAAACACAATGAATACAATGTGGTGGAACAATTGAATAAGCAACCATCACGAATCTCAATTTTATCTCTGCTGCTAAATTCGGAGCCACACCGGAACGCTTTGCTGAAGGTGTTGAATCAAGCTTACGTGGCAAACAATATATCCGTGGAGAAGCTGGACAGATGGGTGAACAACTTGAATGCAGATAATTTCATTTCTTTTAGTGATGACGAAATACCACCCAATGGTAGAGGCTCTGTAAAAGTACTATATGTTACGACTCATTGCAAGGGCTATATAATACCGAATGTGCTTATCGATAATGGCTCGGCACTCAATGTTATGCCTTTGGCCACGCTTTCCAGAATTTCGATAGATCTGTCCTATTTAAGGCCCTGTCATTCCACGGTAAGGGCATTCGATGGGACAAGGCGTGAAGTTATGGGAAAGATTGATATCCCTTTAGAAGTGGGCCCTTATATTTACAATGTCGAGTTCCAAGTCATGGACATCACACCCTCGTATAACTGCCTTCTGGGAAGGCCCTGGATCCATTCTGCTGGAGCAGTTCCATCCTCTCTCCATCAAAAAGTAAAGTTCATCATGGATGGTTGTTTGGTCACTGTCGAGGGAGAAGAAGACATTATCGCATCTATCTCTGCTGATGCGCCATATCTTGAAGTAAGCAAAGACGCAGTGGAATGTTCCTTTCGATCCCTTGAATTTGTCAATACCACTTTTGTCGCTGAGGGAAATAGAATTTTGGTGCCAAAACTATCGAGAAATACCAGAATGGGTGTCAAGTTGACTGTAGGAAGGGGAGCTTGAGCAAGAAGAGGTTTAGGGAGATATCTGCAAGGAATAGTCAGGGCTCTAAAGCCAGTGCACCACAAGGCCCGATACAGTTTGGAGTTCCAGCTAGACATGCAACAAAGAAGAAAATAGTTACAGAAAGATCGAGAAAGGCGGATTGTAAGAGCCTTAGGCCGAGAATTAGAATGGGAGCCTATAACGTACCCTTCTTTGTCAAAAACATTTACGTCTGCAGGAATGATATGCCCAGGGTAGTATAGTGCACAAAGCATAATGTTAATGATCGAAGAGGGTTTTTAGAATATCAGTATAAATGTCATTGATAAAGGAGCTAACGCGAGTAAAGATGTCTCAAAGATACGCCCTTGTCCCCCGGGTTTCATGTTGAACAATTGGACTGCCGAGGATCTTCTTGTAGTTTATAAGTCTTCAGAGTAATGCTCAAACGTTAACATTCTATTATTTCCTTAGATATAATAGAGTTCTTTTGTAAGAGCCTGCATTCGCTCTTTATCATTCAAATGAATGTCAATGAAGATGCATTTTGTCATAATCTTTCACATTATCACTAATTTCATAATCATTTTTTCCTTTCATAGCCAATCCTCACATTTGCCTCATGCCATGCCATAACATTTCGTTTGTTGGTTCCAATACTTGGATGCCCCTCTATAGTCTCCTTTTTTATTCAACTTTCAGGTGCTCAGATGTCAACAACATGAACAAACCCGTTACGAGTCCTGAAATCGATTTTGAGAAGGCTGTTTGTTTAGGAGAATTCGAAGCCGAAGAAAATGCTGAAGACTATGTCTCGTCTCCTGACTTGCTAAGAATGGTGGAACAAGAGGATAAACAGATTTTGCCTCATCAAGAATCTGTTGAAACAATAAATTTGGGAACTGAAGAAATGAAGCAAGAAGTGAAGATTGGGACCTCTATTTCAAGGGGCACCAGGCATAATTTGATTGCTTTGCTCCGCGAGTATAAAGATGTATTCGCATGGTCATATCAAGAAATGCCAGGATTGGATGAAGATGTAGTGGTTCATAAGCTCCCGTTAAAACCAGAATGCAAACCCATTTAGCAAAAGCTAAGACGGATGAGACCTGAGATACTGTTAAAGATAAAAGAAGAGGTCAAAAAGTAATTCGATGCGGGTTCCTTACAAGCTTCCAAATATCCAGAATGGGTTGCTAACATAGTCCCGGTGCCAAAGAAGGACGGAAAAGTACGAATGTGTGTGAATTATCGTGACCTAAATCGAGCAAGTCCTAAAGATAATTTTTCCTTACCGCACATTGATACGTTAGTAGATAACACAGGAAAACATTCATTGTTTTCTTTCATGGATGGATTCTGGGGGTATAATCAGATCAAAATGGCCCCTGAGGATATGGAGAAAACTACCTTCGTAACAATGTGGGGAACATTCTGCTACAAGGTAATACCATTTGGGCTAAAAAATGCTGGGGCAACATATCAGAGGGATATGGTGACGTTATTCCATGACATGATGCATAAAGAAATAGAGGTCTATGTCGACGATATGATTGCTAAATCCCGAGGGGAAAAAGAACATGTAGTGAACCTGAAGAAGTTGTTCGACAGACTGAGAAAGTTCCAGCTAAAGCTCAATCCGGCCAAATGTACGTTTGGGGCTACCTCAGGAAAATTACTTGGCTTCATTGTCAGCGAGAGAGGCATTGAAGTTGATCCAGATAAAATAAAAGCCATTCAAGAGTTACCATCTCCGCGCACGCAAAAGGAATGCAGAGGATTTTTAGAGAGATTAAACTACATCACCTGATTTATAGCTCAACTTACCAATCAATGCGACCCAATCTTTCGACTTCTTCGAAAACATAATCCCGGAGAATGGAACGAAGAGTGCCAAGTGGCTTTTAACAAGATAAAACAGTATTTGTCTAGTCCTCTAGTGCTAGTACCACCAATGCCGGGAAGACCATTGATATTGTATTTGACTGTGTTCGAGAATTCAATGGGTTGCGTACTGGGACAACATGACGAGTCCAGAAAAAAAGAAAAGACGATCTACTACCTTAACAAAAAGTTCACTGAATATGAGGCAAAGTATTCGTCCATAGAAAAATACTGTAGTGCTCTGGTTTGGGTAGCTCGGAGATCCAGGCAATATATGTTGTATCATACGACATGGCTAATTTCAAAGTTGGACCCAATAAAATACATGATAGAATCACCTGCACTCTCAGGAAGAATGGCACGATGGCAGTTCTTACTATCAGAATATGATATCGTCTATGTGAGCCAAAAGTCGATAAAAGGGAGCACAATAGCTGACTTCTTAGCAACTCGAACAACGGAGGAATACGAGCCATTGAGATTTGATTTCCCAGATGAAGACTTGATGTGCATTACAGAAAAAGAATGTGAGTCATCAAAAGAAAAGTCATGGAAGATGAGCTTTGATGGTGCATCGATTGCATTGGGGCATGGGATTGGAGCAGTCTTAGTATCACCAGAAGGAAACCATTATCCGTTCACTGCCAGGTTGAATTCTGTTGATACTAAGACCGGGCAAAATTGGCCTTTCTTTGTGTCTAGCAGTCTAAGTATGGCCGTTCAAAAATACTTGGATGAGAAGAGCACTAAAGAAGTCCATACTTAGTAAGACCGGGCAAAATTGACCTTTCTTTGTGTCTTTGCTTTATTCCCGTTACACGATAATAAGCAAAGATGGGCAGCTGTTGGAGGCCAATTTTAACCCATTTACATCAAAACCCAATTTAACCTTACCTAACCCACCAAAATTAAACCCAAAACCCAAAATCTTAACTACCCAAAGCCCAATTTACATCAAAACCCCAATGGCCCAAACCCTAAGCCTAAATCAAAATAAAAAAAAACCCTAGCCCACAACCTAAACTTTTCTCAACTAAATCCTAGCCTTTGCCACCACCAACTCCACTAGCCACATTTGCTCCACCACCTACTCCACTAGCCACACTTGCTCCACCACCTACTCCATTAGCCACACTTGTTCCACCACCACTTGTACCTACAAATGAAGACATAAACAATAAAAAATATTTGGTAAATGGCTATATAAGCCTTCTCATATTTTGTATTTAGGGGAGGAAGAAGTTTTGGGGGAGAAAGTTATTGTAAAGGATTTTTGAGAGGTTTTTTGAGAGTAATCAAGGAGAAGAGTTATTGTAAAGGCTAGTTTTTTTTTGGAGATTAATCAAATATCAAAGCAAAAGAGGTTTCTTGGTCTATTCTCGTTTTAAGTTCTTTGTTTGCTTATTGTTTTCCTTTCAGTTTTATTTTGTTTCTTTTATACGAAAGTGAAAATAAAAGGAGGAAGCTTTCCCATTTTTACCGAAAAAGTTTTTTTGAGGTCCGGCTGCCGTGTACGGTGGCACTGACAGTGGCCGGCGACGGTCCGGTGACCGGACGGTGGTCGGCCTTGTGGCGGAAATCACCTACTCTCTCCCTCTCTTCTTTTTGTTATTATTATATTTTTTAATATTATATTATATATATTCTTTTAATATATTAGGTATATTCTAAATTCTATATTACGTATATATATTATACTATTTTATGTATATACTTCAAACACTATATATAGTATATTTCTAACACTATTACTATTTATAAATATATATATATATATTTTACGTACATACTCTTAATATCTTTATTATGTATATATTCGTTGTTTTTATTTCACATTGGATACTATTATTACGTTTAATATATCGCATGCATTGTTATTATTTTAATATTGTTGTCATATTTATTATTTGTTTCAATGTATTTCCAACTCGTTTATTTTTGTCTCCCGCCTATTTTATATCATTCTGTTGTTCATTACTTTAAAGATTTTTATTCATGTTTTTACTAATTTCAATAAATAAGGCAATGTTTTGCATTTTGGAACATCGAAGAATTGTGCCCTAACTTATGGGGTTTCGGTTCTCTTGTTGGTTCTAAATAGCTAAATATCCTTTTGAGTTTTGAAATGTACGGATTTCCAATTTAAATTAAAAGACGACCTTGTGCTCGGGAATTCATGGTATTGTCTCCTAACTTACGAGATGTGATACTCCGATATCTCGAGATAAGGAAATCTTTAAACAAATTGATTTAAGCTAATTCAAGAATTTTAAAATCAGTATTAATAGAAAAGATCGTATTTCAAGTCCCTTCCCGATTTTTAATTTTCGACATTAAGACACTAACTAATCAATTCAGTACCAATTTTTTGGGCGTGTCGAGGATGCTAATCCTTCCTCGCACGTAACTGACTCCCGAACTCATTCTCTCAAGTTTTGTAGACCAAAGGCCCTGTTTTAGTAAACTAAAATTGATTTATTAAAACAAAGGTGATCCGATCACACCTGATAAAAGATTGGTGGCGACTCCCGTTTTAATTTTCACTTTCAAACAAAGTCGATCCCCATTTTCAAAAGAATGGTTTCGACAATCTAGAAGGCAATTCTATTAATTTTTTCAAATGAATAATTATTTTATGTGGTAGTTTAGATAAAAGAAAAAAATATTATTTAATAGATAATTTTTATATGATAAAATTTGAACTCATAAGTAAATTTTTAAGTTATTTTAGTAGATAATTTTATGATATAATTATCCTTGACTTGTTTTCGTACATATATAACTATCCTTAATGGCGTTTGATATCATATACCCAATTTTATATAGTATCAATAACACTTGAATTTAAACCCTCACATTTAAATATATTAAATTTAAATTCTAAATTTTTTTAATTCGTTATAAAATAATATGTAACTTAAAAATATTTAAAAGAAATTATTTATATTAACAAATGTTTGATGTAGTGGTAAGGCACATTGGATTATTAAAGAAGGGAGATATAAGTTTGAAGTTTGTTTGAAGTTTAAATTTTATAGTTTGTTTGAAGTTTAAACTTTATAGATGATATTATTAGAAGAGATAGCCATAAATCCCGAATATAAACTGTAAAACAGACATAAACAATACCAAAAAAAATTACTTATGCTAAGATTGAAATAATTTATATTCTATCAAAAATATATATACTTTTAATTAGATATAACCATTTTCAACTATCTTGAAAATAACCCAAAGTTGTCCAACGAAACCCAATATATTTCATGCATCCTCTTGGAAATTAATGTTAAATCAAAAGTGTTTGTTTTAAAAACATCAAATAAAAGATGGAAAAAAATTTGACATAAAGAGAAAAAGAGAAAAGGGGCCAAAGAAGAGACATTGGTGGCAAACATCAGAATACCAACCAAATCCCATGTTTGCCTACCTTTGTGTGTGTCCAGTGACTTGAATAGGATATATATATATATATATGCTTTTACTTACCATTATTCTGTTCTTACTTTACTCCAACATTATGTAGTGGAAAACAACTTTTCCAGATTTAGATAAGACCCTTTTTCTGTTCATTATTTATTTCCTTTGATCTATTTCCCTCCTGTATTTGCTCATCATTTATCCAATAATTATTTTCTTTTTCCTTTTCCTTTATTTATATATATATCTCTTCTTTTAATTCACACAAAATTGTGCAAATGATTTAAGACTTTTGTATGGGATAATAAGTCAATGCCAATGAGAAATTTCTATTTCATATATGTCTAAGAGTCGCCCGACATCTTATATATTCAAAAGGAAAATAAAAAATTAAATGTTAGAAATAACATCATACCCCAAAAAAAAATATTTTCTTTTATATACCACAATCATCTCAGGTGCACACACATATTACATTATCACACAAACGAAATTACAAATCAAATTTTGATCTCAGGTAAACTCCCTTTCAGCCAATGGCTTAAGGCTTGAGTTCATTCTCTATTATTATTATTATTATTATTATTATTATTATTATTATTATTATTATTAAGGTTTGATATATAATGGTTAATTAGACATGTTCAAAATCCAAATTTTTTTATTTGGTTACCAACCTTATTTTGGGCATATTCTAGACGGGTCCAAAAGGTTAAAAATATTATTTTATACAATAATAAAAATATTTTTATAATTCAATTTAAATAAAATACTATTGTTAAATAATAAATTGGGCCAGATCTAATTTAATTACAATTTTCCCTCAAAGCTTAGCTCTTAAATACACCTACTATTTGTAAGTCAAACGATACCAGTTAAACACCGTAATTATAAAAAAATTAATTATTAATATAGTAATTATACTATTTATAATTATAAAAAATTCTAATTTTAAATATCTTTCTTTAAAAAATAAAAAATAACAATGTTAAAAATCAACCAAACTAATTACTCACGTAATTTCTATTATTTTAAAATTTATAAAAAGTGTAGTTGAAATACTTAAATTTAGTGTGACTTGCTAATTAATTTTTTTTTAATGAGATATTGTGTAATGTCATTCTGAGTTTTGTACAGGGGTAGAACATGGCATTCAATTTTTTAATATTTTGGGGTATAATTAAAATTTTAAAAAAATTAAAGAGAATTTTCAAAATTTTAAATAACTTAATTAAAATTTTTAAAACTTTTATATAATTTAATTAAAATTTTAAAAACTTTTAAGAGGTCTAAATAAAATTTTTAAAACATTTGAAGAACTTAATGATAATTTTTCATATTTTTGAACGGCCAAGGACCCCTAGGCACCTCTAATATTCCATCCGTGGTTCTATATTCAATATTAGTTAACAAAATTGATTTAATATGTAATTTCAATAATGATTGTTATACCACATTTGCAAGTTCTCTCCATGTGTCTCTAGCAGGCGAATTACATATTGTATGTGCGTCTTTGTCGGGAAGATCTCGTGTCGAGCCAACCTTAGACCATAGTCAATGTTGTGGCCAGTCCTAGTTAGACCACCTTCCAAAGCGCATTTGGAGTATAGACTCATTGATTATTTAATTGTTATAAAATGTTATTGTTAGAAAAAATCAATTTAGAAAACAATGTTTTTAAGCACAAGGAAGTTTAAAAATTTTCTTAAATCCGAGCCTTATGATATTTATAATAATAAATTTTTAATCGAAATTATACATGTTCTCTTTATGAAGGCAATCTAGGTTCTTTCTCGGCTTTCAACCGATTGATCTTCTTAATTATCCTCAAATCCCAAATTGCTCGAGTGTGGGCACAAACAAATCAAACCAAGTGCACGTAATAAATTTTTTTTCTTAAAACTTTTAGTGAGAAAGTTAATTCTTTCCATAAATGGAAACTATGAGCTTTGCCCCCCCCCAAAATTTATTCTTAAAAATAAATTAACAATATTTTCCAACAGAATAACGATGCTATCAAAGTTGTGTATAGGTTAACTCATAGTTCTTATTTGTAGAGAAACGGTATGAGGATTCTATTCAAATAAAGTATAATTAAATAATAATATTTTAATAGAAAATAAAAATTCTACTCTAAATAGAATACAAGGGGATGGCATCCCTACGGTATCTAAGGTTTGCGCCCTCACATTAAAACTTAGCCTTATTGGGTCATTCGCGTATTGAGTATATTTATATGTGTTATCTGGTCTTTTGTCTAAGGCTTATTATTTATCCAACCCATTAATTATTTTTTATTTCTCAAAATAGTAATTATTTAATTTATTAATTTAATAAATTAATTAAATTAAATTAAATTATCATCCCAATTCTAATGCCATTAAAGTATTGACAACTTTACCCCACTTCCCATTCCTATTAAAATAGGAATGGGACTCCTACTTTTTTCGACGGCAACAAAAAATCTTCGTCGTATATGGGCTTTTCCCAATATTTTATTGTTAAGTATAGTTATGATTTTTTTGCTCGATCTATCTATTCAACAAATAAATGGAAGTTCTATCTATCAATATGTATGATCTTTGTAACACCCCAAACCCGGCCTAGAAGTCTAGACCGAATTTGAAATGCTACATTGATCACAAAAGTGATCGTGTAAAAATTTTTCAATTCAAGTTGTTCAGAAATCAAAAACTAATACTCCATACTATTGAAACTGTTCGAGACCTCCGCGTACTGAGTTCAGCATCTAGAATTCAGAACTGTACCTGAAAGGGGAAACAGAAGATGGGGTGAGCTACTCGAGCTCAGTGTGAGATCAAACCAATTAAACTACAAAAGAGAAGCCAGGAAACTAGAAGCAATTCAGAAATAGAACATACTTATAAACCAACTAAAATAAATACAAACCATATGTAACTTTACAGTCATATGGCTCTGTCATACACATTAACAACAACTCCCAGTAGTCACAAACTGGGCCTAAGCCCTTTTCCAGAATCAATATTAGTTTTCAGTTGGGGCTAAGGCCCCTCTCAGTAACTATCCAGTCAGACAGTAGCATATCTACGGAATCCTCTTAGGCATAAGATCCTTTCAGTCAATAAATCAATCACATCCAAATACAGTATTACGTTCAGTCAAACATATTATTCAGACATCTTTATCGAGCAGTACAGTCACATTCAGTCACACACATATAATCAGATGCATATGAGTGCAAATAAGTTATAGAATAACCTACCCATCCAACCAGAACACCATCTCCGTCCAACCCTACACTTCTTGTGGAGATTTAATCAATCGACCCATCTCTGCACTCCAAGTAGGACCTCGAAAAGCCCATCCAACCTTATACTCTATAGGATGTCATCCTGGGTTTTCCTGCAACGATGATCATCAGCATTGTCCTCGACCCTCAGGGAATTGGGACTGCCTTCGACTGTCTGGGAATTGGGGCTAATAGTGTACAGATAAACTACTAGTCTCATATATTACATAGCAATGCTAGCGTATAAGCTGTACAATGCAATCTAGTAAACCGCAGTACAGACGTACAGTATGAACTGCCGAATCAGATAAAGGTATGAAGCGTAGCTAACTTACTTGCGGTACAGTACAATACGGTTATCCTCTATACCATTATGATGTCATCCCGATTTGCCCGGCAATTATGATCATCCGCATTGTCCACGACTCTCAGGGTATTGGGACTATCAAAATACAGATAAACTGCCAAATCATAAATCTCCCTTCTCTTTGGCATCCTGCCCAAAATAGTTTATACATATGTATGTATGTATGCAGTCAGATGTACACAACCAGAATACTAGTCTCAGATAATTAATCAGAAGCAAACATTCATATCTAATCAATCAGACAGTACCCATTGCATACACATTCACCCAGTTAATCGGGTTCAGAATCAAACATGTGCACCTTCATATCTCGAATTCAGTAACCACTTATCACACAACCAATCACAAATGCACACATATCAATACCAGATCAAAGTCATAAATACCCACAGAAAGGCTTAGTCGAGGGTTGGAACACACAAAGTCACATTTTCACTTACCTTTGACGTAAAACCAAAGTTTGGCGAGATAGGGCCACACGCCATTATGCCCCAGCTATGTGGGGGTCCAAACGCCTATGTGAAGGGTAGCACATGGTCGTGTGACAGAGGCACATGCCCGTGTGAAGTAGGGACATAGACGTGTAACTCTCTGTCCAAAATCACTAAATAAAGTATAGGGAAGACACGACCGTGTGAGGGTCTCACATGCCCGTGTGTCTACCAAACACGGCCGTATGCTCCGAAGCACATGTCTGTGTGGAATCTCTAATCCCCAAATTAGCCACACGATCATGTGACTCCAAATCTTAAATCCATAATTCCCAAATTCACACGCCCGTGTGCCCAAGGGACACGACAGTGTGAAAATCGATAACTTTCCCCAAATCGGCCCAAGGTCGTGTGGCACCTAATTTTGCCTGGAAATCCTAATTCTCAAATCCACACGGTCGTCTGCCTTGTGGCTTTTAGGAGGCCACGAAACCACACCAAATCAATTCCAAAACCACCATTCCAGCCACTGTAACAGTCCCTAACCTTTACCCTATCAACATACATTAGAATTTGGAGTATTCCACTCACTTTCAACATTCAGAAAACCAAAACCAAAGCGTTTAAACACGCATACATGATAGGTCAGATCAGAAATTTGGGAAAACTAAAATAATGTAGAGAAGGTTCGAATCCCACGCCTATTACGTAATCAGGGATGACAACAGAAAAGCAGAAATCCCGATGCCAACAGTCCAAAATCGATTTTTGAGTATATTTGAAAAAGAGTAGAAAAATAGAAAGCAAAAGAAGAAGAAAAGAAAAGCAGAAACGTGAAAAAGAAAGTGAAAGAATAAAAATAAAAAATAACGTACGCACCCAAAGACTCGAACCCAGAACCTCAAGGTACACTAACACTCCACTTCGTCACTAGACCAGTAGGCCCATTCTTACACTAAAATGCATAACTAATCACTTATGTGCAACCTTCTCACTATCCCTATGCTCAAAACCCAAAACTTCTAGGCTTAAAATTCGAGGCGTTACAATTCTCCCCTCCTTAAAGAAATTTTGTCCTCGAAATTTCAAACTATCAGAGCAGTCATAAATCACAACCTATACCACTACGCTTTCGCTGTACACTCTTATTCCAAAGACTACCGCACTAAGCTTGAACTTAGGACCACTCACTCACATTCAGAACACTTAACCACTAAAGCAAATACACAATTATAACATCAATCAACACATCGTCATATTCTCCATATACCTGACTCAAAAACATCAAAACAAATCTCGCACCCAATGTTCCTTAGACCCACACATAAGACACACTCCTGACTTCCACCAACAATCACCCAAATGTTGCCTCTTACAATGCTCACAAGAAGGAACGCTCGTATCACTACTAGCACTACCTTTACTATTACTCAGATGTGTCCTAGCACACTTCGCAGAACGAGGCTCCAACCTTGGAGAACTGTGATCTCTCTTCTTCCCACAATCCGCGCATCTAGCTTGAAAAGTCTCACTATTCTCCCTTATCCTAGCCTCAAACACTTCATTTGGCACTTCCCTCACTAACCAGGTCAATGCCTCAGTACTAAGCTTCGAGTTATCGCTACCCAAAGTTGGCAAACTTACATTGACTTCCTCCTCCTGAACAATTTCACATTTTGGAGAAGCAGAAGAATCCATACGATCATGTTTACCCTTAGAATCCATATCAGTAAAAATCTACACTTTCAGAAGACAAACACAGAATCAGTACTAAATCTAAATTCAAGTATTTCAGTTTCAAATTTCTACCTGGTCCAGCATCGGAGTCTCAGGTAGTTCATTTTCTTAAATCATTTTCAAATTCAAACCATTCTAATTTTCAGTGGTACAATTTTTTTCAAAGGTTATTCAAAATTATTTATTTGCGCACATGTCCACGTAGAAAACACAGGCCAAGTTTTTACAAACTTAGCTCTGATACCACTAAAGTAACACCCTAAACCCGACCTAGAAGACTAGACTGAATTTGAAATGCTACATTGATCACCAAAGTAATCGTGTGAAAATTTTACAATTCAAGTCGTTCAGAAATCAAAAACTAATACTCCACACTATTGAAACTATTCGAGACCTTCGCGTACTGAGTCCAGCATCTAGAATTTAGAATTGTACCTGAAAGGGGAAATAGAAGAGGGGGTAAGCTACTCAAGCTCAATGTGAGATCAAACCAATTAAACTACAGAAGGGAAGCCAGAAAACTAGAAGTAGTTCGGAAATAGAGCATACTTACAGACTGACTAAAACAAATACAGACCATATGTAACTTTACATTCATATGACTCTGTCATACACAGTAACAACAACTCCCAGTAGTCACAAATTGGGCCTAAGCCTTTTTCCAGAATCAGTATCAGTTTTTAGTTGGGGCCTTAACCCCTCTCAGTAACTATCCAGTCAGATAGTAGCAATCATATCTACGAAATCCTTTTAGGCACAAGAGCCTTTTAGTCAATAAGTCAATCACATCCAAATATAATATTACGTTTAGTCAAACATATCATTCAGACATCTTTATCGAGCAGTACAGTCACATTCAGTCACACACATACAATCAGATGCATATGAGTGCAAATGAGTTATAAAATAACCCACCCATCCAACCAGCACACCATCTTCATCCAACCCTACACTTCCTGTGGGGATTTAATCAACCCACCTATCCCTGCACTCCTAGTAGGACCTCGAAAAGCCCATCCAACCTTATACTCCATAGGATGTCATCCCGAGTTGCCTGACAATGATGATCATCAACATTGTCCTCGACCCTTAGGGAATTAGGACCGCCCTCGACCGTCTGGGAATTGGGGCTAATGGTGTACAAATAAATTGCCAGCCTCATATATTACGCAGCAATGCTAGCGTATAAACTATACAGTGCAATACGATAAATCGCAGTACAGACGTGCAGTATGAACTGCCGAATCAGATAAAGGTACGAAGCTTACATAACGTACTTGCGATACAGTGCAATGCGGTTTTCCGCTGTACCATTATGATTTCATCCCAGGTTGCCCAGTAATGATGATCATCCGCGTTGTCCATGACCCTCAGGGTATTGGGACTATCAGAATGCAGATAAAATGCCAAATCATAAATCTCCCTTCTCTTCGACATCTCGCCCAAACTAATTTATGCAAATGTATATATATATGCAGTCAGATGTACACAACCAGAATACCAGTCTTAGATAATTAATCAAAATCAGACATTCACATCCAATCCATCAGATAGTACCCATTGCACCATACTCACCTAGTTAATAGGGTTCAGAATCAAACATGTGCACCTTCATATCTCGAATTCAGTAACCACTTATCACACAACCAATCACAAATGCACACATATCAATCCCAGATCAAAGTAATAAATACCCTAAAAAGGCTTAGTCGAGGGTTGGAACACACAGAGTTGCATTTGCACTTACCTTTTTACCTAAAACCAAATTTTGATGAGATAGGGCCACATGCTCGTGTGCCCTGGCCGTATGGAGTAACCCAAGCCGTGTGGGGGTCCAAATTCCCTTGTGAAAGGTAGTACACGACCGTGTGACAGAGGCATACATTCGTGTGAAGTAGGGACACGCCCGTGTGAACAGGCCGTGTAACTCTTTGTCCAAAATCACTAAATAAAGTGTAGGGAAGACACGACCATGTGAGGGTCTCACACGCCCGTGTGCCCGCCAAACACGACCATGTGCTCCGAAGCACACGCCCGTGTGGAATCCCTAATCCCTAAATTAGCCACACTACTGTGGGGCCAGGCCGTATGACTCCAAATCTTGAATCCCTAATTCTCAAATTCACATGTCTGTGTGGCCAAGGGACACGGCCGTGTGAAAATTGACAACTTTCCCTAAATCAGCCACACGGCCGTGTGGCCAGGCTGTGTGGAACCTAATTTGACCCAAAAACCCTAATTCCGAAACCCACACGGCCGTCTGCCTTGTGGCCTTCAGGGAGGCCACGAAACCACCCCAAATCAGTCTCAAAACCACCGTTCCAGCCACCGTAACAGTCCCTAGCCTTTACCTTATCAACATACATTAGAATTTAGAGTATTCCACTCATTTTCAACGTTCAGAAAACTAAAATCAAAGCATTTAAACAAACATACATGATAGGTCAGATCGAAAATTTGGGAAAACTAAAATAATGTAGAGAAGGTTTGAATCCCACACCTATTACGTGATCAGAGATGATGACAAAAAAGCAGAAATCCCGATGCCAACAATCTAAAATCGATTTTTGAGTACATTTGAAAAAGAATAGAAAAATAGAAAGCAAAAGAAGAAGAAAAGTAAAGTAGAAATATGAAAAAGAAAGTGAAAGAATAAAAATATAAATATAAATATAATTAATTAATTAATTAACTAAAACAAACCCAACATCACTTTAAAAAACTAAAAATAAAAAATAACATGCGCACCCAAAGACTCGAACTCAAAACCTCAAGGTACACTAACACTTCACTTCGCCACCAGACCAAGAGACCCATTCTTACACAAAAATGCACACCTAATCACTTATGTGCAACCTTCTTACTATCCCTATGCTCGAAACTCAAAACTTCTAGGGCCAAAATTTGGGGCGTTACTATTTTGGACCATAAAAAATGACTTTTCTTTCAAGTTTGGCTATTTAATTGGCTCACTTACCTCTATTATGTCAATATTAATCACTATTGTTGGAATTCCATGAGAATATTAATTTAATTATCTTATTCAACAAATCTGTGATGATCGTTTAATTTAATTCTTACTTCAAACTTCAATTGTTTAATTAAAATCATTTAAATAATAATTCAAAAAAATTAAATTAATTTTTAAGTCATTTTTTGTACTTAGCGAGAAAATGCATTCACTGCAAATAATTATACATGTGATCTATTTCTCTTACTTATCATTTACATTCATTCCACAGTTTATCGAATCTATATGAAATCTGTTCCGGGTTATCCTTATCTAATGGAGGGATTGATTGGACATGTATAATTAGGGTACAAATAATTTTTAATTAAGTTCTGACTCTTGGCCTATTACTTACTACTCATTCAATCATGGAGTCATAAAACTATAGTACCATGACTAAACTTTTCCTTATTATATACCATTACAAAATCTATTTTATTAAGTGTTCATCCAATTACCTTGGCATAAATGTGCTAGCCTTACATGATATCCTTAATCTCTTTGGGATAAAATTTTCTCTCTCGATATGATCTTATTTTATCTTATAGTTTTCGTTACATCTACATATATGAAAAAATCAATTACTAACACATAGTAATTAAATCATTTATCTTATGAAAAATGACTCGTGGCCACATTTCTTTTTCATTAATCATGTAATGTCAATGAGAAAATATCATTTACCCTTCTAGAGCTATGATTCCACTGTTGAGGAATGATGCTATATCATGTAGAAGCCATGTATGCAATGTACCAACTTTTGGTTCCTTATCTATTTGAACTCAGACTTTCATTTACATTAAAATAAACGAGTCACACATACGTAGTCCATCACCTACTTAGTATTAAGATATTCTACACTATGAACGTCACAAGTGAATAAATCTATAAACGAGTCTAGGATAAATTCAACTTAGATCCTGTCCAATGTATTGTCAGTCTAGACAATAACATCAATGTCTTTATCTTTTGGGAGTCATTCGCTCTGATGTTGAAAAACAAGACATGTCCCTAATTGGACTTGATAGATGACATAATAGTCTTTCAGTCGATTTGCTTAGTTTCGATTAGATCACAAGCTGTTTAGATTATCTACTAATATAAATTGTATACACACATTATGATCCAACTACCTAATGCAATTTAATACTAGTTAAACGTTAGATAATCAATGATCCAATATTTACTTACATTTTACTTTGCAAGCAAAATCTGACCAGGATAGTTTCAAATGATATTATTTTGCAATAAAATTTTATTTAAATCAATTTGTTCAAAAATTTACAATTATAAGTTGACGAATATATTACAATTAAGGCACTAAATCCTAATTGTCATATCCTTGACCTAGGATGTCATGTCACCACCACGACAAGGAGAAAAGGTATAACCCTGTTGTCAACAAGCCTAGTGTCGATAGGCCAATTTGTCCGGCCCCTTTTGAAACCCAAAATAAACCAAGAAAAAAGAATAAACAAAACAGTCCATTAATATTCTATTTACAGCCCAATACCTAAGCCCAATTACATGACCCTATAACTAATACCCTAGCCCAGTTACAAAACAGCCCAAAGCTCCAAGACCCAAATGGCCCAGAAACTGAGCCCAATTTCGGTAAACCCTAGGGCAAAGGTCTCCTCGCTCCGCAGCCCTCACTGGCGGCCTAACCACGCAGTAGTCCCAGCCTCCACACCTCCGTGCGGCCTCCTGGCACCACGCCCACGCCCCGTACGCCAGCACATGGCTGCGTACCCGAGCGCACACCCGTACCTGCAAGAACACAGACAGAGCAGTAGCCAATACCAAAGTAAAGAAAAAACTTGTATTTTTCTTTATTTTTTTTTGAACATTCAACTATAAAAGCCTACTATCTTCGATTGTAAACTCTTTTTTGAAGGAGGGATACAAGCACATTTCTACACACTGAATACAAAAAAACGCGAAAAAAAAGGAATATACACATACAATAGCAATCGAATACAGAGGTTGAATATTCTTCAAAGGTGGTTCCTTTTTATTTTTTTTACGCCTCCATTTTTCCATTTCTGCTTCGAAATCTATCAAAAACGCAAAAAGAAAACGAAAGAGGAGTTTACCTTGCGAAGCTAGCCGTCGTTTCCCCTTCACTTCGTCGAAATCGAAGTCTGAATGGGGTCTCAAGGGCCAAAACCACTCTTTTAGGGCTCGAACGCGCAGATCGTTGTTCGTGTGGCACATTAGTGCCGAGGGTAGCATTTTGGGGTTAATTGGGCAGCAAAAGGGGGAGGTTGATACACTGCTAGGGTTTCGGCTGAATGAAAACCCACTTAGTCTTTTAAAGAAGCAAAAACGGCACCGTTTAAGTCAAATGTAACGGCCAAAAAAGACGTCATTTGAAACTTTGCCCGGCGACCCGACCCAATGGCCCCTGGGATCCGCGCGTTTTCGCGGTGAGGGGTTAATTCGCTTTAAATTCCTCCCCTTTTGCGCCACGTTTAGATCGGCCCATCTGTGATTTTTTCTATTTTTTAATTTTTTCCTTTAATTTACGCTATTTTGCAATCAGGTCCGCACTTGTGCGCAGCGTTTTAGGGCCTGGATTACTTCCAGTTTGAGTCCCTATGCTTTGTGTGCTTCGCACTTCAGTCCTCTTTTAGTTTTGTTTTCAAATTATGCCTTTGATTTTGGATTGATTCTAATTAAACCCTTTTAATTTATAACTTTTATTCTTGACTGCTTATTCATACGATTGTTTTAAAGTTTCTTTTTATTATGTTAATATCGTTATTTTATTTTCTATATACATATATATTTGTACATGCACAACTTTGTTTTGTTTTGTAAAGTCACTTTGAATTTCTTGTTGCATTAAGTTATTTTGATATTCTCATATAACCACTTGTGTAAATATTATTATATATATATATATACACGTATACTTTGTATTAAAGCTAATTTTATTATATATATATTAACCCCATATTGTTTTACATACGTTTTTTTTTAAAAAAATTATTTTTGTCTTGCGTTATATAATCCTATGTAATTTTTTAAAGTTATTATTATTATTATATATATATGCATTGTGGATATCATATTTAATCTATACATTATTAAACTCGCGTATTTTACGCATATGGTTTTCTTTCTATATAGGTATGCTTTTAAATCTATCATATAACTTCCAATAAAATCAAGTTAATTTTGTATGCATTACATGTTTTTACGAATAATTACTTTTAAGGTTATATATAAATATACGATGTGTAAATTCATTATGTTTCTAAGATTATGTTTTATTATACATTTTTTGTAATCTTTTCATCTTTGGTACATATTTTAAATTTTTTATGAAAATTGTCATTTTTAAGCTAATGTTCTTCAATATTTTGTATGTTATTTGATTAAAAATATTTATTCCATAACATATATTTTAATAATTATGTACATATGAAACAATTTTAAAAATTTATATCTTATTATCAATCTCATGTTTTTTTTAATAAACTTACATGTATATATGTTTTATAAATCTATTTTGTGTATTATGTCTAGTCACATATTTTCATTATTATTCTTTTAAATATATTATTTAAATCATCATATAGTTTGTCAACTTTTAAATATACTTGTGTTTAAAATATTTCATATACAATTCGATTCAAACTTTCATTCTACAATATATATATTTTAATGATTGCATGTGTACATTAAGCTTGTCTTTACAAATATTTTCTAATTTGTTGATCCATCAATTCATATAGTGTGTATCACGTACTTTTCATAGTTTTAAAATAGTTTCATACATATTGCTTCTTCGATTTGCATTTTGTTTTATGCATCTAGTAGTAATCATTTTATGTTATGTCATGCATGTTGTTGTAGCATATTATTTGTCCATTGTCTTATGTTGTCATGTTAATTATTCTCCATACATAATTGAAGTTGAGTTATATTTTCAAGTTAGTTATACTTAGTTGCTTAAGTGTTTGTTAGTTGATTAAATAAATTGTATTGCCTCCACTCTTCCATTGTCGTGTTTTATGCTACACATATTACCCCATATCATCGTTTTCCACTCGATTTTTGAAATGTGGTTTTATAAAATCTAAATTTTATGGTTAATTTCGTCTTATTTCAAATCGAGTTGATGTGCTTTAAGCTAGTTTCACAAATATTAGGAATTCTTTAAAACGAATGCGATATTCGATACTTGGTAATTTGTGGAATCGTGCCCTAACATGTTGGGTTGCAATTTCTCATTTACTCAAAGTAATCGAAGGTCCCTTTAGAATTTCACCTATGTCTTTTAAAAATCCCTTGAACGAAGGCGATGTACTATATTTGGCAATTCACAGAATCGTGCCCTAATGTGCTGGGTTGCAATTTCTCGTCTACTTAAAATAATCAAATATCCCTTCAACATTTCACTCGTGTCTTCTAAAAATCCGTTAAAACGAAGGCAATATTCGGTGTTCGACAATTTGGGAATCATGCCCTATCGTGCTGGGTTGTGATTTCTCGTTTGCTCAAAACAATCGAATATTCCTTTAGGTTTTCACTCATGTTTGTTAAGAACCTTTCAAAACGAGGAATGTTCGATGTTTGGTGATTTGAGAATCGTGTCCTATCGTGTTGGGTTGCGATTCCCTGTTTGTTCAAAACAATCGAATATTCCTTTAAGAATTTCACTCATGTTTTTTTAAATTCTAAAAATAAGGCAATGTCCGATATCTAGAAATTCGAGGAATCGTACTCTACTGTGCTGGGTTTCGATTTTCTCATTGAACTAGATAATTAGGCATCCTTTTACGGTTTCCAATATATAAATTTCTGGAACTCAAAACTTATCATGTTTTCGAGGGTAGAAAGGATCGTGTCCTATTGTGCTGGATGTGATGCTATATTCCTCTTAAGCAAGAGAGTTTTGATGACCGACTCGGGTTATTCAAATGTTATTAAAAGAAACCACCTTTCAAAAACATTTTTAAATCTTAGACATAAGGATAACATTTAATCAAATTGGTACCAATTTTAGGCATAGTGAGGGTGCTAATCCTTCCTCATGCGTAACCGACTCCCGAACCCGTTTTCTCATATTTTCGTAGACCAGAATCGTTGTTTTAGTAAACCAAAAATGTTTTATTAAAATAACCAAATTCTTAGGTGATCCGATCACACCAAAACAAAAAGATCGGTGGGGGCTCCATGTATTTGTTTTTCAAAAGTCGATTCCCTCATTTTTCAATTGATTAAATTTTTTAAATGAAAAGGGTGGTTTCGAAACCCAGGATGTGTGGGCTCCTTTATCCCCAATATATAAACCCAACCACAACATCTAAGAAGAAAAAGACCACGAAAAAAAACTTTTACTTCTGACCAACCTAAACTAGTACTTCCAATCTCTTCCCTATTCACCAAAAACTGTAACTCTTTGCCCTAGTTTAGGGTGACCCACTTTCACCTTAACCTTTCTCTCTCCCTTGATGATTCACCTGTCAAGAATTTGGTGCGGTAAGCATTGAAAACAATGGTCAACCTAGATTATAATGTCCTCCAAACCAATGAGTACAGTCCTTGTAGTATCCAACAAGATCCCTAGAAAGATTTAACAGACTACACATAGACAAGTACAATATAAAAACGTTTGCATGCACAACCTAACCCCCATCAGCAGACTCAGTATAATCCATACCAACAAATACAATATAACCCTTACCAACAATATTATCAATAACCCCCATGATATTATGATTACCACCTCCGAACTCATACTAGTACTCCTTGTTGGAAAAAGTCTGATTTGAACAGTTTTCTTGCATAGAGGAAAATAAAAATTTTGAAATCCGACCCGATTTTTTATATTTATAGCAATAAACTCTAGACTGAATTCACACATGTGTTTTTGAATAGACGGATCCTTTTCATTCTTGGCTCTCAACTAAATGATCTTCTTTGCTATTCTCGTACCACAAGCTACTTCAAGTGTGGGCTTGAACAGTAACGACTCGAAAGTTAGTGGTGTTAGAAAAGTGTGGTTTCAAAATCCCGTTTTTGTAAACTAAACTTGTAAATATTATTATTAAATATTTATGGAGTTATATTAGAAGTGAATTCAATTTCAGATAAGTAATTTTGTTGAATTAGTGTTTAATTAGGGTGCAATGACTAAATCATAAAAGTGCCAAAAGTTAAATTGTTAGTGAACCATTATGTAGAACTTAGCAAAGAGACTTATGAGGATATTAAAGCATTGTTATATTAATAGTGGACAACAACATGGGTTTTAAATGGTTAAAAATGTTGTAAAAATGTAATAAAATAAAATTGTAAATTAATTAAAATAGGTAATAAAATACATAGTGGAAAGTTAGTGGAGGAAAAACATTTCTCCATCTTTTTCATGCTAAGTGAAGCTAGGAGAAGAAGGGGAGAATGTCAGCCTTAGGGTTTTCCATTTTCAAAGCTTCAATTGCTTAGTTCAATTTAGTCATTTTCTTGTAATTTTTATGTTTTCAAAATCCTGGAAGCTTAAGTTAGTTGACCCATGAAGAATTTTTAGGTACTATTAAAGATTGAAGATGTTACCATTGATAAGTTTAGAATTGACAAAAGGAACTAAATTGTAAAGTCAATTGATGGTTTTTTTCAATAGAAGCTAAAATGCACAAATTTCAATTTTTTGGTGGAAATGATAAATAGGAAGTTCGATTAGGACTAGAGTGAAATTGACATGAAAGATTGAGGCAGATTTGAAAGTTATGTTACTCCTAATTTTAGAGACTAATTGAATAAAATGAAAAAGTTACATAAATTAGCAATTTAATGTGAAACTGGTTGTGTATTGATAATTTTGTTGTTTTTCTTAATCCATAGCTAACGTTGACTTGAATTCTCAAAAAAGAAAAGCAAAAACAAAGTCGTCGACAAATAACTCAGATTTTACAATTTATGTTCTATAATCTAAACTATCTCAATTGTTGCATTTATAAATTTCATTGAATCGTAAGTTCATAAGGTGAGTTATAATTGATAAAATGGATTGAAATGATTTGATACGAATTGGCTGTCTATGTTAAGGACCGAATTAAATAAATTTGAAAATATTATGTGTAATTTTTAAATATGAAATTGTATTAATGTTGTGATGAGTAGGCTATTATATATGTAACACCCAGTACCCAACCTAGACGTTAAGACCAAGTCAGGAGGCTACATCAAACCAATAGAAAAATCCAACCTTAATTGTCTAAAGTTAATAATCAAAATCATTGACATGAACAAACCAATGTAGAACTCCAATTTATAAATTGAAATCTTAACTAAACGCATAAAAGCATAAGTTTAAATAAAACATTAAGTAAAAAGAAACGAGATGACGAGCTCCTGCCACGCCAACCTACCTAAGTTCGTGGGTTACTTGAAATTTAGACAAAAATCCAAATGAGTTAATAACTCAGTGTGTGTGTAACTTATACTCAATATCAATTAGTAATATACAGACGTAATTTCACTTTCCACAGATTAACCATTTCTCAAAAATAGATACAGAAACAAAAATAAAGAATATCATATACAGATGCAAAACGTATCAAATACAGATGCAGATTCCTACCCCCATCTACTACACACCTCACCGTCCATCCCGACACACCATACAGGACATCAAGTACCCATCCATCCTTACACATCGCGTAGTGACTGTATGTCACGTTTCAGAATAATTGTAGTATAGCTGCCAGATCAGAATGTGATAAATCGCCAAAACCAGAAATGTGTATAGCTTAGCCACCAGAGTTGACAGATTATTAAATGTCTCACACTTCTTTCTTTATTCAGTTTCAATCCTGATGCAGATGTAGATTTAACAAGTACCAAATATAATGGCATAATAATACAATTTCAGATTGTGCTCATGTAATGCTATCACTCTTACTTATCAGATCACAAAACAAATGTTATATTTATATCAAAATAACATATTATCCAGAAAAAGATTGTTAGATAACAGTTTCAATGTCTAAATCAAATCATATGGACTTTACAGTAGGCCTACATTTGATTTGAACGACGATTATGGCCCTAGGGAAAAATCCTAATTTTTGGCTCACACGCCCGTGTGGATTCACAGGAACAAAGTGGCTAGCCTGTTTGGCCCAAACAACCTAGCACACGCCTGTGTGGCTCAAAACTGTGAGTTACATGATCTAGCTCTTGGCCAAACGCACGTCCGTGTGACTCAAAGCTCGAATTATCTCTTACACAACTTGGACACACGCTCGTGTCTCTGGCCTTTTTGTTTCTAAATCCAAAACAGTGAGTTACATAGCCTAGACACATGCCCGTGTCCTTGGCGCATGTGACCCTAATTTAGAAACAGTGAGTTACACGGGAGTGTGGCGTCGACAACCATGTCTTCCAGCGTTTGCAAATTGTAGAAAGTCTAGTTTTCGTTAAGCACTTGGTATAGTTTCAATGTAGGAATAACGAAGAAGAATCCTAGGACCTAAAACGACCATTCAATAAGAAATTAAATGACCTAATCAAAAAAATGCATACAATTTAGCACTTAACTAACTATGTCAAAAACTTCAACACAAAACCTCCAAATAAAGCTAACACTTACTGACGAGTCAACGACAATTGCTCAAATTAGCGCATTAGAGATCGTTATCTTCGATATCTACACCTAAAAAGAAAATCAAATGAAGTTTAACAGAGAATTCAAGCAAATCAAATAGAAATCAACTTAAACAGAAACAGAAAAAAACGAACGTTTAATAGAAATTCTACAATAAAACTCACGCAATTAACCTTTCAGTTGATAATAATGAAATGTGCACTTCCCCGAACACAGTTGTAAAAATTTAATGGAAAAGTTCAACAATTGAGAAAACAGAAAAGAAAAGAAAAGAAGGGAAAAGGAAAGAAGGAAAAGAAGAAAAAAAAGAAAGAAATAATGTAAAAGAAAAAAATATAAATTTGAGGAAACCATTTAATTTTTTTTAAAACAAAACTAATTCTACAGACTAGCAAAAACATATCCCTGTTTCGCTTACACAAAGACTTAAACACAGGATTAGGAAGTATATAGAAACTTAACCATCAAACCAACAGGCTCGTTCTTAAAACATATTAACACAAAAATAAACTTAAGTAAAATGTTCAAGGATAAGGGTCAAGTCAAACAAAATAACAATATTTCCAAAAGTGAAGTTTGAACCCCTGACCTCCAACACACAAACAGAGCACTTAGCCACAAATACATGGATTTACTTATATCAGAATTTATTAAACAACACTCAAATTTTTGGGCATTATGATATATGAGAATAGTTAATTGGTTGATTAGGACTATAATATGGAAATTCAGGGTTACTACGTGTCGGGGAGTATTGGGCACCCCATTTTTCGGTTATACCAACTAATGCTGGGCACATATATTTTTCGGTTTTACTAACCAGTGCAGGATGTAAATTATTACTTTCAAATTTATCCGACATACACTGGGTGCCAAATTGGTGTGTTGATTAGATCCGCATATCCGTTCGAGTTCGAGTCAGGTTAATAGGGAAATAAAAATGGAAACTGGAATAATGATCTATGAAATGAATAGGAATAATGATTATTATGTTCTTGAATTCATGATATGGGAAAATTTGAGATGAAGTGAGATATTAATGCTTGAGATTTCAAATGGAATATGAGATGGAAGTGTTATACCTTATTCTAGTATGTTTTGTTAGATTTGGATAATGAAATCAAGAAGTGTTTTAATTGACATGTTAATTACATATAATAATTTATTCTTAACTTATGTATTTTAAATGCATTATGATATGTTTTAATGTTTGGATTATAGAAATACCACTGAGTTATACTCAGCATACAATTTTATTGTACTTAAATGATTAGGTTATGAATTCCACTATTATAAGTGAAGTCATGTCATGTAGAAATCTTATATCAAATATACCAACTTTCAACTCTATTACCAATTTCATTAAGGCTTTTAATACATCAAAGCACACAAGTCACACACACACATATTCTATTATTTATTTAGGATTGAGGTAAGTCACACTATGAACGTCACAAGTGAATGAATTCATAAATGAATTTAAGATTTATTGTACTTGAGTCTTATATGATGTACTATTAGTTCAAACAATCACATCTATGTCTCTATATTGGGATTCATCTATTCTAATACCCAAGATAATGTATCTCTCTACTTAGACCTGATATATGGCATAATAGTCTTTTAATCAACTTGTTCAATTTCAGTTAAACTATAAACTATTTAGATTATTTATTAATATAAATTGTCTTTTCACATTATGATCTAACCACATAATGAAAATTAATATTAGTTAAACGTTATAATCAATGAGTTAATATTTGCTTTCATTTTGCTTTGTGTGCAAAAACCTTTAAGGGCATTATACAAAAGATTTTAATGATTTTGATGAATTTTTTTAACCCAAATTGTTCAGAAAATTACAAGTACATTAATGACATTACTACGCTAAGGACACTAGATCCCAATAGTATACAAATCTTTCTTATGAATCCAGGAAACTTTTCACTTTTGATTTCGTTTTATGGGGCTGATCATTGTTTAAGATAACTAATATGTCCTTGGAATTGATATTGGTTGTGTCTGGCTATAGGAACATTTGTTTCTCAATATATATATTGGTGAAAGTAAAAATATTAATCATCTAGGTTACATAGAAATATTCTGACACCCATTGCTTTGTCTACTTCTAGAATTTCTCTGATCTCCCTAGTAGGAGCGCCAATGATGGGTGTCGAAACCACAAAATAAAAATTCCTACAATAAAATAACTCTAAATAGTAGTAAAGAGTAGTAGGGTCAAGTCCACAAAAATTGGTAATTATAGTCAACTTTCGTTATTCTCTTGTGAACAAAATTTCTATCGTATCAATAATCGTGTCAATAGTCGTGCCCACGACTCCAAACAAACCTGCTAAAAAATAAATAAAATAAATTAGGAGAGTTGAAAATGTCTAGAAATTAAATGAGATAGCATAAATTAACAATTATATAAATTGAAAATAAAATAAAATTAGAAAATGAATTTGAATTTTGTAAACAAAATTATAAAGCCTTAGCCTTAGACTCAATGAAGCTCGATTTTTGAATCGATCCTCGCAAATAAGTTTTGTCCTCCAAACAATAAGCTAGTTGTAGTGGCTTATAATGTTCAAACCACCAATTCTTCCACTCATAGTTGATTCTAGTACGTCCTACAAACCAACCCTTACCGATTATCTAATTGACACACGTGTTCACAATTCAAGACCTTGATAGCCTTACATTCTGAAGAACCCAACTTGAATTAATAGCCTCAACTGTGTGGGATGTTTAAATCCGATCACT
The DNA here is from genome assembly GCF_007990345.1 of Gossypium hirsutum. Classification (NCBI taxonomy): domain Eukaryota; kingdom Viridiplantae; phylum Streptophyta; class Magnoliopsida; order Malvales; family Malvaceae; genus Gossypium; species Gossypium hirsutum. The sequence continues at coordinate 79,597,828 of NC_053433.1, forward strand.
ATCTCCCTTGAAAAAAATCCCACTAGTATGACCGTGCCAGGATACGCCAATTTGTTGGAGGAAATCTAAATACAGCACGGCTGACTCATCTTCCCAACTGTATGCCAAAATGACTCCAACCTAACACGTGCTTTTGATTTGAAATCGAATTAATTTTAAGGGATAAATTTTTCAATCCCAATATTTTGGAGAGATGTTGAATACCGTTATGAAAGATTTTTAGCGCAGATACATTTCTCACAATTCTTGACCGAAAAGAATACCAGCCTAAAGTTAAGTAGAGATTTAATGAAGCATGAAATTAATCATGTTTTTGTCGGTTTATGGAAATAGCTTAAATGGAAATGGTGGGAGATGAAATAAGGGAAGGACTTGAGAAATACTTAACCCTAAATATTGAAAAGGAAAAGAAAGTTGGCAGAATGCCTGTTACTATTTCACGCAAAAAAAAGAAAGAAATGAATTGATTTTTTTATTCAATTTGCAGGAATTCAAGGTGTGTCTTTTCAAGTCCACCATACATCCTATTTATATACAAACCATATACTAAAATTAGGCTAATCCCACCTATCCACTAATTATATGAAATAAAATATCAGAGTAACCTTTAAATGTCTCCAAATTTCTAATTTGGCCCCTATTAAATTTTTCATACTCCAATTGAATCATTTTCTGCTTGTTTTTGCATTAAAGCATCTGAATTGCGTTCCTGACAAGATTTAAACATAAAATTCATCAATAAGTAGGAATTAATTCAAGAATAAGTTTATTTAAGCACGTAAAATAAGCAAAATAAATATGCTATCGAATCCCCCCTTTCAAGTCTTCCTTTCTACCAAAAGCCATTTTGGCTAAGCAATCTGCAACTTGGTTATTCTCCTTAAAAATGTGCCTTAAAAGCCATTGACCTTCATGAGACATAATGCGTAGGAAGTAATCTGTAACTTGGTTATTCTTCCTAGAAATGTGCCTTAAAAGCCATTGACCTTCATGAGACATAATGCGTAGGATCCTTCTGATCAAAGCAGAGTTTGAAGTATTCAAGACACTTTATGGAATGACTCTGACTACCTCCAAACTGTTAGATTGAATTATCTCCTTATCATGTCCTCTTCGTTAAATGAGCTTGAGACCATCCAGAATGCCCCATAGTTCAACATAAAAAATTAAACACTTCCCTAGATATTGGTTATACCCAAAAACTCAATCCCCATTTTTATCACGCACTACCTCCCAGCAACAGCAAGTCCCGAACCCAACTTGTCACATCCCAAAAGTTGGGTTAGTAAAAATTAGGTTAATGAACCAAGAGTGGTCACACCCCGATCATTTTTTAAGGTTATTGTAATAGCCCAAATTTACCCGGGCCCGTGAAATAAATAAATAAATAAATAAAAACAAAAAATTATTAATTAATAGAGTCCATTTACAAGTTCATTAACAAAACCCAAATACCTAAAACCCAACAGCCCAACTAATGACCCAAGACCCAATTAGCCTACACTACCCAATACCCGGTTACACCCAAAGCCCAAGTACCTAAATGCTGCCCAAAGTTTATACATGGGGCCCAAATGGCCCAATAAGTTAACTGAAGGCAGAAGGCCTAGGGTTTCAAAAACCCTAGGCGCCGCAAAAACCCCAGCTATCACGTCGTTTCATCTCGCGTCGTTCCAGTCTCCATTGACGCCGTAACTCTAGCCTTGTTTTACTCAGTAATTGGCGTGCCAATCCTGTCACCGGCAGATTTGTATCATCAGCACATGAATCAATGCCAGCACGTTCATCGCTAGATTTCTCATCGTCACCTGCAAAAGAGGAAAGAAAAGCATAGCAAACATGGTAAGAATCGAGCATAGAATATACAAACTTGTAAATAGAGGCTATAAAAAGCCAAATGATTTCACTATAACGGAGGGGGGTTTTTTTAGAGACAAACTTAGAGACAAAAAGTGACGAACAGATATACGCATATACAGCAAAGAAAGAAATAAAAGTATTTTAAAAAAGGTGATTCGGTTGTCTATTCATTTCTGTTTCTTTTTTTTTCTATGCTTAAGAATCATTTCTTTAAAAAAGGGTTGTTAATATTTAAAAGGAAAAGGTTACCTGAGTTTTACCTGGAAAGATGAAGGTTTTTAACCTTCCAGCCACCGTGTACGGTGGCACGTGTGGGGCGTGGACATGTGTTGCCCAGTGACCGGAGGCCGGAGCCTAGATGGCCTTTTCCTTTCCTTTTTCAGAGGATTTTAAATATTTTTTTTGGAACAGTTTCTAAAATGAATTTTGGGCCAAAAAACTAACTTAAATAGCACAATGAAAACAGTGTCGTTTTACTTAATCTGATAAGTACCAAAACGACACCGTTTAAGCCCAGGATCTGCGTGTTGACCCGAAACTCGGATGAGATCCGCGTGTTTTTATTAAAAGGGCAAATTATTCAATCGATCCTTCCGCATTTTTAATCTTTACAATTTCATTTTGTTTTTATTTTAAATTGACCCAGTCTTCTACGATTAATTCAATCTAGTCCTAATGGCTATTAAAGCCTATTCTGGGAACGACGTCGTTTTATGGGATTAGGGTAAATTGCCCAGTGAGTCCCTTGTAGTTTTGAATGCGTTCCAATTAGGCCTAAATTTTTTGTTATTTTAAAATTAGCCCTAGAACCCTAGTTTTATTTAATTTTAATCATTTTAAATATTTTTGCATAATTTATTTATCAAATACCTTATATATTATTTATTTTTATAAATATTAGTTATATAAAATAGTATATATTATTTTTTAGTCATATATTATTCATTATATTATTTTTATTATTATACATTTTATTTATAAATTTTATTATACATTATATATTTTACTATATATACTATTCCTTGCATTTTTTATTTTTATTTCATTATAAATTATGTATTATTTTATTATTCATTAATTTTGTAAAATTTTAATTTTTTTAAATTATTATTAAATAATAGTATATATATATTATCCTTATTTATATGATAGTTATCATATTATTATATTTCATTATATTTTATTTATATATTTTGTTACATATCATATATTATTATATATTATTCCCTATATTATCTTCCTTTTATTATATATTATTTCATTATTTATTTTTTATTAGTATGAAAAATTTAAATTTGTAATTTATTATAAACTAATACATATATTGTTATTATATATATATTTAATGTCTATATCTAAAATTTACTACAAAATTTTGTTCTAATTTAACATCCCTTTTTATAAATATATCAAGCTACTATATTAAATAATATATATTTTTTAAATTTTTTTATTACTTATATATTGCTTAATATTTTTTTATTGTTTTCATTTTGTTTTATTTCATCCTTCTTTTATTAGGTATTGTTTTAACACGCTAATTTCATCTTATAAATTATTTGTTATTTATCATGTTATTTATTTATTGTTATGTATTCGCGCGCAAATTGATCATTTTATGTTATTATGTTAAGAATATATTCGCATGAAATATTATTATATATGTTTAATTTCATTATTCTTGCTACTTTGTACTTTTGTATGAAATGATAATGTGTATATTCATGTTATTTGTGATTATGTATGTATGGAATGTTAAAGTATATTGTGTGATTTATGTCATATTTACCATTTTCAACATTATATTTGCATGAAATGTTAAATACGTAGTTTAATTAATCCAATATTGATCTTTTGTAATAGGTTAAATGCATTATCGTTTTTTAATTTTTATATTTCATTTAATCTAAAGGAATCTTAAAAAACAAGGCAATGTCTTTTGTATTTAGGAATTCGAGAAATAATGCCCTAACATGCTGGGTTGCGATTTCCCGTTTGTCTAAATATCTAAAGTATCATTTTAATAGATTTTACAAATTACGAGATGATTTTTTAGTTACGAAAGTTTATGAATATCGTGTCCAATCACGCTGGATGTGATGTTCGCATTCTTTTGGGACGAAGGAATTTTGACTTTCAACTCAAATTATTACGGTTTTAAAAGAGATCTTATTGCTAAATTCTTTCAAGCTTTTGACATTAAGACAAAAATTATTCAAATTGGTACCAGTTTTGGGCTTTACGAGGGTGCTAATCCTTCCTCGTGCGTAACCGACTCCCGAACCTATTTTCTCGTAATTTCGTAGACCAAAATGTTTTATAAAGTGATCCAATCACATTTAAAAGGTTGGTGGCGACTCTCGTTTTCAAAATACCCTCCCCATTTAAAACGAGGTTTCGACAGCTTAGCGACTCCACTTGGGACAATAAGAGAGTCAAGCCAAGAAATTGATTATTTTCTGTCTTAATGTTGGAAGTTTGAAAATTTTTACATATATTGATCTTTTTACATATGTTTGCTGCATATGTTTGTTATCTTGTTTCCGCACACATTGCATTTGCATGACCGCTGTGGTCGCACCCCTAAGTGGGAGTGAGAAGCTACGCTTTCGTGAGGTTTTTATCTCCATATGAGCTAGTGGATTGCTTCCGGGATACTGTACCTATGTCTTCGTGAGATTTTCATCTCCGCATGGCAATAGGGAAATGTGTCCCCCTAAACTGAACTTGATCTATATGAGCCTATAATGGGTGAGGACCGAGGAATCTGCTGGTTCAGGTACCCTTACTTTAGAGCTGAAACGCATATAGTGAGCTTTAGGTGCTTACCTAAGGGAGTAGAACCTTTAGAAAGCTATCAAAATAAATGCTTGTTTGTTATACTTTTATATGATACTGACTTACGTTATTTTGCTATCATTGCATGTCACTCAACATTTAAAGGTGTTGATTCACGGTTCGATTTCTAGATTAGAAAGTTTTGTAATGAGGAACGAATATCTTGATAAAGTGGAGGACAATGCCTCTGTTTGTACCTGGTCAGAGAAAACCCAGTTAGAGAAAGGAGATAGTATTACCGAGGGGTATACCTCAGAGTTATGGGATTTCACTCGTATTAATTCGACATAGAATGAGTTTCAAGAGTTGAGAGACATTTGGGCCCAATGGGATGACGAGGCTAAGCAGCTTTTCTATCAGAATTATGGAGATCTTCCCTATTTGCTAGACATCAAGGTGGATAAGCATCTGTTCCGAGCTATGGTATAGTTTCGGAACACTGCCTATAGTTGTTTCACATTTGGAGAGGTAGACTTAGTCCCTACTTTGGAGGAGTATACGACCTTGCTTCGCTGCCCAAAAATTCAAGGTAACAAAGCTTATGTTAGGGCTGCTAATCCCCCAACTTTCGTGAAGAAATTAATGACAATTACAGGGGTGAGTGAATAGTGGGCCGCAGCTCGAATCCAACAAAAGGGTGATAGCAAATGCATTCCGTGGGCAAGTTTGAGGGATTTGATATTGGCACACCCAGATGTGAAGAAAAAGGTTGATGTTTTGGCTTTAAGTATGTATGGATTGATGATTTTCCCAAAAGCTATGGAGCACATAGATGAGGCAGTTGTAGATTTATTCGATCGAATTAGTAAACAGAACACGCCTGTGCCTGCAATCCTGGCCGAGACGTTTAGATCCTTGAGTGCATGTCGGACAGCTGGTGAAGGTAGATTCATTGCATGTGTACAATTGTTGTTAGTTTGGTTCCACAGTCACTTTTAGAAGGTTGATAAGGTTCCTTGCCGGGTGTTCTTTAAAGACTATTCTCCGCTAAAGGAAGCAGCAGCTATACTGAGGAGGGATGCCATTACAGAAGAAAGGTGGATAAAATACTTCAGAACCTCCGAAAAGAAGATGTTATGTGGAAAGCCCCTTGGATGACCCCAAGCGAAATTCTTTATCGGTGCGGAAGCTTTGATTGGGTACCTCTTCCTGGAATTTTGGGAGTTGTTGGTTATACACCATTACTTGTTTTAAATCAATAAAAGGCGGAGCAGTTTATATCGGCAACACAAGGGCTAGCTCAGAGTGACTTCTCATATAAGGGGGATCACTCTAAGAAGAAGATGCGAGAAATTTCTGAGGCTTAGAAGAAGGTTTGCTGCGTGAAGATTCTAACTAAAGGTCCGACGTCAACTCTTGAATACAAAGGGTGGTTTGGTAAGAGGGTCAATGATAACATCCTTAGACCGAGTTTGGAGGCTGCTCGATCAATGGAGGAGAATTTATGAGTGATTCCATTAGATTTAGAGGTCATAAAGCAAGAGTTCGAAAGGAAGAGTTTGGAGCTTGGAAAAAAGATAGAGAGGCTCGATGAGGAAAATATGTACCTAAGCTTAGACATTGACGTTAAGAAAATCGAGGTCGAAAATGTAAGAAAAGAAAAGAAGAAGATTGAGGAAGACTGAGATAATTTGAAGACACAGTATAAGAAGACACAGCTATCATTGAAGAGGGCTAGATTGGGGAAGTCTTCAGAGCAGTGGCAACAAGAGGTTCAAGAAGAAAGAGCCAAAGCTGAGTATTGGGAGAAGAAGTTCCAAGAGATGCAATCACGTAATCAGGCCCTAGAGAAGAAGTTCCAAAGCTAGGACGATCCCTTCATCATCACCGAAGTTGTAACTCTACGGTCGAGTTAAAGGCAAGCCTGGATAAGATCGAGGAAATAAAGCACAATATTGGAGGGTTGGAAGCAGCACTACATGACTGTGAGCTACGGATTGAGCAGCTCGAGGCAAGAGAAGAACATTGGAAGGGAGAGCTTCACCATTTTCAGGATCAAGTCAGAGATAGGGACTACCTCATGGGAGAAGCTATAGCACAGATTCAAGAGGTTGCTGATCATTTGCAAGCTAATGTGTTAAGTACAAAGTATGAGTTAGTGTCAGATAGAGGTCTAGAGTTAGCTTCCTTATTGAATAGGGTTAAAACTTTGGGCCTGAGGGCAAAGGCGTACTTGTAATCCGTTTTGTGTAAAGATTTTTGTTTCTTAAATAATGTTTTCTAAAAGAAATTGAATCAGAATCGATATCTTTTTACATTCATGCATTTGCATCTCATCACATCATATGCATCCAAATTTATAGAAAGACCTTAATTAGCTAAAATTAATAGGGAGAAAAAGAGTAAAAGAAAGAAAATCTGGAAGCAACACATCCTTACGGTACACGCGCTAAGTCAAAGAATATGGATCAAAGACTCTAGCAGATTTAGAAATAAATACAGGAGAAATTGCAAGAGCAATTAGCAAAAATCCAACAGGAGATGAAGGATCAAATGTTGGAAGCTCAAAAGAATATGATGGCTGAGATGGCTCAGCTGTTGAGGGGGACAACAGATACAGGAAAGGCCCCTATGACTACCACTGAGGAGGATAACGAGGGTCCTCCTCCTGGTTTTACTCCGCCTCATGTGTAGACTCAACCTGAGGCATATCCCTGAGGGCCGTCCGTCACAATAAGGCCTCAACAGGGACAAGTCGATGCTGGAATACCCATGAACTTTCAAACTGGTTCGGGATTCAACCTTGGAGACAACCCTGCCAATCCAGTTATACCTGATCTAGATGTAGCTGAGAGGGAAGAGATGAGACTCGAATCATCAAGGCAATTAGAGGAACGTTGTAGATAGTTAGAGGAGAAATTTAAGGCACTAGAAAACGTTGATAATCGTCAGGGAATTGATGCTAAGGACTTGAGTCTGGTCCCAAATTTGGTGCTTCCCCATAAGTTCAAAATGCCAAAATTCGATAAGTACAATGGGACTACTTGCCCAGAAGCCCATATCACCATGTTCTGCAGACGAATGACTGGTTATGTAAACAATGATCAATTATTGATCCATTTTTTTCAGGATAGTTTGGTTGGGGCAGCAGCTAGGTGGTATAATCAATTGAGTCACGCAAGGATCGGTTCTTGGAGAGACTTAGCGCAAACCTTTAAGCAGCAATATAATCATGTGACTGACATCACTCCTGATAGAATCACTTTGCAAAATATGGAAAAGAAGCCTAATGAGAGCTTTAGGCAATATGCATAGAGGTGGAGGGAGGTTGCCATGCAAGTTCAACCACAGCTCTTGGAGAAAGAAACTATCATGCTGTTCATCAACACTTTAAAGGCCTCATTCATTACCCACATGATTGGAAGTACCACCAAGAGTTTTGCCGATATAGTTATGGCGGGAGAAATGATTGAGAATGCCATAAGAGGTGGCAAGATAGAGGGGGAAGCTACTAAAAGATCGGCCTCAAGAAGGAAGGATAATGAGGTGAATAATACGAGTAGCTATAATTCAAAAGTGGTTACGGTTAGTCAGCCTAGAGTAACTACGGTTGGGCAACAAGATTCTTAAAAGCAGGGATCTGGTTTGAGACAGAATTCTGAAAAGGTCTCATTTACGCCTATCCAGTGACATATCGGGAGCTTTATCAAAGTTTATTCAATGCGCATGCAATAGCCCTTTTTCATTTGAAACCGTTACAACCCCCATACCCTAAATGGTATGATGCAAACGCCAAATGTGCGTACCATGCGGGGATATCGAGGCATTCAATTGAAAATTACACTGGTTTTAAGAAGGAAATGGAAAGACTAATCAAGATGGGGGTCGTAAAATTTGACGACACCCCTAGTACAGAGAACCCATTGCCAAATCATGGTGATCAAGGGGTAAATGCAGTTGGGGATACGGGTTTGAGAAGGATTAAAGAGGGCGTGTCAGAGGTGAGAAGGCCGATGAAAATAATTTGGGAAGAAATGGTGAAAAGAGAGATGATAATCTTTAAAGAGAGGAATAAAGGAGTAAGGGACTACTGGAAGTTTCGTGTTGAAAAGGGCCATGAGATCTAGGAATGTGACGAGTTTAAGGCCTTAGTATAAAGCCTTATGGACAACAAAGAGTTAGAACTTTATGAAGCTGGCTCAAATGAGGGACATATATACACATTAGAAGGTGCACCGAAGAATCAAAACCCACCGAAGATTATTATTTCTTTACCAGGAAGTAATGAAGTTGAAACACCAATGGTACCGAAAGTTATCATTCATAAACCCGTTTCCTTTCCTTATAAGGATAACAAGAGGGTACCCTGGAATTATAACTGCCATGTGTCAATGCCGGAGAAGGAGGATATAGCTAGTGCTTCTAAGGAAGCTCAAGGTGAGGGTTCTTATACATGTAATGGGAAGCGCTACGATGCAGAAGGCGTCAAAGTTGAGCCTGTAAAAGCAAAAGCTTTAGTCAAAGGAAAAGGGACTGAGACACTAGTTAATGAGCCAGTGAAGGAAGAAGAAGCCAGAGAATTTTTAAAATTCTTAAAACACAGTGAGTACAGCGTGGTTGAACAATTGCGCAAATAACCAGCTTGTATATCAGTGTTGGCTTTGCTTCTAAGTTCAGAGGCACATCGGGAAGCATTAATGAAGGTGCTCAATGAGACTTATGTTACTAATGATATATCCGTCAACAAGTTGGATCGATTGGTTAGTAACATAAGTGCTGACAATTTCATCTATTTCAATGATGATGAAATCCCACCTGGTGGCATGGGATCAGCTAAAGCTTTACACATCACCACTTGTTGTAAGGGGTATACATTTCCAAGTGTGCTTATTGATAATGGATCAGCTTTAAATGTCTTGCCATTATCGACATTGAACAGATTGCCCGTAGATAGTTCTCACATGAAAACATTCCATAATGTAGTGAGAGCATTTGATGGCACGGAAAGGAAGGTCATGGGAAGAATCGACATTCCTTTGATGATTGGAGCAAACACGTATGAGGTGGACTTTTTAGTGATGGACATCAAGCCCTCTTACCCTCATCTCTGCACCAAAAATTGAAGTTAGTGGCTAATGGATGGTTGGTCACTATAAATATGGAAGAGGACAGCATAGAGACAGTTACCAGTAGTGTACCTTATGTAGAAGCAAACGAGGAGGCAATTGAATTCTCTTTCCCTTCATTAGAATTCGTCAACGCAACATTCATTTCAGAGGGGAATGAGGTGCCGGTGCCCAAGATATCCATAACTACAATGATGGGTTTGCAAATGACAATGGGAAGAGGAGCCTTGCCAGGAAAAGGATTGGGAAGATATCTTCAAGGAGGGATTCAAATTCCAGAGTTAAGGGAGAAGAGAGACCATTTTGGTTTGGGTTTTAGGCCAGATCAAAAGTAGCGAAGGAGGGAAATAGAGAAGCGTCAAGAAAGGAGAAGGGCGGTTTAAATGGAAAAGAAATAGGGTGGGAATCAATGACGTTCCCCCATATATCCCAAACCGTTGTATCGGGAGGGATAATTCACCCTAAAGGAGGGTTGCTTGAAGAAGAAAGTTATCATATCAATGCTGTGCATAATGAAGAATTTGGACAAGGAAACCTTGAGGGCATTTGCCCTTACGAACTGGGAAGCTCTTTGAATAATTGGGTTGCAGAGGAACTTCCTGTAGTTTTTAAATATTCTTTAGAGTAATTTCCAGAACACTCTTATTACTCTAAAACCTAGGAGTAGTAAGATTTCCTTTGTAAAATAGGCTCATTTTCAGATATTTACATTTCAATAAAACGTAACTTCTGTTATCAATTCAAGTGAATATTCTTCTATACCGTTCAATATTCTTTGGACCTTTACATTCTTTCATTTCATTCATAACATAAAAAAAGTCCCAAAAATTCATTTATTCTTTGTACATTCTTTCGTACCCCGCAGGTCCCTAGATATCAATGACATGAGCACTGATACTACAAATCCTAGATTCTCTTTTGAGCAAGACATGTGTTTAGAAGAACTTCAGGATTTTGAAGATGACAAGGATTGTGATATGTTCCCAGATCTATTGAGAATGGTGAAATAAGAGGAGAAACAAATCCTACCCTGTGAGAAAGAGGAAATAGAGAATGTAGCCTTGGAGAAAGGGAATGAGGTGAAAATTGGCACACATATTGCTAAGGAAACGAGACAAGGCCTTGTTGAGTTACTACAGGAATTCAAAGATATCTTTGAATTTTCATATGAGGATATGCCGGGTTTGGATACTGATATCGTGGTACATCGTCTCCCCATAAGACAAGATTGCAAGCCGGTCCAACAAAAATTGCGAAGGATGAGGCTTGATATTGTGCTGAAAATAAAACATGAAGTCAAAAAGCAGTTTGATGCTGGATTCCTACAAGAGGTTAAGTATTCAGAATGGGTGGCCAACATTGTGCCTATCCCTAAGAAGGATGGGAAGGTACAGATGTGCGTTGATTATAGAGATCTGAATAAAGCTAGCTCGAAGGACAACTTTCCCTTACCGCACATCAACACTTTGGTGGACAATACAGCGGGATATTCGTTATTCTTCTTTATGGATGGTTTCTCAGGGTACAATCAGATAAAGATGCATCCTAAGGACATGGATAAAACCACCTTTATAACATTATGGGGCACCTTTTGTTACAAGGTAATGCCCTTCGGGCTAAAGAATGCAGGGGCAACATATCAAAGGGCTATGGTGACCTTATTTCACAATATGATGCATAAGGAGATTGAGGTGTATGTTGATGACATGATTGCTAAATCTCGAACAGAGATGGAGCATATTAAAGTCTTGAGGAAATTGTTCCTGAGATTAAGCAAATTTCAGTTGAAGCTTAATCCGGCAAAATGCATCTTCAGAGCTAGGTCGGGAAAGTTATTGGGCTTTGTGGTCAGCGAAAAGGGAATAGAAGTTGACTCAGAGAAGGTTAAAGCCATACGAGAATTGCCTCCACCACGTACTCAAAAGGAAGTTCGGGGTTTTCTTGGAAGATTGAATTATATTGCTCGGTTTATTTCGCAATTAACCGAGAAATGTGATCCTATATTTCGCCTCCTTAGAAAACACAACCAATGTATTTGGCATGAAGAATGCCAGAATACTTTTGATAAGGTTAAGCAATACTTGTTAAATGCTCCAGTGTTATCTCTGCCTAGTCCAGGTAGACCATTAATTCTGTACTTATCAGTGTTTAGTAATTCTATGGGATGTGTGCTTGGCCAACATGACGAGTCGGGAAGAAAAGAGAAGGCGATATACTACCTCAGTAAGAAATTCACAGAGTGTGAGATGAGATATTCGCCAATTGAGAAATTGTGTTGTGCTTTAATCTGGACGACTCGAAGGTTGAGGCAATATATGTTATATCATACGACTTGGCTAATTTCAAAACTTGATCCATTAAAATACATGATGCAGTCAACAGCACTAAATGGAAGAATGGCAAGGTGGCAAATATTACTTTCAGAATTTGACATAGTCTATGTGAGTCAAAAGGCTATAAAAGGAAGCGCGATAGCAGAATTTCTGGCTAGTAGAGCTTTAGAAGATTATAAGCCGTTGAGCGTTGATTTCTCTAACGAAGAGTTGATGTATGTGGTAGTCGTTGAAGAATATCCTTGGAAACTGAACTTTGACGGTGCATCTAACGCGGTAGGAAATAGGATTAGGGCAGTCTTGGTATCCCCAAATGGTGATAATTATCCATTTACATGTAAGTTGGATTTAGACTGTACAAACAACATGGCTGAATATAAAGCATACATTATAGGGATTCGAGCAGCTAAAGAGCGGAAAATCAGAACTTTGGAAGTATATGGAGACTCTGCGTTAGTAATATACTAGCTTAGGGGTGAATGGGAGACAAGAGACCCCAAATTGATTAATTATCAAAAGGTAGTTTTGGAGTTACTTGAGGAGTTTGATAAAATTACCTTCAATTATCTCCCATGAGACGAAAATTAGATGGCAGATGCCTTAGCAACACTGGTTTCCATGATTAAAGCTAATAAAGAAGAGGATGTTAGACCAATTCAGATGAGTATTTCTGAGGTTCCAGTTCATTGCTGTAACATTGAAGAGAAGGAAAAGAATGACCATCCTTGGTATCAAGATATATTATGATATGTGAGAAATCGTGAAAATCCTGAGCAGGCAACTGAGAATGACAAAAGAACTTTGAGAAGGTTAGCCTGCGAATATGTCCTAGATGGGGATATCCTTTATAAAAGAAGGAAAAATTAGGTACTTTTGAGATGCGTTGACGCTATAGAAGCTAAACAAATCCTAGAAGAAGTACATGAAGGAATTTGTGGTACACATGCTAATGGCTTTACGATGGCAAGACAAATCATGAGGTTGGGATACTATTGGTCTACTATGGAAGGAGATTGTATCAGTTATACCAAGAAATGTCATAAATGCCAGATATATAGAGATAAGATTCATGTACCACCTTCACCCTTACATGTTATGACTTCTCCATGGCCCTTTTTCATGTGGGGCATGGATGTCATTAGGCCAATATCACCAAAAGCTTCGAATAGGCATCGTTTCATTTTTGTGGTCATTGATTACTTCACAAAATGGGTAGAGGCAGCTTCTTACGCTAGTGTCACTAAGTCAGCAGTAGGGCGATTCTTGAAAAAATGAGATCATTTGTCGGTATGGAATGCCTGAGAGGATCATATTAGATAATGCATTGAATTTGAACAACAGCACGATTGCAGAATTCTGCAGCCAATTCAAGATTAAACATCATATTTCATCTCCATATCACCCAAAGATGAATGGGGCAGTGGAAGCTGCTAACGAAAACATTAAGAAGATAGTGGGGAAAATGACTGAAACCTACAGAGATTGGCATGAGAAATTACCATTTGCATTCTTAGCTTACCGAACATCCATCAGAACCTCTACTGGGGCAACTCCTTTCTCGTTGGTTTATGGGATGGAGGCAGTGTTACCCATTAAAGTTGAAATACCTTCTCTTCGAATTTTATCGGAGATAAAGCTAGATGAAGCAGAATGGATCCAATCGCGGTATGACCAATTAAACTTGATTGAAGAAAAGAGGCTAAGGGCTATTCGTCATGGTCAGATGTATCAGAAGCGAATGATGCGAGCTTATGATAAGAAAGTTCGTCCAAGAGAATTTCACAAAGGGGACCTGGTGCTGAAAAAGATCCTTCCCATACAGAAGGACTTTAGAGCAAAATGGATGCCAAATTGGGAAGGGTCGTATGTTGTAAAAAAGGCTTTCTCTGGGGGTGCTCTGATTTTAACAGAAATGGATGGGAAAAGTTTACCCAATCCAGTGAATTCAGACTCAGTCAAGAAGTACTTTGTCTAAAGAGTATGGAAGACAATGTGAAAACCCACAAAGGGTGCTTTGAGACTTCTAAAAAAAAAAGAAAGGAGAAGCCAATGTGAAAACCCGCAAAGCGCGCTTTAAGACCAAAGGGGTTTGAGTTGAAAACCTGAAAGGGCTGCTCAAATTTTGAGAAGCATACAGTGACCTTGCTATACCAGACTTGATGAGAAGTGGAGTGTGTTACATACTGGGGCATCAACGAAGTACTTTGGATATTCTAAACACATGTTAAACTCAAAATAGTCTTCATAGAATTTGTACATAGAAGCTCAAGCTGTGATATGTTGGACATCGAATTTTTGTTCTGTTTATTATCTTTGTATTCCTTTTCTTCTCAAAGATGTTTTCAGATTAATTTCCTATTGTATTTTGATGATTTATCTAACTATTCTCAAGATTAAATCATTTGTCTTTCATTACTCATAAAGAGTGTTGTATTAAAATAATAATTGACGAACTAAATATTTTTGCAAACGAAGTTTTGCATATTACTCTGGAAATCTCTAGAGAATACAAGAAACTAAAACAGAACAATTACTTGAAGAATTCCCATGAGTAAATGTCGAAGGTACTCGAGGAAATTTCTTTCCAAAGATGTTTGGACAATTCAAATAATTCAATCTTAGGAGAGGATTGTTTCTAGCAGAATGGTACAATAGGACCAATCTAATTCAAAACAAAGGAGCAGAGTTTGATTGATATTCTGAGGTGGAATTTTGATGGATAAATGAGTAAGGACGTCTGAAATAGGAATCATTTTCATAACATTTTGCATAATTAGGAGCATTTGATTTATTTTGAGCATGGCATCTTAATCACAGGCATGAGTACATATGCATTCTACAGGTTATGTCCTTTAAGGGACAATGTAGATCGAAAATAGCAGATGTGGCATCTTTGTATTGTCAGAGAGTAGATCGAAGATAGCAGATTTGACATCTCTGTATTGTCAGAGAGTAGATTGAAGATAGCAGATTTGGCATCTCTGTATTGTCAAAGAGCAAATCGAAGATAGCAGATTTGGCATCTCTGTATTGTCAGAGAGCAGATCGAAGATAGCAGATTTGGCATCTCTGTATTGTCAGAGAGCAGATCGAGGGCATCTCTGTATTGTCAGAGAGCAGATCGAAGATAGCAGATTTGGCGTCTCTGTATTGTCAGAGAGCAGATCAAAGATAGAAGATTTGACGTCTCTGTATTGTTAGAGAGCAGATCGGAGATAGCAGATTTAGCGTCTCTGTGTTGATAGGAAGCAGAGTGAAGATAGCAGATTTGACATTCTTGAGTTACGGTGAAACAAGTATGAAGCTATCAGAATACCTTTGAGGAAGAGGAGGATTAAGATTTCGGGACATTGGCCAGGCCGAGCAAATTTGGTCCTTTTGTAATCTTTGCTCTATTCCTGTTACACAGTAACAAGCAAAGAGGGGCAGCTGTAATAGCCCAAATTTACCCAGGCCCGTGAAATAAATAAATAAATAAAAACAAAAAAAACAAAAATTTATTAATTAATATAGTCCATTTACAAGTCCATTAACAAAACCCAAATACCTAAAACCCAACAACCCAACTAATGACCCAAGACCCAATTAGCTTACACTACCTAATACCCGGTTACACCCAAAGCCCAAGTACCTAAATGCTGCCCAAAGTTTATACATGGGGCCCAAATGGCCCAATAAGTTAACTGAAGGCAGAAGGCCTAGGGTTTCAGAAACCCTAGGCACCGTAAACACCCTAGCTGTCACGTCGTTTCATCTCGTGTCATTCCAGTCTCCATCGACGCCGTAACTCTAGCCTTGTTTTACTCCGTAATTGGCGTGCCAATCCCGCCACCGACAGATTTGTGTCATCAGCACATGAATCAATGCCTGCACGTTCATCGCCAGATTTCTCATCGTCGCCTGCAAAAGAGGAAAGAAAAGCATAGCAAACATGGCAAGAATCGAGCATAGAATATACAAACTTGTAAATAAAGGCTATAAAAAGCCAAATGATTTCACTGTAACGAAGGGGGGTTTTTTTTTTAGAGACAAACTTAGAGACAAAAAGTGACGAACAGATATACGCATATACAGCAAAGAAAGAAATAAAAGTATTTTAAAAAAGGTGATTCAGTTGTCTATTCATTTCTGTTACTTTTTTTTTCTATGCTTAAGAATCATTTCTTTAAAAAAGGGCTGTTAATATTTAAAAGGAAAGGGTTATTTGAGTTTCACCTGGAAAGATGAAGGTTTTTAACCTTCCGGCCACCGTGTACGGTGGCACGTGTGGGGCATGGACATGTGTTGCCCAGTGACCGGAGGCCGGAGGCCGGAGCCTGGATGGCCTTTTCCTTTCCTCTTTCAAAGGATTTTAAAGTTTTTTTTTGAACAGTTTCTAAAATGAATTTTGGGCCAAAAAACTAACTTAAATAGCACAATGAAAACGGTGTCGTTTTACTTAATCTGATAAGTACCAAAACGACACCGTTTAAGCCCAGGTTCCGCGTGTTGACCCGAAACCCGGATGAGATCCTCGTGTTTTTATTAAAAGGGAAAATTATTCAATTGATCCTTCCACATTTTTAATCTTTACAATTTCATTTTGTTTTTATCTACGATTAATTCAATCTAGTCCTAATGGCTATTAAAGCCTATTCTGGGAACGACGTCGTTTTATAGGATTAGGGCAAATTGCCCAGTGAGTCCCTCGTAGTTTTGAATGCGTTCCAATTAGGCTTAAATTTTTTGTTATTTTAAAATTAGCCCTAGAACCCTAGTTTTATTTAATTTTAATCCTTTTAAATATTTTTGCATAATTTATTTATCAAATACCTTATATATTATTTATTTTTATAAATATTAGTTATATAAAATAGTATATATTATTTTTTATTCATATATTATTTTTATTATTATACATTTTATTTATAAATTTTATTATACATTATATATTTTACTATATATACTATTCCTTGCACTTTTTATTTTTATTTCATTATAAATTATGTATTATTTTATTATTCATTAATTTTGTAAAATTTTAATTTTTTTTAAATTATTATTAAATAATAGTATATATATATTATCCTTATTTATATGATAGTTATCATATTATTATATTTCATTATATTTTATTTATATATTTTATTACATATCATATATTATTATATATTATTCCCTATATTATCTTCCTTTTATTATATATCATTTCATTATTTATTATTTATTAGTATAAAAAATTTAAATTTGTAATTTATTATAAACTAATACATATATTGTTATTATATATATTTAATGTCTATATCTAAAATTTACTAAAAAATTTTGTTCTAATTTAACATCCCTTTTTATAAATATATCAAGCTACTATATTAAATAATATATATTTTTAAAAGAAATTTTATTACTTATATATTGCTTAATATTTTTTTATTGTTTTCATTTTGTTTTATTTCATCCTTCTTTTATTAGGTATTGTTTTAACACGCTAATTTCATCTTATAAATTATTCGTTATTTATCATGTTATTTATTTATTGTTATGTATTCGCGTGCAAATTGATCATTTTATGTTATTATGTTAAGAATATATTCGCATGAAATATTATTATATATGTTTAATTTCATTATTCTTGCTGCTTTGTACTTTTGTATGAAATGATAATGTGTATATTCATGTTATTTGTGATTATGTATGTATGGAATGTTAAAGTATATTGTGTGATTTATGTCATATTTACCATTTTCAACATTATATTTGCATGAAATGTTAAATACGTAGTTTAATTAATCCAATATTGATCTTTTGTAATAGGTTAAATGCATCATCATTTTTTAATTTTTATATTTCATTTAATCTAAAGGAATCTTAAAGAACAAGGCAATGTCTTTTGTATTTAGGAATTCGAGAAATAGTGCCCTAACATGCTGGATTGCGATTTCTCGTTTGTCTAAATATCTAAAGTATCCTTTTAATAGATTTTACAAATTACGAGATGATTTTTTAGTTACGAAAGTTTATGAATATCGTGTCCAATCACGCTAGATGTGATGTTCCCATGTTTTTGGGACGAAAGAATTTTGATTTTCAACTCAAATTATTACGGTTTTAAAAGAGATCTTATTGCTAAATTCTTTCAAGCTTTTGATATTAAGACAAAAATTATTCAATTTGGTACCAAGTTTGGGCGTTACGAGGGTGCTAATTCTTCCTCGTGCGTAACCGACTCCCGAACCTATTTTCTCGTAATTTCGTAGACCAAAATGTTTTATAAAGTGATCCAATCACACTTTAAAAGGTTGGTGGCGACTCCCGTTTTCAAAATACCCTCCCCATTTAAAACGAGGTTTCGACATTTATCTTTGCGCATTTTTTAACAAATAGATATCAATTATAGTGATTGAGTAGTGGTGGAGCTGTCCATGATGATCTATGTTCAAATCTCTTCCTTTTTGTTAATTTCTATTTGGTGTAAATTTGTTTAAAATCCTTAGCATAGATCATCCCATGTTTTATTTATTTTCTTGCTAAATTAATTACCAGGAAGTGAGTGGTAGAGTGGTTAAGTTTTTAATTAATGTCTTATGGGTCTTAGGTTCAAGTCTCTTTATTAACAAACCTTTTAATTAATTTTTGTAATTTTTTCCATGTGCAAAACACCCCATTGCCGTCCAACTTTCTTGCCATAGTGGGGAAAAGATTTTTTCCTTTTCTTTTTTTTGGTCAACATACCTTAATTGTGGAGACTGTGATTCCCTTTTCACTCCATTGTTCCCTTTACTTGCCAATTCCTCCATTTTGTCCATATGAATGGTTGATTGAACCTAGACAAGGTTAACCACACTCTTTCCATCCATTCTATCACTCTCCCCCTCTCATTATAGCACCACCCTTTACTCATATTCATTTCCACTCTTTTTTTCTTTTGTTTAGCTCTCAATCTTCCTTTTTTGCTTTCTTTTTCTTTCTCATCCACCATTTCTTGGCCTTTAACCACCATTACCTTACTGTCGAACCTTCTTTGCACCGCCACTTTTCTCCTTTTTTCTTTTCAAGCGTTGCCCCTAGTGCCACCCTCCACTACCGTGGCAACCACCATGCAACTTCTCTTTTTTTATTATTTTATTTTCTCGTCCCATTTCTCCTCATTTTTTTTGAATCAAAAAACTGGATCTTCATTAAAATAAAACAAGCCCAAAGACTAACAAAACCAAGTTTAAAAAACAAAACAAAGCAAACGGCTTAAAGGCCCCAAACCAAAACAAACAGAAACCACAACACACGGCCTAAAGGCTAGACCAAAGTAAAAACAATAAAAGAAAAGAAAATAGATCTAGCATATTCAAGATGGGGAGCTTTAGAGACTTCCACCAGCTGTAAACCAAATTTCTCCTCATTTAAGAAGTGAAAGAACTCATTCTTTTCTTTTTCCTCCTCTGTCGTATCACTACCGCCTCCGTAGTCAGACCTCCATCGCCGCTTCGCGCCTCCACCAACTTTGGTGTTTATTTCTCTTTTCTTTACCGTTTCCAGCTTCTATCATCCTTATAGTAAACGAAAATTCTATAATCCTATTTCAATAAGTTTAAATATTATGTTTTAAAATATGAAACTTAGTGACTCACTTTTTCAAGTGATCATTTTCTATAGATTCTTATCCTTCTCAAGAGCATGGTGATCCTTCAACCTTCTTGATTTAATCTAAATAGAGTAAGTATGGTAGTGGAATGAAATATACTATTCCTTCCCTATTTTTTCTTGCAGGTCGTATGTGTTTAAGGGGTTTTATGTTTTTTCCTTTAAGTATTAACGCATCAAATACTACTTTTGATGAAGGGTCGATCGATACTATTCTGGAAAACCCTTAACATTGGGAACGAGATCAATCTTCGATTGATTATTATTAGAGTAACCTATCAATTAGATCCGAGTGTGGATGTCTCTTTAGAGTGATAATTTGCATTGGATCTACTATCAGGTGTGGGTTTTAACACTAAATAAAATTGAGACATGTTTTATATTGATAAAAACATTGTTATTTAAATAATGTTAATTGATGGGGATATTATATGTATTCATAAAGAGAGATAAATCGTCATTATGGATTTTATCAAGTAAGTGTTTCTCCAAACCGTATACATTGTAGAAAGCATTTCTGTGATAATGTGAAAAATATGTACATCTCATTTTTAAGTTATGTGATTATATATATGGCATATGTGATATCCATATGAAAATAAAATGTGAAATTTTGGTACCATGAGTACGTATGTGATTTGCATGTTAAACATGCCTATATGATTTCGAGTGATTTTGGTCATCTTACATGCATGGGGTGGGATATGTGAAAGGTGGAAGTATATGGCAATTTATTTGCATTAATGAGACATTGTTTATGATTTGATTATATCGCAGTTTATTTATGACACTGGTGGCTGGTCCACGATTTTGATTATGTGGTAATTTATCTGTGTTACTGTGACACTGTTCACAATTTGGTGTGTTAGATGGATGAGTTCCGGAAAAACTCAATTTTGGTGCGTAGAGGAGATGGGTAGGACTGTTTTCATAAAATCTGCATCATTTTATGAAATGTGCATTGACATGATCATGTATAGTATAAATGTGAAATATTGAGTTACATGAAACTGATATGATTATTATGATTGTGTAATGTATATGTTTATATGTATGTGATTGTGTTTATGTTAATCTCATTTTGAGCTTTATAGCTCACCCCTCTTTAGTTTTCTGATTTTACAGATAACCCCATGGCTAGGATTCGACGACGACATTTGGAGGAGTTTCTCGGAATTCTTTTTAAGTTAAAGTAATTAAAATTTTATTTTGATATTTTGGATTGTAATAAGTTTGAGTATGGATTGTGGCATGAGACTTTATTTTGGGGATTTTTCATTTTGATTTGCATAAATTTCTTGCATGAGATTAAGTTTTAAAAACTGCATAAGTTAGTATTTGATAAGATTTTGCTTGAAAGTTAGTTTTTAAATAGAATCTGTCAATAACACATTTTTCTGCTGCATTTCTGAAAAATGAGTTTTTAATAAAATTAGTCTTAGTTTTCAAAATTATTAATCTTTACAAATGAGTTTTCTAAAGACATTTGATTTATGAATTTAATGTGTTTTTATTTTCGAAATAAGGACAAATAACCAAGTTCTCTAAATTTTGAACAAAAAAGACATGATTTTGAAGTATGATTGAAAATCCGAAATAGTTTTGAATAAATGATTGAATATTTACAATGATGATATTCTTTATTTCGATTCTTGAAATTTGTAAGGTTTTTATGAAATTAAAATAAACACTTTATTTCATTTGTTTTGATTTGATAAGCCAATATTTTAAAATATATTTTTCAAAAATTCCGAAAGATTATTTTGGCCATTTTCATGGAATGATGGATTTGAAATGTGATTGAAAATAAATTTTAACATTCGATTTTACTAGTTTTGAACGAACTGCTTAAAAAGTATGTTTGAAATTACAAAAGTTTTTCTGGGTCATTCCGGTGGCCAATACAGCTTTCCAAATTCAGCCATAATGAATGGGTCGGGTTTAGGGCGTTACAAAACTGACAACACCTTCAGTGTTTAAAAGAACCCAATTCCCTATTATTGATTTCCCGAAAGTATATTCATGGAAGCAGTCTGACTCATATCTAAAGGCAGAAAATTATTGTTTAGCCCAACTATTCCAAATTTTGACTATCTCGCTTGAAATCCAAGTTATGCCTCAAAAAATAAAGAGATTATGATTCTTCCAGAGGCGTCAAGTGAGTAATCGAAATAGGCAAGCCTAATTTGCTCCTCCCCCATGCAACTTCGAATGGTCCTATAAAGTAGAAGCTATCCATTCATGTAAACTATCCAATAAAAAAAACTTTGTTTGTTGATTAATTGGAATAACCTGTAACCAGACTTGCTTTGCTGATGAACAGTCTCTAAGAACATGTAGGACAATCTTCTGAGCCATGACTATAAATAGGACATGAAGAGTTAAACCCAATATGTAACACCCCTAACCCATATCCGTCATTGAAATAGGGTTTTAGAGAATTACTAGAACATTCAGAAATATTTACAAATAACTTATGCAAATTACTATTCATTTACTGAGATCATTCATGATGTCCATCGATTAGGCCCTCAAGGCCCAATATGAGCATTAGAATTGAGTCGGGACTTAATCGAAAACTTTAAGAATTGTTCGCGACCTTTCAAAATTTTTCCAAGGTGCAGGGCTCGTACGCCCGTATGGTCAAAAGGACACGCCCGTGCTGGAGGCTGTGTTCGACCCCGTGTAACTCTCTGACTTGCACACACGGCCATGCCACACACCCGTGTGCTAGGCCGTATGTTAATTAATTCAATTTGAAATTAGGTGCAGGTTTTACACGGCCAAGATACACGCCTGTGTTCTAGGCTGTGTGGCACACATGGCTGCAACACACGCCCGTGTCTCTGCCCGTGTGCTCGATTCTGAGCATTCTGTTTCTTAAAATTTAGGTGCAGCAGACACACGGCCTAACCACATGCCCATGCTACTAGGCCGTGTGTCACACACAGTCTAGATACACACCCGTGTGGACAAAATGAAGCCATTTCTAGCTTCATTTCTCACCTAAAATTTTACCCATGACCTGCACTTGAAACACACATCCAATACCAACCAATCCAAGCATTCAACTTAAGCAAATTTCATCATTCACAAGGCATATCACTACAAGCATACATGATCACAACCTTACCTTAGTTTAACTTAGGCATTCACAACATTGATCACATATTATTAACATGACACATGTGTATATATATATCATAATAATCTACTTAGTCATACCAAAATGAACCATCACTAGTCATTCCAATGGCTAGGTGACAAAATAACATTTCAAGCCACTATTGGTCAAGTTGTCCTATACATGCCATTATACCAACATGATTTTACTAAGTATACCCAAAATGACTAGTTGATAGTGTGACAATGCTCCAGTGATCTCTAACCCTCGTGAGTTTCTGAGCACTATAAAACAAGGGAAAAATAAAACAGAGTAAGCATTACATGCTTAGTAAGTTTGTATAACAGAAACTAAACTTACCAATCTTGTTTATTAAATCTAAGCATACAATAACACGTTTTCCATCCATTTGGCTAAATTGCCTAAACACATGCATCCGATCAAACATGTTAGTCACAAAGTTTACATATACACCAAGTAAGAATAGATGAGCTCATCATGTAATACAGTTTCAAGACATTATCATTTCATCTCATAATTCTCATGTCATGTTAAGGGTTCTATGTCCGTTGAATCATTGAAATTCTGATGGATGCTTACACTCAAGGTGTACGATTCCATAATCCATCAATTCTTATTCGATGGTACCCATTAGGGTAATTAATCAAGGAACACACTCTCAAGCCACATATCGTATAATAGGATTACTAGTCCAGGCTAAATCCTTTATATAACGTATGCTCAACGAGTTCAATTAGGATTACCAGTCCAGGCTAAACCCTAATCATAACGTATACACGAGAGGTATTATATCAAGATTACCCGTCCGGGCTAAATCTTTTCTACAACAAGGTTAATGGGATTACTTGTCTGAGCTAAATCCCATCTACAACAAATGCAGGACCTTATTCATTTCGGGAAAGCGCATATATTCATCGGAATTTAATATTCAATCGAAACTTAACCTTTTTTCACAATATCAAGCATGTATTAAATTTCCCATTATAGCATTCAAGTAATGTACATCAATATAAATCACATTCCATACCACACAACATTCAATTAAACATATTTACATGCCCGATTAAGTTACATGAACTTACCTCGACACTTGTTCGCGTTAGAAATCTGCTAATCCGAAACCTTTTCTTTTCTTCGATCTAACCTCAAATTTTCTTCAATCTAACCTCAAATTAGTGTTGTCCGGATCTATATAAATAGCTTTAATCATCAATTTCACATATTTCATATTTATTTGGACCCAATTTGCGTCTTAGGTAAAATTAGAATTTTACCCCTAACTTTTCCATAAATTTCAATTTTGTCCCTAGGCTAGGAAAATGAAACTTGTGCAAATTACTCCCTATTCCAAGCCTAACCAAAGCCCCATTACGAAATTTACAGCACCTGTACTCATGAAAATTTAGAATTTTTCATCAAATTTTACAACTTTACATTTTAGTCCCTAAATCATGTTTTCATCAAAAATCATTTTGTAAAAGTTGTTTATCTATCAATAATCTTTCATTTTCTACCATAAATTTCTAATTTCCAGCATATACATCCATGACCTATTTTTCATACCTTGATAATTTTTCAAATTAATCCCTCAAATAGAGAGATTAAGCTATTCCGATTTCAAAAATATCAAAATTACTAAAAGGGGACAAGGAAACTTACCTAATTAGGCCTTGAAAGTTTCTTTTCTCTCACCTAGGGTTTCCATGTGATTTTAGGTTCAAGATGATGAAAATAATATGATATATTTTCTTTTCATCTTTTAATTAATTAAGTATTTTGCTATTTCTAATTTAGTCATTGCCCTTTTTCTATATTTCTATGGATGAGTCACCAAGAAAAATCTACATACTTTTCTTAATGGTCTAATTACCATATAAGGACCTCTAGTTTTTATTTCCATAGCTATTTGATCCTTATAGCTACTAGAATTCAACTTTCGCATTTTATGTGATTTAGTCCTTCTCGTAATTAAACACTTAATCGATAAAATTTTCGTATCAACATTTTCACACAACATGCCTATTATAATACAAACCATATAATGAAATAAAAATAAACATTATTTTCGGATTGAATTTGTGGTCTCGAAACCACTGCTTTGATTTCACTAAAAAATGGGCTGTTACACAATACCCCGCTTAACTCTTGACACATTAGTGAGGAGTCTTTGTTTTAAAATAGTCCAGATAAAATATCGAACTCTTTGGGGTCCCGAGAAATTTTGCACAATTTCCCATTTCACATATCTAGAATTCCAAGAACCTCCATTCAACATCCTGTACGCACTTTTAATAGAGAAAGCTCCTATAACAGTGTGACACTAAGAAAAGTTATCAGGACCCTCAGAAGGATGGGGGGAATGACCACAACACACCTTAAAACATTATTCGATAACCAAACCTGAAAGAGATCAAGATTCCATATACATTCCTCTGTGACCATTTCATTAAGGAAACAATTGGAAACAATATTAGCATAGGCAGAAATTTGCTTAGTCAAAGGCCCTACACCTTGGGTCTAAGGTTCCTTCCAACATCGAATGTTATTTTGGTTATCTACTGACCAGATTAAGTTTTCTCGAAGTAAATGCCAAACTTTTGAAAGTGGCCTCCAAAGAAACGAACACATATCCCGCGAATACATTTCGACAAACTATCCTTATCCTGTATTTCAATCGGAGTACATGGACCCATAAGGCCTCAATATTAGACATAATATTATACCCAAGATTTAATAAAAACGAGGTGTTTGGGTCATGTAATTGTCTCATCCCATATTTTGATTAATTAAAGTTGAATATTAGAAGCTTCAATAGTTGTTTGTAACTCTCTTTTTTTGTAAACAATTGCGGGTGGTTTATTAATGAAAAGTTTTAGTTATGTTTGTTATTTGGAAATTGATGTTGTTATAACTTTATCTATGCATCTTTGGATTTTACTGGGTTTTTATTCCTAAATAATATAAAAAAATTTAAATACTGAAATAAGTTATCAGCTAGATTATATACGAAAATGCTATGTTTTTTTAAGTCGCGCCTATCTGACAGGTGCAACCACTTTTTTCTATATTAAAATATTTTTTTGGTTTTTTAAAATTATTATTTTATTAGTGGTGCATTTCTCAAAGGTGCCACTACTTGTATTTTTTCCCAGATCAGTATATAACCCGTGTAGAGATACGAAAATGGTATGGGGGTAGGTGGCACCTATCTGGTAGGCGCCACCTATCTGGTAGGCGCGACTGGTGGAGCCTAACTTACAGGTGTGACTAGCGCTTAATTTTTCCCTTATATATACTCCCCCGAAAATAAAATGAGCAGAAGACACAAAATTTAGCAGAACAGTAGTAAGAATATAGGGAGAAGAAAGAAAAAAAGGAAAACAAAAAGAAGGATAAGGTTTTTTAGTTTATTTCTTTTTAAATAGAATGTAGAGTTTTGTTAGTAATTTTATTATTTGAAAGTTATTTTGTTAGGTTATTAATTTTGTTAGCTTTTGAATGAAAATTTTTACATTAAAATTTTATTTAACTTTTTTGCTATTTGAAACTGTTTTGAGAATTTTGAATTTTTTTAACAGATCCAGTATTGAAGGGAGAATCAGTTTTTCGTATGCATTTATTTTGATGAAGAAATTTTGACAACAACTGTGGGATGTATATTTGAATGTCGCAAACAAGTAGCAATGAGATTTAATAGAAATATCTCGTTTGGTGATATGAAGGAAAAAATTAGAGAAAAAATTTATAGACATTGTTGGAGAAAGATCTCAAACTTTTCTACAAGTTTCCAGTTTCGACGGATCCCATAAAATTCACCGAGATGGAACTTGTAGACGACGAAGACATGGAGATAATAGTTGTTCTTTATTGTGGGACTTGGAGCAACCAAAATGCACCGATTAAGTTATTTGCTAAGTTAGTTGGTGTGGAGCCAACTGAAGATCCCACTCTATTAGGTAAAGAAGATAGAGCTCAAAAGTCGTGTATGGTGGTTCCGATATCATACGTTGATAGTCAATCAACTATACACGAGATCAGAATTGATCTTAATGTTACACCTGAGACTGATAGGGTTAGTGATTATGTATACCATAGTAGTGATCCTTCTGATCATGAGGATGATAGTGATAGTGATCCCGACGTGGTCGAGGTCCTAGATGATATTGATGACGAATGTGTGAATGAGGATGGAAATGTTAATACATATTCAGTCGGGAACCAGATTCATCGTATTGTGATACACAATAATCCTTGGGCACACATGTCTCTAATAGATCCAGATGCGGTGCACGCGACCGAGTTTCTGAAGTACCTTGAAATACTACTTGCTCACTAGATGGCCGTATATTCTGGTCCTGAGGAGTTATTCGTGGGCCAGAGATGCAAAAGTAAGGAAGAGTACGTATTTTCCAATAAGCAGTATAACATGAATATATCAATGGACTACAAAGTTGTCGTGTCTAAACCAACATTATATATTGGAGAGCGTTGGAGGTCAGCGAAAGGCTACAATTGACAAATACGAGCTGCATTTATCCAGAAGTCGCAGATATGGGATATATGAAAATTTGTTGGGCCTCACACATGCATTTCAACACGTATGACAGAAGATCATCAAAAACTTGATTCTAAAACTATCTATACGTGCATCATGCCAATGGTGAAAGACATCTGACCATTAAAGTTCTGATATTGATTGTCGAAATGCAGGCACAATTCCAGTATCAAGTATCATACCAAAAGGCAAGGATAGCTAAACAGATGACAATAGAGCAATTGAATGGAGATTTTGATGTATCATACAATGAGTTATACGGATGGATAGCTATTATGTAGGAGTACATACCAGAGACTGTCATTGAGTTGCAGACACGACCTTATTATGGCCCGGATGACCAACTACAACCGGGAAAAAGAATTTTTCAGCGGATGTTCTAGACGTTTGATCCATACGTGCGTGCATTTCCCCACTGCAAGCTGTTTGTGCAAGTAGATGGGACATGGCTATACGATAAATATACACAGATCCTACTTCTAGTGGTTGTTCAAGACGGGAATAAGAACGTGTTATAGATTGCATTTACCATCGTTGATAAGGAGAACATGGATTCTTTGAAATTCCTCCTTACAAACTTGCGGAGTTATGTTATTACTAATGATAATATTTACATCATCTCCGATAGAGGGACATGATTAATTGCTGCCATTAGGCATTCTAGTGTACCATGGAGATCTGTTACTGCATCCGGTACATCACAGCTAACTTCTACCAAGATTATAAGAATGCAGACTGGCGGAGACAAGTTGTGAGAGTGGGTAAAGAATAATATTATCCTTTCAATATATAACCTAATGTTTTAGGGCGGGACTGTAGCTTATATTTTCTTACACAGAGCACGAGCTAAAGCCACACATTTTCTGGTAAAGGATGACTCAACTTGAGAGTGACATGGAAGGTTAGACAAACACATCTTTTCGACAATGGTTGAGTACCATAGAGCCGTGGAAATAGGCTCAAAGTTTTGATAAGGGTTTTCGTTATAGTCAAATGACCACAAACCTGGTGGAAGGGATCAACGCTGTGTTGTTGAAAACACAACATCTTTTGATTTCATCTGTCTTATCGGCTACATTCTACAAGTTAGCTACCTTGATGCCAAGAATGGGTCAGCAAGAAGTTAACCAGATGGAGGGGGGACACGTGTTTGTCGAAGATGTCAGGGTAATGGATGCAAGCCGACAGATGGCGAGGTCAATGAATGTAAAAGTATATTCACAAAGTAATGAAACATTTCAAGTTAAAGAGACCATCAGTCGTTGACCCGGTATACCACCTAGGTCCTACGAAGTTGATCTCCAAAATAGACTGTGCTAAAGTCTCGCTCAATGTAGAACAATTTATCGATGAAGTGTACACCCTCGAGCACACGTTGCATGTATGGGAGAACAAGTTCCCCATGCTTCCTGACCTATCTACATGGGAGGTTCCTCTGACGACCTTCGAGCTTGTTCCAGACAAAGGGTTGCGCAGGAACTTGAAAGGTCGTCCGTAATCATTCAGAATCCATAACAAAATGGACATTAGAGAGAAATCTGACAGGAAGCTGTGGCGTATGCAGATTAGTCGGTCATAATCAGAGTAAATGCTCGCTCCGAAACTACCATATTAGACAATCATCGTGATCAAGTAGAAATTGAGATGTTGTTCATTACATGTTGAGAAGATTGAATCTAAAATTTGTCTACAATTTGTTGCAGTTAATCTAATTTGACTTACAAAGTTAATATAAAGTTTATTTATTTAAATTGAAAAAAAACCATAAAATTGATAACTAAAATAGCGAAAAAGTTATTACATAAATACAAAGTTTACTATTTAAATTGCAAAAAAAAATCATAAAATTGATAAATAAAATGAAAAAAAGTCATTACATAAATATAAAGTTTACTATTTAAATTGCAAAAAAAACATAAAATTGATAAATAAAATGACAAAAACTTCATCACATAAATGTGAAGTTATTTATACCCCTTAAAATTGATAGTTTGATGGTGTGGTTCTAGGGGTATATTTTTGTGGAGCTTGACGTTCACATTGCGGGAGATTGTGTCAATCAACATTCTCTTCATCCGTATATGGGGGTGTGCGAAACATAGAGGAAAAATCATGTCTCAAATGCCATCGATGAACTTGAGCCGGAAGGAGTGGAGTACGACGATGGATACGGGCCGAGAGGAGTGGAGTACTGAGATAGATAAGAGCCAGGATGACTGGAGTACTAAGATGGTAGTGGGCTGAAGATATCAAACTATGAATGATATTCGCAGCCTGAAGAGCTTGGGAAATTGTCATCGCCCCCCAAATCTGGATGATAAGAACTATCCCAGAGTGTAGTTCAGGCTTTGCCTCCGGCTCTGGTGCATGATACGGATTTGGAAGGTGTTGTCCAATTCATGTCGTATGCCGGGGGGGACTACCATGTACCTTACCGCCCACCAAACAAAAATGGTTTCCCTGTCTCACAGCACCACTGTATGTACTCCAACAAGGGCTGCAGATCCAAAGCACGATCCATCTGAGGTACCCTCCCCAACCGGTTGTTCCACATCGTAATATATTCTTCATCACTTCTTCCTAATCATTTCCATGCTTCCCCCTCCTATTAATCCTATGGATCTTCCCCAATCGTACTGGCAGTGTTGGGATATACTGTATGCAACCAAATTGCCAAAGTACTCGATCGCCATGATACCACTCCACTATCTGAAAATTGATAACGGGTGCGCTAATGCACCATAGGTTTAAGTGGATGTGGGCAGACAAGGGAATAACCGTCATAATTTATGGAATAGAATACGACATCCAAATGAACTACACAGTTAATAACATTGTTATATTAACGTGGGTTGAGTGAGATAAAATAACAAAATTAAGTTGATATTGGAAAAACTTACCCCTTCTCCATCATGATTCTCGATCATCAGATGGCATATCAGAACCGTATATGACCTCCCGATACCCGAATTAGTGCTCCATCTACAAAAACAAATTGTTAGAACAATATAATCCTAAAAAAAGTCAACTAATTGTTATAATGAGTAAAAATTCAT